>NC_134400.1:63156516-63523301 GCF_050003625.1 Haematobia irritans
AAAACACAGAAAAAGGGAGTATATGAAGGAAATATAGAATTTTTATGAATATAATCATCGAAAACTTTGATTCTAACCCATAAACATGGATTGTATAAAAAGTGTCCCTGATCTTACAATGTCCCCGAAATGAACGCAAGATCGGTAGAGTTTTGGGGACTGTCCTCATAGTTACGAAATGTCCTCGGAATTAACGCAAGGTTAAACAAGTAAGGAAAGTCTAAAGTCGGGCGGGGCCGACTATATTATACCATGCACCACTTTGTAGATCTAAATTTTCGATACCATATCACATCCGTCAAATATGTTGGGGACTATATATAAAGGTTTGTCCCAAATACATACATTTAAATATCACTCGATCTGAACAGAATTTGATAGACTTCTACAAAATCTATAGACTCAAAATTTAAAAAATCTATAGAATAAAAATGTTGGTATTTTGACCATTCTTGTCGAAATCAGAAAAACATATATATGGGAGCTATATCTAAATCTGAACCGATTTCAACCAAATTTGGCACGCATAGCAACAATGTTTATTCTACTCCCTGTACAAAATTTCAACTAAATCGGAGTTAAAAATTGGCCTCTGTGGTCATATGAGTGTAAATCGGGCGAAAGATATATATGGGAGCTATATCTAAATCTGAACCGATTTCAACCAAATTTTACACGCATAGCAATAATGCTAATTCTACTCCCTGTGCAAAATCAACCAAATTGCGGTAAAACTCTGGCTTCTGGGACCGTATTAGTCCATGTCGGGCGAAAGATATATATGGGAGCTATATCTAAATCTGAACCGATTTCAATAAAATTTGGCACACTTGACTACAGTACTAATTGTTCTTCTTGTGCAAAATTTTAAGCGAATTAGGTTAAAACTCTGGCTTCTGGGGCCATATAAGTCCATATCGGGCGAAATATATATATATGGGAGCTATATCTAAATCTGAACCGATTTCTTTCAAAATCAATATGGATCTATTCTGAGCAAAAACACATACTTGTACCAAATTTGAAGTCGATTGGACTAAAACTGCGACCTAGACTTTGATTACAAAAATGTGTTCACGGACAGACGGACATCGCTATATCGACCCAAAATTAACGCAAGGCATACATATATATATATATATATATATATATATATATATATATATATATATATATATATATATATATATATATATATATATATATATATATATATATATATATATATATATATATATATATATATATATATATATATATATATATATATATATATATATATATATATATATATATATATATATATATATATGTATGCCTTGCGTTAATTTTGGGTCGATATAGCGATGTCCGTCTGTCCGTGAACACATTTTTGTAATCATTTGATTACAAAAATGTGTTCACGGACAGACGGACATCGCTATATCGACCCAAAATTAACGCAAGGCATACATATATATATATATATATATATATATATATATATATATATATATATATATATATATATATATATATATATATATATATATATATATATATATATATATAATATATATATATATATATATATATATATATATATATATATATATATATATATATATATACATATATATATATATATATATATATATATATATATATATATATATATATATATATATAATATATATATATATATATATATATATATATATATATATATATATATATATATATATATATATATATATATATATATATATATATATATATATATATATATATATATATATATATATATATATATATATATATATATATATATATATATATATATATATATATGTATGCCTTGCGTTAATTTTGGGTCGATATAGCGATGTCCGTCTGTCCGTGAACACATTTTTGTAATCAAAGTCTAGGTCGCAGTTTTAGTCCAATCGACTTCAAATTTGGTACAAGTATGTGTTTTTGCTCAGAATAGATCCATATTGATTTTGAAAGAAATCGGTTCAGATTTAGATATAGCTCCCATATATATTTCGCCCGATATGGACTTATATGGCCCCAGAAGCCAGAGTTTTAACCTAATTCGCTTAAAATTTTGCACAAGAAGAACAATTAGTACTGTAGTCAAGTGTGCCAAATTTTATTGAAATCGGTTCAGATTTAGATATAGCTCCCATATATATCTTTCGCCCGACATGGACTAATACGGTCCCAGAAGCCAGAGTTTTACCCCAATTTGGTTGATTTTGCACAGGGAGTAGAATTAGCATTATTGCTATGCGTGTAAAATTTGGTTGAAATCGGTTCAGATTTAGATATAGCTCCCATATATATCTTTCGCCCGATTTACACTCATATGACCACAGAGGCCAATTTTTAACTCCGATTTAGTTGAAATTTTGTACAGGGAGTAGAATAAGCATTGTTGCTATGCGTGCCAAATTTGGTTGAAATCGGTTCAGATTTAGATATAGCTCCCATATATATGTTTTTCTGATTTCGACAAGAATGGTCAAAATACCAACATTTTTATTCTATAGATTTTTTAAATTTTGAGTCTATAGATTTTGTAGAAGTCTATCAAATTCTGTTCAGATCGAGTGATATTTAAATGTATGTATTTGGGACAAACCTTTATATATAGTCCCCAACATATTTGACGGATGTGATATGGTATCGAAAATTTAGATCTACAAAGTGGTGCAGGGTATAATATAGTCGGCCCCGCCCGACTTTAGACTTTCCTTACTTGTTTAACCTTGCGTTAATTCCGAGGACATTTCGTAACTATGAGGAAAGTCCCCAAAACTCTACCGATCTTGCGTTCATTTCGGGGACATTGTAAGATCAGGGACACTTTTTATACAATCCATGTTTATGGGTTAGAATCAAAGTTTTCGATGATTATATTCATAAAAATTCTATATTTCCTTCATATACTCCCTTTTTCTATGTTTTTTTTTCTATGTTTTAAAAGTCATTCCTAATCACAGGGTTGCCATGTTTACATAGTGTTTTTGCATTCACGACGCCGTCAAAACAAAATATTGCCCTTGGCTTTGACTTTTTTTGAACAACTGTCCTCGATATTAACGCAAAGTCGCAATATACTTGTTGGCTGTCCTCATATTTCCAAAATGTCCTCGGAATTAACGAAAGATTGACAAAGTGTCCTAGAAATTAACGTTGAACACATATACATATGGATATTTCGTGTCGGATCCTTTTTTTAAGAGGGTTGACTTTTGTCTGGAAGTGTATACCTACAATCGCCTTTGGACTTGAGTTCTCCACTATTTTTGAGAAGTATTTAATTGTCAATTTCCAAGTTTGGGAGGTGTTATTTTTTTTCATACTTCGGGTTAGTGTGTAAATATAACCATAGCGATAGGCGGTAGGCGAAACATTTTCGCCGCAACGGCAAATACAATAAGCTTGACGGCGAATAATTCCCTTTTTCACGTTTCCTAGCGTTTTTGTTGTCAATACAGCACGCTTTGACAATATTAAACAATGAAGTTGAATAAAAACATACAATGGCTTGTTATTTGTTGAGTTATTTCAAGAAAAAATAATCTACGCGTGTCCAGGCAACAGCAATTCCTAGTGTTGAGTTAAAAAAATTGATAAGCGATGGCAACACTATACCAGTTTTCGCCAAGGAGTTAGAATAAGTTTTAATTTAGCGACACGCCGCTAGCCGTCACGGTATTCCGTCGCGGATTTTGGGCTTCCCATAAGAAATACACGTAAATAAGTGTTCGCCTACCGCCTATCGCTATGGTTATATTTACACACTTACACTTCATACTTTATTTTATGTGTGATGCGTATTCAAAATTTTGTACTTTTGTTCATATATGAATGTATATTTTTCAGAGCACATTCACACTAGCTTGGACTTTGTTTGAACAACTGTCCTCGATATTAACGCAAAGTCGCAATACACTTTTTGGTTGTCCTCATATTCCCAAAAAGTCCTTGGAATTAACGAAGGATTGACAAAGTGTCCTAGAAATTAACGTTGAACACATATACATGTGGATATCTGGTATCGGAACCATTTTGTAAGACGATTGACTGGTGTCTGGAAGTGTATACCTACCATCGCCTTTGAACTTGAGTTCTTCACTTATGAGAGTTATATATTTTTGAGAAGTGTTGAATTTTCAGTGTCCAGATTTGGGAGGTGTTGTTTTATTTTTTTTCATACTTCGGGTTAGACTTAATTTTATGTGTGATGTGTATTCAAAATTTTGTACGAAGTACGTAGGTACGTACTTTTGTTCATATATGAATATGTTTATTTATTATAACACATTCACACTAGCCACGAAATCTACTAAAAGTATGAGGTCTGTCATTTATAAATTGATCCAATATTGGAAATATCCGTCTTATTAATGGAGTGAAAACCATTTTCACTCAGAAGTTTTATATGGATTGGCAGAAGTTTCCGCATAACTTCAGTATTATGAAGAAATACTTCATAAAAAATGTCTGTGGCGTCTATTTTTGATGTTTAAATATTTTGAATATGCAGTTTGTATTTTAATGTCAGATGATGGATATCGGATAGTGAACCAAGTTTAAAATCGACAATTTTTATCCAATTTGACTGTAATACCTAAAATATGTGAATAAGATAATTTATACTGGGCAAACTTATTATTTTCATAAATTGCCGCCGAATTCTAGGGCATTTTGAAGATGAACTGAATATTTCAAATTGTACCGAACTTTACTTTTGGGAAGTACATTGCGATGTACCACATTTAGTACAATTGTGCCAACTTTTACATCCCTGCTGTCATAAAAAATTTTTTATGGAAAATAAAAACAAGAATATGCAGTATTTAGTTCCGACATGCCGCATATTAGATACTATCAACCACGAATCAAATTTCCTTTCCCTATTCAGGCGAGTTACTTAAAAATATTTAGTATCAAAAGAACCTAAAGAAAATCGCTTCAGATTTAAAGTTCGTAAACTTTTACTTTTAGTTTCTGGCTATTTGGATGATCAGGCACCTTCCATCTACCTAGAATTAAATCAATATCAAGTTATTACTGATAAAAAGCAGATGTAGCATATTTCTTTAAGTAACACTTACTTAAATTTATTATACCAAAGGATGAACCCATATCTGGCATACCAATTTGTAGACCTACATATTTATATTTTCAGACAAATCGGATGAACATTGCAGTGTATCAAATTCGCAGATCTTAATTTTTGGCTATACCAAAACATGGATCGAAACACACAATACTTGGTACATCTATTTGTGGACATTTTAGATTTTCAATCTCAAGAAAATCGGATAATAATTACCTAGGAGGAGAAGTAAGATCGAATGATCGGTTTATATGGGGGCTCTATGAAATTATTAACATCTGTCTGATTTTTATTTATGTATGTACAAAACCCTGACTATAAACTACATACTTCATCTATTTTAGTTTTAATTAAATATATTATTATCTATGGAAAAATACAAAATAAATATTCATACGTGAGTGGACTGAATCCAATACTTGTATTATTGTATTTGTATTTCAAACAAAACCAAAAAATGATTTTAGTTACTTGATTTCGTAAGGCAAGTCACCATTCTTTGTTGTCGAAAGTGACTGTTTTTCTGTCGACTGAAATTTCGTTCAATATACAGAAACACCTCATAAAACACTGGTAGTTTATTAAGGAATCAATTGATTTCCTTTAATGTGAATCCATGTTAAATTCGATTGCTTTTCGAATAAAAATTGTTTTACAAATTAAACGATTGTACGAACAATAAGACAACAATTTTTATTTTAATTTGTGTTCTTTTATTTCATATTTTGTTGTCGAGTTTCACAAAGGTATATTTAACAAGAAAAAGTAAAAACAAAGCACACACCAAAAATTGCAAAAAAACTAACTTTTGATATTCAAAGTATTATCATACACAGAAAAAATATCACCAAAATATTTCCAATTAAAAAGTTAATTGAAGTTGATTTTTTTTTGTTCAATTAATATATTAATTGATACCACTAACTTTTTCATCAAGATGGAAATATTAAGTCAATTAAATCAATGATTGAAAATTTGAAAACTTTTAATTAAAAAACTAATTGATACAATTCACTTTTTAATCGAATTCGGAAGCCTAAGTCTGTTACAAAAAGTGATAACATTTTTACAATTTTTAGTTAAAAATATATTTGAAAAAACACAATTGTTTATCAAAATAAATCTCTAAGCCAATTCAATAGTTACATTTTTTAATTAAAAAATTGAGTTTCGCAATCAACAACAATTAAATTTTTAATTGAATCAACTAAAAAATTAATTGAAATTTGCTAATAAAATCAATTAATTTTTTCTATGACCAACTAAAACTGTGATTGACACTATCATTTTCGTATTGAAGACATTGCAATTGAAAAATTAATTGGATCAATTAATTTCGTGATTAAATCAGAATTTTTGTTTGTGTACAAACGAAAAGAACATTCAAAAAGAGAGAAACATAAATTGATTCAAATTCGTTTGACTGCTTTTCTGTTTGCGTTTGCGTTCGATATACAGAAACCGGCCATACACTGAAAAAATGTTCAAAATATTTCCAACTAAAAAGTTATTTGAAGTTGATTTTTTTTTCAATAAATAAATTAATTGATACAATTAACTTTTTAATCAAGTTTGGAATACTACGTCACACACAAAAAATTTATTTTCTGATTCAATCACGAAATTAATTGATCCAATTAATTTTTTAATTGAAATGTCTTCAATCACGAAAATGATAGTATCAATCACAGCTTTAATTGGGCATAGAAAAAATTCTTGATTAAAAAATTAATTGATTTCATTAGCAAATTTCAATTAATTTCTTAATTGATTCAATTATAAATTTAATTGATGTTGATTGCAAAATTAAATTATTTTTTAATTAAAAAAGGTATCTATTTTCAATTACTTTCTTAATTGGCTTAGAGTTTTTATTTTGATTAACAATTATTGTATGAAATATATTTTTAATTAAAAATTTAAAAAAATGTTCATCGCTTGTTTAACTAACTTAGTCTTCCGAATTTGATTAAAAAGTTAATTGTATCAATTAATTTTTTAATTAACAATTTTTAAATTATCAATCAACGACTCAATTAAATTAATGTTAATATCTTGATTAAAAAGTTCATTGTATCAAATAATTTATTAATAGAAAAATTTTTCAACTTCAATTAATTTTTTAATTGAAAATATTTTGGTGATATTTTTTTCTGTGCAGTTATAAAAAGAGATACTTTTTGTTGTTTTTAATTAAAAATGTATTTCAAACAATTAATTGTTAATTAAAATAAAAACAAAGCCAATTCAGAAAGTAATTAATAATAGTTACGTTTTTTAATTAAAACATTAATTGAGATTTGCAATTAACATCAATTAAATTTTTAAAAATTAAATTAAATTTTTTTTCTACGCCCAATTAAAACTGTGATTGATACTATCATTTTCGTGATTAAAGACATTTCAATTAAAAAAAATTTATTGAAAAATTAATTGGATCCATTAATTTCGAGATTGAATCTGAAATTTTTTTGTGTGTAGAAACAGGATCGGAATCATTTCTGAGAAACTATGAATTGTGTCTAAATAAGTGAAATTCCTTTAACCGTTTATTGGTAATGCATAAAGTAGTCAATTGGTTTCCCTTAATGACAAGCCCATCTTAAATTCGATTGCTTTTCCAATAAAAAGTGTTTTGCAATTTAAACGACTTTAGTTATTATGTATCAAGAAAAAGTAAAAACAAATTATACAAAAATTATAAACACCAAAATTTTCATAATCAATGTATTCTCATACAAACAAACGGAACTTTCAAAAATAGAGAAACACAAATTGATTCAAATTCGAGTGGCTGCTGTTCTGTCGACAGCGTTTTCGTTCGATATACAGAAACAGTAAAATTCTATATACAGATATACAGAAACTAAAAAAAAATCGTGAAAAATTTTCCCGTCTGTGAGGGGAAAAGTAGTTTACAACCCCTATGGGAATAATTCCCCACAAGTCTTTCATGTGACACCCATAACATACGATTTATATCATTGAATATACACCTAAATAATCTCACAAATAAACCACATATGTTGTACATTATTTTAAAAGCATTTTAGGATTTGTATAAACGTTTTTATTTGTAATAGTTTTGAAATATTTGTACTGTGTTTAAAGTTTTGAAGGAGATCAATTAAACTTAAAACTATTAACATAAATTGTACTTATAAAGAAATAAACAAAAAAAAAATTAAGTTACATAACTTAGATAAAAATACTTCAATATTAAGAAAATTAAAGCACAAATTGATATATTATAAAAATTTATTTAAATGCTCGCATTATGCGCTAACCTGTAGCTACATAAAAAATATATACACAGGGAAAAAAAATATGAATTTGGTTGATAAATTAAATATATACTTGAATCAATTAATTTTTAATTGGCTTTGGTAATTGATAATATAATTTCGGTGATTGAAGACGTTTCTATATTACATATGTATATTTGTTTCAAACAAATAAAACATCCTCAACCACCGAATTTGTAGCATCAATTACAAAAGTCAATTAAAAAATTAATTGATCCATTGATTAAATTGAGATATATTTAATTAACTTTTTAAATTTTTTAATTGAATTATATTCATATAAAAGGTGTGTTCCTTTACTTTACTCGTAGTAAAAAGTAGTAAAAGAGAGAAATATTGAAAATCCTCTCAGATTTCTATATTTGTTAAATGTACAGGAACGAAAATATATTAAAAATTGTAAAAATGTCAAATAAAAAACAAAAGAAGCATTGTGATTTGAATAAATATTTTCAAAACATGTAGGTAAATTAAATACTTTTATATCGAAATTTTTTTGACAAATGGCAGATTTTTTGCAGGAAACTTTGAAATCCTTATTACGATAGAAAGAAGCTATGGTTTTTACTTTGTTATAAAAAGTACTCCTTTTGCAAAATTTTTAATCAAAGTAAAACTCTGGCTTCTGGGCTATAAAGTAGAGTAATAGCGCATATTATCAGTATCTTATAAGGTGGGGTTTTTCATTCCGTTTGTAACACATACAAATAACGAATTCTGACTATAGAAAGTATATATAGTCTTGATCAGGGAGAAATTATAAGACGATGTCTCTCTGTCTGGCTATCTGTTGTAATCAGGCTACTTCCTTCAATAATGAACCTATAGTGCTGAAATTTTACCATACACGTTTTTCTTCTACATGCAGGTCAATTTTGAAGATGGGAATACTTCGGCCTAAGTTTTGATTTTGCTTCCATATGAACCGACCCCCCAATTGGGGTCTTCATGACATAGACATTAAAACTTTTATCCGATTTGCATGAAATTCAAAACGTAGAGGTACTTTTGGTCCATTAAAGGGTGTGCCGAATTTGGTGTGAGTCGGTAAATGTTTTGGTACTTTTTTCGAAACAAGTGGTATTGGTTCGGCATTGTTTTGAAATTCCAAATTGTGGAGTCCACACGTTAAATCTAAAGCACAAAGTTGCACAAAATTTTATTATTTTTGTCATGACATATCTACAACCTTTACTCGAAAAAATTTGTCGAGTAACTTGTAGTAAAAAAATTTTAAAAGAGACATGCATTTTGACATTGTTCTCTTAAAATTGTTTACTACTTTTACTATTTTTTGGGGGTGAGGAACGGTCTCTAGTAAAAACTAGTAAAAGTAGTAACTAGTAGTACGTAAAGGAACACAACTAAAATTTAAAAAGATTTATTTTAAATGAAAATCTTTTATATCGATGTAAATATGGGAAATAAAATATATTCAGTCTAAGACTTTCCGGAAAATAGAATACAATTTTGAGTTACTTCTTCATTTTGTTCTGCATCCACGACTTTAATTGTTGTGGACTTCGTTTTTGTAGTGATTTGTATTTATTTATTGCTGCCTGGCATTATGATAGCGATGGTAATTTTTTTAAAAGTTTTGGATCTCCGAATGCATCTTCCATATCTATAGTTTCTTCGAATGTCCATCGAACACGTTTTGTTTTCCCATAGGGAGAGGCTAAGAATGAATACAAAAAACATTAGATGTGCCCATAATGAAAACATATTAAAATGATAAAACAAAAATACTATTTTGTAGACATAGAGTAACATTTAAATATTTTTTATTTCTTGACAGTTGGTATATACCACGATACAATAATTCCCAGGTACTTGCAAAAAACAGAACTCAAGTACATCGAAATGTCAGTTTTGTTTATAATTTTATTTTAATTAATGTTAGTAAACAGACAATAGTATCCTGTGACATGTAAACTGAAACTAATAGCAACCCATGAAACCAGACATTTTTGACAATAGTAACCCGTGGCATGTAGACTGTAACCAATAGTAACCAGACATGTTTGACAGTTGGATGTACCCAGCTGTGAACAGCTGACTGTGTGTAGAGTACCTTAGGTTACGTTAGGTTAAAGTGGCAGCCCGATTAAGATTCAGGCTCACTTAGACTATTCAGTCCATTGTGATACCACATTAACTAAAAGTACCTATTACATATGGGCACTTCTAGTTTTAACCGCTGAACCTTCTTGATTATTTTTCTTTGTTGAACCAACCAGATTGTTCCAAAAACATTAGCAGACTGCTTAAGTTAACGTTTTCCAGATCCGCCAGTAATCTGAAGCTATATGCTCCTAAAAGTTGCTTGCGCTTTACACAAAATGCAGGACACTCACACAAGAGGTGTTTAATTGATTCTTTTTCCTCCGCATCATGACAGCTCATACAATAGTCATTATACTTCGCGCCAATAGTTTTTGCAAAATCTCCTATCAGGCAGCGACCCGTTATAGCAGATATCAGGAGTGATATCTGACGTCTCGAGAACATTAGCATATCTAGTGTGCGGTTTAAGTTGAAATGGGGCCATATTTGCTTGGTGTCGTTACAACCCTTGCAATTCTCCCATCGAACATTTGCCATCATAACAGCCTTCTCACGCAGCATGAGCTTGCAGGTAGCTAGGGGCATACCAACAAATTCTAGTTCCCCTGGAATATGTAAGGTAGTCCCTAGCCTTGCCAACTCATCGGCTTCGCAGTTCCCCGGTATGTTCCTATGGCCAGGCACCCATATTAGGTGAATATTGTACTGCTCAGCCATCTCAATGAGAGATTTGCGACAATCGATGGCCGTTTTCGAGTTGAGGAACACAGAGTCCAAGGATTTTATTGCAGGTTGACTGTCTGAGTATATATTAATGCCCACATTTTTTGGAACATTACTTCTCAGCCAATTCGCCACCTCTCTTATTGCTAATATTTCAGCCTGAAAAACACTACAGTGATTAGGTAATCTTTTCGCTATTTGAAGTTCCAAATCATTAGAATATACTCCGAAACCCACTTGTCCATCCAATTTGGAGCCATCAGTGTAGAAATCTATATATTCTTTATTCCCCGGGGTCTGTGTGCACCACGCCTCACTGTTGGGGATTAGAGTCTCAAACTTTTTGTCGAAAAGTGGACTCGCCAAAGTGTAATCCACTACGTTAGGCACATCTGACATTGTTTTGAGGACAGAACTGTGACCGTAACCTTTTTCCGACCACAGCGATAGTTCGCGCAACCGCACAGCCGTTGGTGCAGCTGACTGTTTGGCCAAAATGTCTAAAGGCAATAGATGCAGCATGACATTAAGGGAATTTGTTCCTGTCTTGCTGAATGCGCCTGAAATACACAAACACGCCATACGCTGAACTTTATCTAAACCAGTCGGTTTCTGAAGTGCCGGCCACCAGACTACAATACCATATAGCATTATAGGTCTAACCACTGCCGTGTATAGCCAATGCACAATTTTTGGTTTTAGTCCCCACTTTTTCCCTATTGCCTTTTTGCACGAGTACAAAGCTACAGTTGCCTTCCTCGCCCTTTCTTCAATATTAAGCTTAAAGTTCAGCTTCCTGTCCAAAATAACGCCAAGGTATTTTGCACAATCACCAAAGGGAATTTCAATACCCCCTAAGGAAATAGGCCTAACCGTGGGAGTTTTGCGATCTTTGCAGTACATGACTAATTCTGTCTTTGCGGGATTTACCCCAAGACCATTGTCTTTCGCCCATTTTTCAGTCATCCGGAGGGCCCTCTGAATAATATCTCTGATTGTGGATGGGAATTTTCCCCTGACTGCCAGAGCTACATCATCTGCGTATGCCACCACTTTTATCCTTTCTTTTTCTAGAGTAACCAGAAGGCTATTTATAGCAACATTCCAAAGAAGAGGTGATAGAACTCCTCCTTGGGGAGTGCCTCTGTTCACATACTTTTGTATGTTTGCTTGTCCTAGTGTGGCTGAAATACGTCTCTTCATTAGCAGTTCGTCTAACAGCCTGAGTATACATGGATCAACATTCAGAGTTGTCAGTCCATTTAATATCGAGCTCGGATGGACATTATTGAACGCCCCTTCGATGTCTAGAAACGCCACGATTGTGTATTCTTTGACAGATAGTGAGCTTTCAATAAAGCTGACTAGTTCATGTAGTGCGGTCTCAGTAGACCTGCCCTTCGAGTATGCATGCTGTCGTTTCGAGAACAAACTTGAATCGATGCTAGTTCTAAGATAAATATCTATCATCCTCTCCAGAGTCTTAAGTAGGAATGAGGATAAGCTGATTGGTCGGAAATCCTTCGCCCTCGAGTGAGAGGCTTTTCCCGCTTTAGGTATGAAGACGACTTTTGTTTCCCTCCACTTTCCTGGGATATATGATAAGTTGATACATCCTTTATATATCACCGACAACCAGGGGATAATTTTGTCAGTTACAGCTTGTAACTCCGCCGGAGTAATTCCATCAGGTCCAGGGGATTTGAATGGTCCAAAGCTATTTAGCGCCCATCTTATTCTAGTTTCCGATACAATTTCCTCGACAGGAAACGACCGCTGAGCAACTGTGGCACCGCCAGTACATGGTTCAACCGTCTGATTTCCAGGAAAATGTGTGTCCAATAGTGCCTCCAGCGTCTCCTCACTGGACGTTGTCCAATTGCCCTCCGATGTTTTAATGAAACCTGGAGCGGAGTTGGTGGATGCTAGAACCTTCCGTAGTCTGGACGCCTCGGACGTATTCTCAATACTGCTGCAGTAATCATTCCAAGAGTTATGCTGAGCCTTTCTCAGTTCTCGCTTGTATCCTCTCAGAATCTTCTTGTAAGCGTCCCAGTCCTCAGAAGCTCTGGTGGACTTTGCCTTGTTAAAGAGCTTCCTGCAGGATTTCCTCATATTACTTAATTCCGTAGACCACCATGGTGGTCGATGTTTCCCCCTTGGCTTTTGTTTCCCTTTCAGTGAGATGTTGAAGGCCTTAGTAATCCGCTCCACTGCGTATTCGATATCATGCACATTTCTCATATTTGTCTCTGTTATTTCCGGTATCATCATATTGAACGATTCCCTATACCTATTCCAGTCAGCTTTCCTAACATTTGGCGGAAATATGATCTTGGTGATATGAACATCAAATTTGAAACTGATGTAGCGATGATCTGAGAAGCTGTGTTCACTTAAAACCTGCCACTCAGATATCATTTCATTCAGTTCTTGCGAGGCCAAGGTGATGTCCAAAACCTCTTGCCTCATTTTAGTGACAAAGGTTGGGACATCTCCCTTGTTGCAAACTACCAGATTAGTACGCAAAATAAACTCTATTAGCGACTCTCCCCTTGCATTAGTATCACTACTTCCCCATATACTATGATGTGCATTCGCATCGCATCCCATAATGAGTTTCGTCTTTGTTTTCCGTGACTCCTCCACTAAGGTCTTAACGGCATATGGAGGCATCTCCCTGTCATGTCCCATGTAGACCGAAGATACCCAATATTTGCATTTGGCTATTTCTAAACTGGCAACGACAGTGTCTGTATTGCACATTGAAGGAAGCAGACACAAGTTGAGCTCGTTTTTAGCAATTATACAGGCTCGATTTACATCATTACCACTATACTGCAATAGTTTGAACCCCGGAGAACTTAATTCACATATTTTGTTTTTATAAACATATGGTTCTTGAATAAGAACTATATCTATGTCCCCTTTCATCAGGAGAACTTTTAAGGCAGCACATGCAGAGTACCTTTAATAGTTTTATCATGGGTATAAACAATACAAGATTTTGACGTCAGAAATAAAAATTGTGAAGATATATTGTATATATATACATTTTGTTAATAATTATAATTTCACTTACTACTCCTCTTCTTTTTTTTTGGCTGAGATACGTTTTCCGATTTTTCATACATTTCATCTTGCTTATTGAATATGTCCATTAAGTCAATAATGCTCTCCTCTCCATCACTATCTTCGTTGTGATCAACGCCAATGTTTTCCACCTCATCTACCTCATCCACGCCATCATCCTCATCATCGTCATCGTCAGCGTCACTACCATCGTCATTTTCCTCTTCCTCATCCTCATTGTCATCATCATCCTCATCTAACCCTGCCGCTGACCTTAAAAGTTTTGAGACTGTCGTAATTTCTGCAATTGGAACGGGTAGCCGATAGTGATTCTTGTGAATATCTTCGTGGTGACCTAAAAAGATGGCTAGTCTATCAACATCGACTTCTTCAATATTTAATATTGACGAATAGGTCGCAATATGCTTTCGGAGCATCGTTCCCCTTAAAGTATGAGGCATTTCAGCACCACATTCGTTGGCAAATTTCCTCATTAATGGACAAGCTCGATAATATTTCTTGGCAAATTCTGAAGTAACTCTACGGCCGAAAATATACGGATTATTAATAATTCCTGCTCTCTTGCGGTATTTTAATATGGTGTCAACGGCTCTTTGGCACATTTTGTCCAGCAAAATGCTAACAGGTCTGTCAAGTTTTCCGGTCAGACTTACTCTGGCGAATTGTTTTGCATAAGCCATTGACTCTTTCGACTTCATTTTTTTCAGATCCTCCGACATATTATCGACAATTGTATTTTTTGCTTGGTAATTTTCTATTAAAATTCGTTCTGTTTCCCCTGCTCTCCTCCTGTTATACATCTGAATATAAGCCAAAGCCGATTGAACCAATGTTTTCCAAACAGTATTTGATAACGTTTTTAAACAACTTTTAATTTTTGTACGAAGATAGGACATTTTTTTAATATCATTTTTTGATGGTAGAGTTACTTCCTCTAACCTTTTAAGTTTTTGTTGATCTAACACTGCTCTGCGATTTATTTGCGTTGGTGTCTCTTCCTCCCAAAGGGCCATAAAGTTTTCCAATTGCTCCTTTAAGTCATCGCTCTGAGATTTTATAAATTTGGCACGTTGTGTTCTTGCGCATTTTTTTATTAGTGTTGAAAGACTCGCTGCGACAGCAGGTGTTTTAAATCCTGTATGCATATCCCATTTTGCAGTAGTACGTAATGCTTTAATCGCTTGGTCAAATAAGTATGGTTTAAATATTTCCTTTAGTTCATTAATTTCTGGTACCAGTTTTTTAAATTCCATTTTGAATCGACCTAAAAGTCTCATGTTAGCTCTTACTTGATCATGTTGATGTTGGTACAAGCTTTTCCGCCAATTTGTTCCCGAATTTAATTATCAGTTCATCGTAACGAATTTCTTTAGTTATCTCATCTTTATTAAGTACAGGAAATATTTCCTGTACTTTAGTACGTCGCTTGCTGCTGAGTGAATATACTGTGTTAATTGGCGCCCATGGATAAAATTTTTCCTGCATCCTTTAGTGTTTGGTCCACAAGATTTAAGATGATGACGAAGACCATTCATAGCATAGAATCCTTTACAGTTTTTGCAGCAAACGTATTCATCAGGAGTTTTTGGAAAATTAAGTTTTCTTCGTGTCGTTATCAGAACACCTGTGTTTAGATCACTTTTAGTATTATGAATATAGTCACCCTCCTTGCGCATATAATCAAAAATTGTCAAGCGTTCAATACTGTTTTTGGGCAAAGCTATGGCTCGTTTTACACGTTTTTCTGTTTTATGTTTAAGCACGAAGTGCCTTGAAATTTTGCATTGCAGCTTATTGCAAAAAATGCAAAAATGTTGTTTAGATTTTATGCCTGGATTTTTCTGCAATAGGTTGGTTATATTAACAGGTTTTTCTATCGGCTTTATTTGCTTGTCTGAAAATATGGAGTTATTATTTGAATCTGACCGATTATCCAATGACGAATCCGTTATATTTTCCGTTGAATTTGGTTGGTATTCTGTATCTGACGTTGTGTTTTGAATAGATGATGTTGAATCTGTAACATTTAAATTATCTCTGGACAAAAGACTGTTGGAAGTGCGGTTGTTTTTTTCAGCGATCTTACAGGACGTATTTTTTGAGAAAATATCAGTTTTTGAGAAATCGGAATCTGCTAAAGTGTCGTATGTTTGATTACCTACATTATTAGTATCTCTGCAGGAAGTAGAATCCATAATATTATATCTGTGTTCAATTGACAAATGCATTTGATTATTAATTTCGCTGTCAGACGATGCAACGATATACGACCTTATTCATAAAAAATCATTAACGTGCACTCTAAACCAGTGATAGCTATTACGCTCTTTTTATTCTATAAGCCTTATATAAAAATAGGTATTCATTAATCATTAATAACACTATTATAGTTATCATGCGTTTTTAGTGATAAGGTGGCAACACATGTCGTTACATCTTGTCATTTTCATCGTAGTGATGAAGATCGAATTATAACCGGTTGATCTTAATGAAAATAAAGTCTCAACATTTTAATGATTTTGTGGCGAAACATAATTTCCAGGCTAAATTAATTTATACAGAATGCATTACTCACAATATACAATCATTTTATAATTAGTCAATATGTTAGTATCAATATTAGTGTTAATCGAACCGGATTGTATTCGAATATAAAGTCTATTGTGATTAAAAACACATCATTAATCTAATGGAATTCATCTATTTAATTTCTCGAGCTAATTTTCGACGCATTTTTCATTAAAGTAACAAAAGGAAGTTTAAGATGACGTTAAATTTACATAATATTGGTTGGTATGAATTTTGTACGTCTATTTGTGCAGTTCTCTTATTTGGATTAGTATTTTGAAAAATTACATCAAAATAGGGTTTTTATAAGAAAAGATCGCCCATTTTATACGCATTGGCATATAATGATATACAAAATAACATAAAACAGCAATAAATTTATAGGTATTGCCAAAAAAGCATTTTGCAATTTTATCAAAGAGTTAAAGAAGGGTACATCCTACAATAAATTTTTACAATTTACCAAAGACTTGTTAAAGGTTTGGTAAGCTATTAATCGTTTATGAATGCTATTTTTCACGAAATAATTTATCAATCGTTCATAAATGTCAATTAACTTTTTATGAATACGGCTGTTAGTCTTCATCTAGTGCTTCGTACAATATATAAGGTACATCATCCTTGTTTAAATTTTGTTCTTCAGCATCGTTGTGCAATTTTTCGTTGAAATTAGTATCATTTATTAACATATCGTCCTTCATTAAATTTATATCGATGACACTAGAATTGGATAAATAATGTTCTGAGCTGGTAGGAAAGCGATGTTTCGATGTAAGTGGAGTGCTAGACATATTGCTATTGAATTCAGAGTTAAACGGAGAATCGGAGAATTGGCGAATTTTTGATTGACTAGATGGTATTTTGTCATATTTTGCTGGATTTGAAATTCGCTTTGAAGATTTAACAGATAGAGATTCAACAATTTTTGGCCGTGAGGTGGTATTTTTTACGCGTTCTGATGTAATTAAATTTTCGGGAGGTAATTCATTGCAAAAGGTGTTAGACAAATGAGAGAATTGACGAATGTTTGGTTGACTAGATCGATTTTGGTCATAGTTTTCTAGATTTGAAATTTGCTGTGACGATTTAGTAGATGTAGATTCAACTTTTTCTGGCCGCGTGGTGATAGACTTTTCGTATTCTGATGTAATTAACTGTTCGGCAGGTAATTCATCGCAAAAGGTGTTAGACAAATCGGAAATTTGAATAATTTTTGATTGACATGATGGAATTAAGTCTGTCTTCGATTTCGCTGATTTGGATTTAACTGGATTATGCTGTGGTAGAGGCAGAGTAGAGGATACAGTTTTAGTGATTGGAGAAACATGTTTTTTTCTTAGTGGAATATTAGAGTCAAGATGATTGAGAGATGTTTCGCATTCGAATGTATTTAAATTTTCGACATGTTCTGGAAAAATTTTGTTATATTTTACAGGATTTGAAATTTGCTGTAACGATTTTGTTGATGTGTAATCAATTTTTTTGCCGTGTGGTGGTAGAGGATAAATTTTTCGTGATAGGAGAAACGTGTTTTTGTCTTTGTTGAATATTAGAGTCAAGATGATTGAGAAATGTTTCGCATTCGGGTATATTTAAATTTTCGACATGTTTCGGAATAATTTTGTTATATTTTACAGATTTTGAAATTTGCTGTGTGATGCTAGAAACATTTGTTGGTATTTGCTGAATGTTAGAGTCGATTTGGTGGAGAGACGAATCGCTATTTGTTGTATTTGAATTTCCGAAATATAATTCATCACCTGGCACAAATTGTATTAAAAAAAACGCTAAACATGTATTTTCTATGATGGATTCGAATTACTTACTACTTTGCACATATGCATTTTTTTACAATTTGCGGTTAAACTTGCTTCAATTTTTCCAAGATGTATTTTATCATCTAAGGCATTGTTTGAAAATTAACGGCTTTATTCATAAAAAATCATTAACGTGCACTCTAAACCAGTGATAGCTATTACGCTCTTTTTATTCTATAAGCCTTATATAAAAATAGGTATTCATTAATCATTAATAACACTATTATAGTTATCATGCGTTTTTAGTGATAAGGTGGCAACACATGTCGTTACATCTTGTCATTTTCATCGTAGTGATGAAGATCGAATTATAACCGGTTGATCTTAATGAAAATAAAGTCTCAACATTTTAATGATTTTGTGGCGAAACATAATTTTCCAGGCTAAATTAATTTATACAGAATGCATTACTCACAATATACAATCATTTTATAATTAGTCAATATGTTAGTATCAATATTAGTATTAATCGAACCGGATTGTATTCGAATATAAAGTCTATTGTGATTAAAAACACATCACTAATCTAATGGAATTCATCTATTTAATTTCTCGAGCTAATTTTCGACGCATTTTTCATTAAAGTAACAAAAGGAAGTTTAAGATTGAGTTAAATTTACATAATATTGGTTGGTATGAATTTTGTACGTCTATTTGTGCAGTTCTCTTATTTGCATTAGTATTTTGAAAAATTACATCAAAATAGGGTTTTTATAAGAAAAGATCGCCCATTTTATACGCATTGGCATATAATGATATACAAAATAGCATAAAACAGCGATAAATTTATAGGTATTGCCAAAAAAAGCATTTTGCAATTTTATCAAAGAGTTAAAGAAGGGTACATCCTACAATAAATTTTTACAATTTACCAAAGACTTGTTAAAGGTTTGGTAAGCTATTAATCGTTTATGAATGCTATTTTTCACGAAATAATTTATCAATCGTTCATAAATGTCAATTAACTTTTTATGAATACGGCTGTTAGTCTTCATCTAGTGCTTCGTACAATATATAAGGTACATCATCCTTGTTTAAATTTTGTTCTTCAGCATCGTTGTGCAATTTTTCGTTGAAATTAGTATCATTTATTAACATATCGTCCTTCATTAAATTTATATCGATGACACTAGAATTGGATAAATAATGTTCTGAGCTGGTAGGAAAGCGATGTTTCGATGTAAGTGGAGTGCTAGACATATTGCTATTGAATTCAGAGTTAAACGGAGAATCGGAGAATTGGCGAATTTTTGATTGACTAGATGGTATTTTGTCATATTTTGCTGGATTTGAAATTCGCTTTGAAGATTTAACAGATAGAGATTCAACAATTTTTGGCCGTGAGGTGGTATTTTTTACGCGTTCTGATGTAATTAAATTTTCGGGAGGTAATTCATTGCAAAAGGTGTTAGACAAATGAGAGAATTGACGAATGTTTGGTTGACTAGATCGAATTTGGTCGCAGTTTTCTAGATTTGAAATTTGCTGTGACGATTTAGTAGATGTAGATTCAACTTTTTCTGGCCGCGTGGTGATAGACTTTTCGTATTCTGATGTAATTAACTGTTCGGCAGGTAATTCATCGCAAAAGGTGTTAGACAAATCGGAAATTTGAATAATTTTTGATTGACATGATGGAATTAAGACTGTTTTCGATTTCGCTGATTTGGATTTAACTGGATTATGCTGTGGTAGAGGCAGAGTAGAGGATACAGTTTTAGTGATTGGAGAAACATGTTTTTTTCTTAGTGGAATATTAGAGTCAAGATGATTGAGAGATGTTTCGCATTCGAATGTATTTAAATTTTCGACATGTTCTGGAAAAATTTTGTTATATTTTACAGGATTTGAAATTTGCTGTGTGATGCTAGAAACATTTGTTGGTATTTGCTGAATGTTAGAGTCGATTTGGTGGAGAGACGAATCGCTATTTGTTGTATTTGAATTTCCGAAATATAATTCATCACCTGGCACAAATTGTATTAAAAAAAACGCTAAACATGTATTTTCTATGATGGATTCGAATTACTTACTACTTTGCACATATGCATTTTTTTACAATTTGCGGTTAAACTTGCTTCAATTTTTCCAAGATGTATTTTATCATCTAAGGCATTGTTTGAAAATTAATTCTATAAATATCTACACTGTTAGAAAAATATGTTTTTCATATGCTCCGATATAAACAAAATGTGTTTCGGGCACAATTTTTAATCACAATATATTTAAGGGCAAACATGTAATGTTCCTAAACTAACACTAAATGTTTGGGACACATATGTTAATATGTTAGAATATATTATGTTTGGGGCATGAATGTTTCATAAAAATAATATGTGTGAATGTAAACATATATAAATTTACAAATTTCGAGTAAAAATATATATGTTGTGATATTTCGTTCAGAGAGCGACAGAGAGAGAGAGTATAGAGAAAGAAATAGAGATGGAAACCGGGAGAGTTGACGAAAGATATCAACATAACACAGCGAAAGAATCAAAAGAGAACAATTTCTGTGAAACCGCTTGTATGTTGTTTCGGAAAACTGTTTTATGATAAGGCCAAACATTTGATATGCTTAAGTCTAAATATTATTTAATTTGAATAAAGAGAATAGATATTCGGAACCAAGAGAATATACATTTGAAAAACAAACAGCATATGTGTTCGCCTTGAGAGCAGCATTTTATGTATGTGTGGACATGTGTTTTGTTTATCATTTTGGCATTATGGGCACAATTTTTTTCTTGGTTCGAAAGGGCACTATACTCTTTTTAGAGTTGGGACAGTAAAATAAAATAAGGAGGAAATAGTGAAAAATTACACAGTAAAATGTATAAAAACAAAGTTTAGTTCCTCTTTATTAATAAGTAGTCCACGAGGAGTTGACGGACACCTTCAAATATAAAAGCGGGCATTAAGTTCGAGTTTTGCAGCTAAAACAATTTAAAAAGTCTTTTTCTTTAAAATGAATTATTAAAGAAAAACAAAAACAGTTTTTTATTACAAAATTGTTATTTTTGCAATAAAAAATAATATTTGATCCAAAAATCAGTCAATTTCGTTTATATCAAGCACTGTTACTGACTATAAATCTTTAATAACCCACATTTCGAAGTTTTATTATAAAAATTTAATATAGTATAAATATAAATGTGTAAATTACAAAAAAAAAAGTGTTCGGTCGGAGCAGGGAGTGGTTAGCATGTCTGCAAGGCAGACATGCTAACCACTGCTCCACGTGGCAAACAAATGTATGTTTCTGTTAAATAATGTTATGTTTGCATGGGCTCGTGGGCGCTGCAAACTATGCTATATAAATGTAACTTATAACGATAATTATCTACTGGTGACTATAACAGCTGCATAGCCCAGTGGATAGTGTGTTGGCTTACAAACTGTATGGTCCTCGGTTCGATTCTCCGTGCAGGCGAAAGGTAAAATTTAAAAAATTTATAAAAGTGAATAATTTCTTCAACATTATTTGTGTTACAGAAAAAGGTGCCAAGAACTAAAAAAATTCGTGGAAGTGAAAATTACGAGTATGTTAGGGAATGAGCACAATCGTCTTTGTGAAAAATTCTTCCAAGCATATACTATTTTTGGGCTCAAAATGCTTCCAAACATATAATATGTTCACATAAAACAAACATATTAATATTTCGGCAGTATCCAATAATATATGTGCTTCCTGCAAAATATGTTTGGAACATATGTTAAAGAAGCGATTTTTTTTGAGGGTGTATATGTAATAATAAAACTTTCTGACTTACCGCTTTTAGCTATATGTATTGCGGAGTAATAGCAACCTTTATATTTTGCAACACAGTTGCTTTTTCCCTCAAATTTGACGCTTTTTGTGTTAACTACATAGTAGTTTTCATTATCCATTTGCACTAGCGAAAACATCGTCGGTTCTGAAAAAAAGTATAATTAGTACGAAATAAGGAACCAACGGACAGTGGAAAACTATTGCTGCAAATCCTCATTTGCAGAATGATGTTATGGTTTTGGTAAAAGTCATATACGATTTACTCCAAAATTTATTGTATTGAATTTAGAATAAATATGCAGATTTAAAATTAAATATAATGTAATTCTTTCCTTAAAAACGAAAATATAGGCAAACTATCGTTTACAGTTTTTCGCTGTCATTTTTTTGCAAGTCTTTTGTGACAAACAGTGATTTCATAAAGGGGTTTAAAACAATTCAATGAAGACCGTCTAAAAAAGTATTTTAATGTGATCAACATACAACTATCCTTATAGCTATCAACGCACATGCACACACAGCAACTTTAATATTGCTATACATGCAGATATTCGTTTTTCGCATAAGGCCGGTATGCATCTCTAGAAAAATTTTCGGTAGCAAAAATTTATTTAAGTCCACAACAAAAAAAAACAGGGCTGTGTACACAAATTATAAACCACAAGAAAAAAATATCCCCAAAATATTTTCAATTAAAAAGTTAATAGAAGTTGAAAAATTTTTCAATTAATAAATTAATTGATACAAATAATTTTTTGAGTATGATATTAACATTAAGTTAATTAAGTCGATTATTGAAAATTTAAAAATAGTTAATTAAAAAATTAATTGATACAATTAACTTTTTAACCAAATTGGGAAGACTAAGTCAGTTAAAAAAGTGAGGAACATGTTTTAATTTTTAATTAAAAATATATTTCAAACAATCAATTGTTAATCCAAATAAAAACTCTAAGCCAATTAGGAAAGTAATTGAAAATAGATACCTTTTTAATAAAAAAATTATTGAGTTTTGCAATCAACATCAATTAAATTTTTAATTGAATCAATTAAAAAATTAATCGAAATTTGCTAATGAATGCCCAATTAAAACTGTTATTGACACTATCATTTTCGTGATTGAAGACATTTTAATTAAAAAATTAATTGGATCAATTAATTTCGTGATTGAATCAAAAAAAAAAAATTTTGCGTGCATCTAATCGGTTTTAAAAATTGTTAATATATGTTCCAAATATTCCTCAAATAAATTGTTGATTATTTACAGAAATTTTAAAACTTTTACGCACACAATAGCTCTGTTACTTTACTTTACTCGTAATAAAAAGTAGTAAAAGAGAAATATTGAAAATCCTCTCAGAGTTAAAAAATTTGTTAAATGTACAGGAACGAAAATATAGTAAAAATTGTAAAACTGCCAAATAAAAAAAGAAGAAAAAATATTTTCAATAACGCCAACTACATTTTTAGATTTGCTCTCATAATAAACAGGAGCCTCTATTAACGTAATTTTTTCGAATATGTGCAAGTCAACCATTTGCAGTCAAAAACAAGACCTGCAATTCTACATCCAACTAGAAAGTAAAATTTGGAATTTTTAATTAAATGTACACTCTAAAATACACTGCCGTAACTACAACCATTTCTAGTTCTTAAAATAAGAATGCGTTTCTTGTATAGGCGCATTTATCTTATACTTGAGCAAATATTTAAAAAACCTTTCACTGAAGGCGGGTTGTAATTAGAGTTAGGATATTCGACGTGGCTTTAACGTAAACTCGGCTTCAATGAATCTAAAAAACTGCTATATTATTGAAAGCGTTACTAACCAGATTGATTGCAACTTAACTTTAAAGTTAAGTATTTAGATGTTTTTGATTCAAATCATAGCATAATTAATACTTAAGTTTGGTATGACTTGCGATTTTTAAATTTTAGTTAACACGTTTCTGGATGACTTTGAGATTGCGTGATGAAAAAAACCTTAAATTAAAAATGAGTTGCGTCTTAAATATAACCTTTGTTTAATTCCGCGGAATCAATATAAAATTAATGAAATTGAAACAAAATCTTCGGATTTCGACATGTATTTCTTTTCAGTGTATCTTAATGTAAGAATCAAAATCATAACTTGTGCAGCAGCCAGTTAGCCAGTCGAGATTACGATTCGTCTGGATTTTTGGATTTTTCGAATAATTACACTAGTTTACACTAAAAATGTACATTTAATGAAAGGCGACTTTTTATATATTTTCATATGATGAATAGAGGTTACTTTTTTTATCGAACAGTTTTTGAGAAATTCTTATATTTTTAGCTTTTCTTTTTTCATTATACAAAACATGTCTCGAGCTTTCTTCTAGTTGGTCTTAATTCTTACGTCGAAGTATCACCTTTACGAGCATGAAGAGAAACAATGTTTGTACTTTTCCGCCGGCAAAGTATCACTGTAAAACATGATTATTTTAATGTTGCCCATTTTCATCGATATATTTTGAACCACTTATCTCAGATCCAATTGTTTGTTCGTCATCCCAATACCTTGCATTAAGTTCTAACAACGATATAATCGGAAAAAAGGACGAAAAACTAAAAATATAAGGATATATCAAAAACTGTTCCATAAACAAATGTAACCTCTATTTTCGAATTCAGCAGATGAGAATACATAAGAAGTCACCTCAAAAATTAGTTTGTTGTCATTCACATGGAAATCTGTGTGTGTATCTTTTCCGATGTGCACACTGAACAAAAGCTTGTCCAGTTGTAATGAGAGCCAATGAAGCGCAGAATAGCATCAAATTTAATTTTAGGGCGAAATTCACCAGGACATAATTTATTGAGTTTTCCGTCTGATCCATTGAATCCAAGTTTAATTTAAAGCCTCGTCGAATCTCCTAACTCTAAGGACAACATGCCTTTAATGAACATTTTTAAAATTTGTAGTCGAGTAAAATGTCTGGTTACATTCGTATTTTAAGAAAAGAAATCGCAATATATTTTCCAGTATTAAATCGAATGAAATTCCACATTACTTTTACTTTCCATTTGAATGTAGAACAGTAGGTCTTGTTTTTGACAGCAAATGTATGACTTACACATACTAGAAAAGTATTTACGGCTCTTATTTATTACGAAATATTTATTTCGAGTTTTTAAACAAAATTTCGTTGAATATAACAAATGTTTGGATAACTTGTTCTTTTGCTGTTTGTGTTTCTTCGAAAGTGCAGACTTCTATATAAAAAATGTTAAAAACTGTCTACATTTTCCGTAAAAACTTTTATACCAAACCCATTGACAACTATGATTGTTTTCCATAGTTTGGTATAGCCCATATATACATTGAAAAAAGCATACCCGAGCGTAAGAAGCGTAGAATTAAAGCATACTTTCAAAATGACAAATACTTTGCCTTCAACGTTATCCATATGTAAAACTGGAAGTCAAACAATTTTAATTTTATGAAATATGTGAAGTAGACGAACATATAATGAATGGTGAACCTCTACTGCGGATTTTTTTAATCGGAAAAAAACAGAGCCACTGTGAACGCCGAAGTAACTTGTCTATGAAAAGTGCCACAAATATCAAATTCTAAATTTCACATAAAAATTTGACTGCACGACTTCTTGCGCAGCGAATCAGAGCTTCACCATTCATATCCAAATTTCAGTTTTTATACCCACCACCATAGAATGGTGACGGGGTATAATAAGTTTGTCATTCCGTTTGTAACGCATCGAAATATCGATTTCCGACTATATAAAGTATATATATTCTTGATCAGGAAGAGTTTTAAGAGATTGGAAGTTGATCGTACGCGTTTTTGGGCGGTCCGAATGAAATTTGGTTTAAAGTTACCACAAGCATTTGTAGGCTATTGAAACCCGTCACAAATCCGGAACGTCGTTGATGGAAAACACACATGCTGTTGGTGGAAGCCGTTTTTCGGTGATTATTGCATAAAACAATTAAATATTTTTACAATTCAATCAATTTTATTGGAAAGAACTAAAACTGAAAACCACTCATTTGGAACACAAAAACAAAATCATCTGTTCTCTTTCTCGCAAAATACTGGCTGATTTGGTACATAGTTGTTTATAAAAGTAGTAAAACGTCACACCGAACAACGCATCAGCTGTTTCCACTAGTGATACCTAACAAATTGGTGTGAGGGCATTGTCATACTTTCAACACAAAGAAAAATCGTTCAATATGTCACAAACACCTGTTACTACAGCTAAGATCTCAAATACAAACTCGGCTAAGCGAATTTTAAGAGAAACATCACCAGATGAATCTGCTGCATCTATGACAAATAAGTTAGTGGGAAATGTAGAACTTTCTGAGTTGATGAAAATTATGAGAAGCTCCATGGAATCGATTATGAGCGAAAAATTAAAAAATTTATCGACAAAAGCTGACATAGAGGACGTTAAACAGCATATATCAGACATCGATTCGAAATATGAAGTATTGAAGGCAGAAAATGAGGCAATGAAAACTGAATTAGAAATCCTCAAATTAGAACGGAAAAAAGACCACGAACGTCTCCGAAGACTAATCGATCAATCCAAACGTAAAAACGTTATTTTTAGAGGAATTTCAAAACAAGGGTCGCCCAAACAGTCTGCAGAACTCATTTGCACTAACATACTCAAACTGAACAACGTTAAAATTGAATCGGCACGAGTTCTTTATAACTCTGACAACAAAATATGTGTGATAGCGGAAATGCAAACAGAAGACATGGCATCAATGATCTTCAAAAACTTAAACAAGCTAGCAGGAACTAGCATAAAAATTGAAAAAGACCTTTGTGAGGAGAGGCAACAAGACAGGAAGGTTTTAATGCAATTGAGAGCCGAAATACTAGCAATCGACAAGACCCACAAAGTTTTTGTTAAAAATGACTCCATAAAAATAGGAACCAAGTGGATGTCATGGTCAAAAAACAGACAACTATTGGCTGGGAAGGACGGAGCAGAAAACATTATAAAGGAGCTCTATGGAGATAAGATAAATCTTATAAATATCCAATACGACAATTTGCTAGCTAAAATCAACCAAAAAAACTAAAATCAGGCAATATATGTGAAAGCGAGAACTTGAATGAAGCCTTAAATATAAATATATTATCGTACAATGTTCATGGTTTAGAAAATAAAATATTATATACAGATTTTTTCAACTACATAAATAATTTTGATATATTTGTCTTGCTGGAAACGCACATCTGTTTGGAAAAAACTGAATTGTTCAACAAATACTTCGGCGATTTTGAATTTTTTTGGGATCCTGCAGTAAGACACTCAAGATTTGGAAGAGGAATTGGAGGTTGCTTGTATGGGATAAAAAAACGATTGTGTGATAGAAGTATGAAATATTCGTATTCTAAGTTTGGTGATATAGGTATAATTAATATCACAATGGGAAGAAATAATTTCAACATTATCCCAATGTAAAGGGTGATTTGTTAAGAGCTTGATAACTTTTTTTTAAAAAAAAACGCATAAAATTTGCAAAATCTCATCGGTTCTTTATTTGAAACGTTAGATTGGTCCATGACATTTACTTTTTGAAGATAATTTCATTTAAATGTTGACCGCGGCTGCGTCTTAGGTGGTCCATTCGGAAAGTCCAATTTTGGGCAACTTTTTCGAGCATTTCGGCCGGAATAGCCCGAATTTCTTCGGAAATGTTGTCTTCCAAAGCTGGAATAGTTGCTGGCTTATTTCTGTAGACTTTAGACTTGACGTAGCCCCACAAAAAATAGTCTAAAGGCGTCAAATCGCATGATCTTGGTGGCCAACTTACCGGTCCATTTCTTGAGATGAATTGTTCTCCGAAGTTTTCCCTCAAAATGGCCATAGAATCGCGAGCTGTGTGGCATGTAGCGCCATCTTGTTGAAACCACATGTCAACCAAGTTCAGTTCTTCCATTTTTGGCAACAAAAAGTTTGTTAGCATCGAACGATAGCGATCGCCATTCACGTAACGTTGCGTCCAACAGCATCTTTGAAAAAATACGGTCCAATGATTCCACCAGCGTACAAACCACACCAAACAGTGCATTTTTCGGGATGCATGGGCAGTTCTTGAACGGCTTCTGGTTGCTCTTCACTCCAAATGCGGCAATTTTGCTTATTTACGTAGCCATTCAACCAGAAATGAGCCTCATCGCTGAACAAAATTTGTCG
The DNA here is from genome assembly GCF_050003625.1 of Haematobia irritans. Classification (NCBI taxonomy): domain Eukaryota; kingdom Metazoa; phylum Arthropoda; class Insecta; order Diptera; family Muscidae; genus Haematobia; species Haematobia irritans. The sequence goes on from NC_134400.1 coordinate 63,185,181, forward strand.
ATAAAAAAGCGGATTTTCTGCCAACTTTTCTAGGGCCCATTCACTGAAAATTCGACGTTGTGGCAGATCGTTCGGCTATTCATGATGAAATGTCAAAGCATACTGAGCATCTTTCTCTTTGACACCATGTCTGAAATCCCACGTGATCTGTCAAATACTAATGCATGAAAATCCTAACCTCAAAAGAATCACCCTTTATATGAGAAATGCGACATGGAAAGAACAATTGTCCAAACTTGATGACCTATTCAGAGAATATGATAAAGAAAATCCTATATTAATTGGCGACTTAAACGTCCCTATTGGTTCACTGCAAAACATTATTGATGAACCCTTTAAATCAACATTTTACGCAGGACTCGACGAAAGGAGATCAAAAGACAATGAAATAAATTCAAGGGGAAGAGAATTCATAAACTTTTGCTGCGACCACAGTCTAGTTATCACAAATGGAATGACAAAAGGGGATAATTTTGGGGAATTTACTTTTGTGAGTACTATAGGCACCTCCGTCAACGATATATGTGCGATATCTCAAGAATTACTTTATTCAATTGATTCATTTAAAGTTGATAAACAGACTTGGTCGGATCATATGCCAATAGTTTTATCTATGACATTTATAGAGAGGAAATTTGAAGATATTAAAAAGTCACTCCTTCCCAAACTGCAATGGAATGATAGAAAATCTTCAGAATACAAAAGTAAAGTGCAAAACTTAATAGAATCACGGAGGCAACAATCACCATATAGTTTCAATGAGATTGGAAAAATAATAAAAGAAGCAAATAAATCATGCATTAAGAATTATGTTAATTTTCCAAAAAAGGAACGATGGTTTAACATACAGTGTTTTAATGCCAGGAAGGCTTCTTTTAAGAGTCTTTGTAAATACAGAAAGGAGAGCACAGATGAAAACAAAAATCGTTATATACATCTAAACAAAAAATATAAAGAGATATGCCGTAATGCTAAAATCCAATACCAAATTAATCTAGAGAAAAAAATAGACTTCGCAAATGACTCAAAAGACTGGTGGAAGATTGTTAAAGAAATTCGAAATGAAGAAACGACACAAAATATGCAGGTGTCAGCTTCCGCCTTTAAAGCTCACTTCCAACAACTTCTAAATCAGCCACAGCTATCTTCAGATTTTCTCTATGCACATATGAACATGTTTGATGAAGATTTAGATGCAGATATCACTCTATTTGAAGTAAGAGAGTTCCTATCAAAAGCAAAGTTAAATAAAGCACCCGGAGAAGACCGAATAACATATGAGTTTTTTAAATTTGCACCAGATAATCTACTACAGGAAATAACTAATTCCTGTAATGAGATTTTTGAGACCGGTGTTCTTGATCCAGAATTCCATAAAAGTATTATATACCCAATTTTTAAAAAAGGAGACAACTCACAGCCGGCTAACTACAGAGGTATATCTTTTATGAATTGCCTGCCAAAGATAATGATGGGAATAATCACCGAGCGACTAGCAAAATGGACAGAAAAGCATGAATACCAAGCAGGTTTTCGTAAAAACTATTCTACATCGGATAATATATTTTCCCTCTGCTCAATTATTCACCTGAACTGGCACAAAAACTTAAAAACATATGCGTTCTTTGTCGATTTTAAATCTGCTTTTGATAGGGTATCACGCAATGCTATGATTTATAAGTTAAATAATCTTGGTGTTTCGACAAAGATGTTACGTTTTATTGAAAGGGTATACGAAAAAACTTCATTCGCAGTATGGACTGGAAAGGTACTCTCTGACGATTTCATTACTAAAACAGGGGTCAAACAAGGTTGTCTTCTCTCGCCCCTTTTATTTGCTCTATACTTGGATGATTTAAATGATTTTATTGGCGGTAGAACATACGTGGATAACATAAATATTCGACTATTACTTTACGCTAATGATATTGTACTCTTGGCAAATGAAATAAATGTCTTACAACAGATGATAAATAAACTTGAAAAATACTGCGAACTCTGGAATATGGAGGTCAACTTGGATAAGTCGAAAATAATGATTTTCAAGAGAGGTGGGCGAAATGCAAATGCCGAAAAATGGTTCTATAAAGGTGAACAAATTGATATTACATCCGAATATTGCTACCTAGGAATGATTCTCACACCGAAACTCTCTTTTAGTAAGCATATTCAGAAGAGAAATCAATCAGCAAAAAACAGCATTAATTCAACATGGAAAACTCTTCTTTCCAAGGCAAATGTGTCCCTTACGGTAAAATGGAAACTGTTTCTTGCTGTCTGTAGAGCAATCCAATCTTATGGGTCGCAAGTATGGGGGTTCTCACAGTTCGAAGAAGTGGACACCCTTACTTTATTCTTCTTAAAGAAAATATTAAAAATGCCATCCTTCACACCCTCTTATATACTCATGCTCGAAACTGGAGTTGAAAATGGACATATGTTCACGTTGAAAACACACTTAAGATATCTGAACCGAGTACTTTTTGATTACAGCGAAGAAAGACTACCCCATATATTGGCAAAACAAGTTTTGAGCCAAAAGTTATTTTGGGCAAAAAATATAATGGACCTCATGACAGAGAATGATGTTGGCCCTCTTGAGATAGTCTCGAAAAATCATTGGATTGGGAAAACGGATTTGCTTTTGCAGAATTTACAATCGCAACATTTTAATTATCATATCGGAAAAGCCACTGAGACTTCCAGATTTTATAGCAAGCTTGATCCAATGGCTGGCTCTTTATATATAAATAACAATTGAACTCCAGACGAAATAATGTGGATATTAAAAGCAAGAAGCAGCATGATTAAATTAAATGAAAATCGCTTTCATCAAAATGGAAATCCCCTTTGTTCAATGTGCAACTTAAATGAAAATGAAAATTTGCAGCATTTCTTATGCAAATGCCCAGCATTAAATGAATTTCGATACCAATATTTCCAAAAGGTTTCGCTTAATGAGAATGAGCTAATACAAATTTTGAATGGTTTCGTGATAAATTGGAAAGTACTTGCAAGCTTTATAAAAACTTGTGTAAATTACAGAAAAGAATTGATGTACGAATTCAATTTTTAATCTTTAAAATTTTTCTAAGAAATAATGAAACATATAAAGGGACTGACGACCATAGGTCATAGTCTTCGGTTTATATCAATACAATTCTTATTTTCTATCTCACTAAACATATATTGCACTGTTTAAATTCAATCAAATAGTTTGTAAACAATTTTGGATAAAATAAAGAATTACTACTACTACTACTATATATTCTTGATCAGGGAGAAATTCTAAGACGATATAAGCATGTCCGTCTGTCTGTCTGTCTGGCTGTCTGTTGTAATCACGCTACAGCATTCAATAATGGAGCTATCGTCCTGAAATTTGGCACAGAATCGTCTTTTGTCTGCGCGCAGGTCAAGTTCGAAGATGGGCTATATCGGGCCATGTTTTGGTATAGCCCCCATATAAACCGACCTCCCGATTTGGGGTCTTTCGCTTATAGAAACCGTAGTTTTCATCCAATTTGCGCGAAATTGAAAATCTAGAGATATTCTGGGACCTTGAAGAGGTGTGCCAAAAATGGTGAGTGTCGGTCCATGTTTTGGTATAGCCCCCATATAAACCGACCTCCCGATTTGGGGTCTTTCGCTTATGGAAACCGTAGTTTTCATCCAATTTGCGCGAAATTGAAAATCTAGAGGTATTTTGGGACCTTGAAGAGGTGTGCCAAAAATGGTGAGTGTCGGTCCATGGTTTGGTATAGCCCCCATATAAACCGACCTCCCGAAATTGAAAATCTAGAGATATTTTGGGACCTTGAAGAGGTGTGCCAAAAATAGTGAGTGTCGGTCCATGTTTTGGTATAGCCCCCATATAAACCGACCTCCCGATTTGGGGTCTTTCGCTTATAGAAACCGTAGTTTTCATCCAATTTGCGCGAAATTGAAAATCTAGAGGTATTTTGAAGAACCTTGAAGAGGTGTGCCAAAAATGGTGAGTGTCAGTGCATGCCCCCATATAGACCGATCTCCAGATTTTACTGAAATTGGAAATCTAGAGGTATTGTAGGACCACAAATATGTGTGCCAAAAATTGTGGGTATCGGTCCATGTTTTGGTATGGTCCCCGTATAAAACACCTCCCGCTTTGGGGTCTTGGGCTTATAGAAACCGTAGTTTTTATCTAATTTGTCTGAAATTGGAAATCTAGAGGTATTTTAGGACCATAGAGAGGTGTGCCGAAAATGGTGAGTATCGGTCCATATTTTGGTATAGCCCCCATATAGACCGATTGCCCGATTTTACTTCTTGGGCTTCTAGAATCCGAAGTTTTCATCCTATTTGCCTGAAATTGGAAATCTAGAGGTATTTTCGGGTCATAAAGTGGTGTTCCGAAAACGGTGAGTATCGGTCCATATTTTAGTATAGCCCCCATAAGAACGATCTCCCGATTAAACTCCTTGGGTTTCTAGAAACCGTAGTTTTTATCTGATTTGTCTGAAATTGTAAATACTCTGGTATTTTAGGATCACAAAAACGTATATCGGATTAAGTTTTTATCGGTCCATTTGGTAATGCCTCCATATAGACCGACTTCACTTCTTGAGGGTGTAGAAGGCGCAGTGATCATGAAAATTGCTTGAAACTCAATGAAAAATTTCCAGATTTTACTTCTACAGATTTAAGATTTCAAATCAAGACGTTATTTTATAATTTTCTTGCACACTTACAAGAGATGTTAATTATTCCTCTAGAACTCAAACAAAAATGGTTCTTATAAATCCAGAATCTGACATAGCCCTCATAGGTGAAAATTTATTTTCGGGAAGTGTCCTCAAGTTCTCAAGCCCTCCTGAAATTTCAAAGGAAACCCTAATATTTGGTTCATGGTGGTGGGTATTTAAGATTCGGCCCGGCCGAACTTACTGCTGTATATACTTGTTTTGGATAATTTTATTATAAAATGATGGGGAATGGTCCAAAGCAATTGAAATGTTTATTTATTTTCAAAAGAATTTAATTTTGGAGTGTAAAAAGTTCAACTCTAAAAAGCTTTCAAGGATATTAAAATGCAGAAATATACTAACAACTATTATTGGTTCTAAAATATGCCTTGGGTGACCTTTTACAACATAAGCATTTTCAAAAACTTTAAAAATTTAGAAAAAATAGAAATGATAGCAGCAATTTATAGAACAAGCTTTAGCCCATTTCAAATTTCACCAACAGCAGAAGTAATGAAAAATCTGTTTAAAAAGTACAGAAACAATGGGACGAAAAAGGACAAAACGAATTCATTGTAGTTTCTAGACTTTTGGTCTCTATGTTAAGCAAAATTAGCATTTGTATTTTAAGAACATGATATATTTGATCTCAGGACAATATTTTTTCAGTGCAGTATCTGTAAACATGGATGTAGCAAGATGACCTCCTAGGTGGACACTGATAGCCTAAGGAGTCAATTCACCGAAATATACTTACACTTGTTAGTACATAAGCTTCAATTCTGCTAAAAAAATTTTTTTGGCGTGTATTTTACTATGACATATTTTTTGGAAAATAATAGTATATAGATATTGTTTGGAAAATAAGTAACATTGTCAAAACTTTTTTTGGAAGTATTTTCCAAAATACCCAGAACATCATAACTTGATTACTGTTTCCCAAATGTTCATTTTAATAGACATTTTACGTTTTGTGCTATGTTATTCAACATTTATTTAAGCCCCATCTCTTTAAACTTGTTTATAACACACAATCTGATATGTAACCATCGATAGAATTGCTTAATTCCTGAATAGTCGAAAGCTTAGTTTTGATAAATCTTTTATAATACCCAATGTTTTCTTTTGTACCTCGATCTTGAATTTACAAAAGAAAACATAAGGTATTAAACAAAAAGGTCGAAAAACAATAACAACATTCCTTTATATTTTTTAAATTCCTTACTAAAATTATTTGTGGTTTGAATGTGGTATATAGGATATATATAGGATGAATGTTGGTTTGTTTTGCGAATTTGTTACTCAGAAAATTGAGATTTTTCAGTGCTTGAATCATTTTCACCAACATTTGGTGTTTTACAATAATTTCGAATTATGCCATTCCATATAGCATTTTTTTTGTGTAATACTACAGTTGTATATATTTTGCAACATTTAGCCACCGGTGTCCACTATAGAGGACATGACTTTATCGACTGTGTATTAGATAGGGTCACGGCCTAAAAGAAAAAAAAAGTTGATGCAGTCACCCCCCCAGTTTTGTAGCATATTCGAAGACAATTTCAGAACACCAAAAATATTTTTTTTTCGTGCACCCTACGACCCCCCCGAAATAAAATTTACTGTGCTGTGTTGTCATTTGAAGGCCGATCGTAAAGAAACGCATATCGTTGTTCATGGTTGATCAGGGGCTATATTTCGTGCATTGGTCATTTTTGACTCCGACGTCAAATTTGATTTTTAATTTTTTTATTTCGCTTCGTATACCCCTATGGTGCCCATTTCCTATAGCCATTATAAAGATCTTATTAAAATATGAAACTTTTGCTTTGAAAGTATTTACTTATATTCATAAACAAAAAAGTTACACAGATTTTAAAAAGTCAAAAGGTCACCCTACACCACCAAATAGTTTTTGATGTGTTGTCATGATATCCGATCGAAACCACATGCACATCGTTATTCACATCTACGAAACCTGTTTATCTGTAAATTTCTAACTTTATCATTGTATACATACTCGTTGTGTGCACTACGGCATTTTCTGCGTTATGCAAAGTTCTTGTGTTTTTGCTTGAACAACTTGAGAGCCTACTGTTTTAAAATCTAACAATCAATCTAACAATAAAAGTGGTAACAGAATTGTGGTAAATTACGAAGATTCCAACTGTCGGAAATACATCAATTAGAAAATTATTAATAAACCTTATAAATAAACGTGATGAAATAATAAGACAATTGGAATCTTTGTAATTTACCACAATTCTGTTACCACTTTTATTGTTAGATTGATTGTTAGATTTTAAAACAGTAGGCTCTCAAGTTGTTCAAGCACGACAATTGGAATCTTCGTAATTTACCACAATTCTGTTACCACTTTTATTGTTAGATTGATTGTTAGATTGATTGTTAGATTTTAAAACAGTAAACATAAAGTATATATATTCTGGGTCGTGGTGAAATTCTGAGTCGATCTGAGCATGTCCGTCCGTCCGTCCGTCTGTTGAAATCACGCTAACTTCCGAACGAAACAAGCTATCGACTTGAAACTTGGCACAAGTAGTTGTTATTGATGTAGGTCGGATGGTATTGCAAATGGGCCATATCCGTCCACTTTTACGTATAGCCCCCATATAAACGGACCCCCAAATTTGACTTGCGAGGCCTCTAAGAGAAGCAACTTTCATCCGATCCGGCTGAAATTTGGTACATAGTGTTAGTATATGGTCTCTAACAACCATGCAAAAATTGGTCCACATCGGTCCATAATTATATATAGCCCCCATATAAACCGATCCCCCGATATGGCTTGCGAGGCCTCTAAGAGAAGCAAATTTCATCCGATCCGGCTGAAATTTGGTATATGGTGTTAGTATATGGTCTCTAACAACCATGCAAAAATTGGTCCACATCGGTCCATAATTATATATAGCCTCCATATAAACCGATCCCCCGATTTGGGTTGCGAGACCTCTAAGAGAAGCAAGTTTTATCCGATCCGGCTGAAATTTGGTACATGGTGTTAGTATATGGTCTCTAACAACCATGCAAAAATTGGTCCACATCGGTCCATAATTATATATAGCCCCCATATAAACCGATCACCAGATTTGACCTCCGGAGCCTCTTGGAAGACCAAAATTCATCTGATTCAGTTGAAATTTGGTACGTGGTGTTAATATATGGCCTCAAACTGCCATGCAAAAATTGGTCGGAATCGGTCCATAATTATATATAGCCCCCATATAAACCGATCCCCAGATTTGATCTCCGGAGCCCCTTGAGTGAAATAATACATTGTTAATGTCATTATTTATATATTTAGTTTTTACATGTATCCACTTTTATATAATATAAATAATAGTTTTCTTGTTGTATTAGTTAATGTGGATACTGTGTTAGACTGTGTTAGGCAACCGTCGAACTGAACGGACGTGTTTTCTAATAGCGGAGTATTTCATCGTAATAAGTACTTATTACGAATTTCACGTGTGGTGGAAATAATAAACCACCATGCAGCGAAATTCAAAGTCATCCACTGGGTTGCTAACTTCAGGGCCCAGTGGACGGGTAACGACTGAAGTTATAAATTTGGGCAGCGACCAAGAGTCAGGCCCAATTAATCGACCTGTAGACGGGTCGACTGGCGGTGACACTTTGGCAAGTCGAACCTTTTCTAAGGTGACGACGTCAAAAGGAGGCAATCCCTGTCGAAAGAGATTCAAGGAACGAAGAAATGCTTTGTTTATCCTAAAGAAATTAGGATCAGTCGACCCAAGCACGTTGTCGGCTAAGCAAAGCGATTCCTTAAAATGGGCTCAAGGAATTCTTGAAGCTGGAAAAAGGGAACGATCACCGGATGAGCTACCATCCTCTAAACGGGATCAAAGATCGTTTGCCTCAGTTGCAAAAGACAGCCTTGTGATGGCTATTATTAATAAAGGAGCATTGGACGGTATGATTCCAAGGCAAAAATGGGGGGAAATTGAGAACGCGATGTCTGGTGTCTACTCAGAGGTGCGAAAAAAGTTTCCCGGACCAAGTCCTCGACGGCAAGATGCTGGATGGTATCAAGGACGATATAAGTTAATAGCTTTTGCAGACCAGAGGTCTATGGATTGCTTTAAAGCTGCATTGATGCTAATTGGTGAAGTTTGGGAAGGAGCCGCTTTGGAGTTAGTCGATAAAAAAGACATACCGGCTAAACCTAGAGCACATGCATGGATACCGGCAAACCCTCCTGATCCTGAGTCAATACTAGAGAGACTAAAAGAATGTAACCCAGATCTTCCAACCGCCGATTGGAAGGTTGGTCGTTTGGATGAGGTGGATGGACCAAGACGACATGCGGTGTTTATATTAAACATAGAGTCGCTGCCACATCTAGCCCAGACCCAAGGACGCGTAAGTTATGGCTTTCATGATATCCATATGAAGGTATACAAAAGCGATCAGCCAAAGGATACCGAAACGGACAAGCCTCCGGTAGAGTCAGCAGTGAAAAAATCTCCTAGCGAAGCCGAAGGAGACATAAAACCTACAGACTATGGCGAAAATCATATGCGGGAAGTTTCTACAGGCTCAAACCTCACCAAAGCTGAACCGCGGATTGTTGCGAGAGTCACCGAGATCTGTGAAGAGGAAGCCCTTGATGACTCAATTGAAGCGGCTGATGTGACGGTGGTTGAAAATTTGGATGGTTTTACGGTTCCTCCAGATAAATCTTCACCATTGTAAGGCCGCTTGTGCTGCCTTAAAAGTTCTCCTGATGAAAGGAGACATAGATATAGTTCTTATTCAAGAACCATACATATATAAGAACAAGATCTGTGAATTAAGCACTCCGGGTTTCAAACTTTTGCATAATACCGGTAATGATATAAATCGAGCATGTATAATTGCTAAAAACGAACTAAACTTGTTTCTGCTTCCTTCATTGAGCAATGCAGACACTGTCGTAGCCAGTCTAGAGATATCCACATGCAAATATTGGGTATCTTCGGTCTACATGGGACATGATAGGGATATGCCACCCTGTGCCGTTAAGACCTTAGTTGAGGAGTCACTAAAAACAAAGATAAAACTCATTATGGGATGTGATGCAAATGCACATCATAGTATTTGGGGAAGTAGTGATACTAATGCAAGGGGAGAGTCGCTAATAGAGTTTATTTTGCGTACTAACCTGGTAGTTTGCAATAAGGGAGATGCACCAACCTTCGTCACCAGGAACAGACAAGAGGTTTTGGACGTAACGTTGACCTCTCCGGAACTGAATGATAAGATATCTGAGTGGCAAGTTTTGAGGGAACATAGCTTCTCAGATCATCGCTACATCAGTTTCAGATTGGCTGTTCGTACTTCAAAGACCATATTTCCGCCAAATGTTAGGAAAGCTGATTGGAATAGGTATAGGGAATCGTTCAATTTGATGATACCGGAAGTGCCGGAGACAAATATGGGCACTGTGCAAGATATCGAACACGCAGTGGAGCGGATTACTAAGGCCTTCAACATTTCACTGAAAGCTGCATGCCCTAGAGGAAAGCCAAGGGGAAAAAATCGGCCGCCATGGTGGAGTACGGAGTTAAGTAATGTGAGGAAATCCTGCAGGAAGCTCTTTAACAAAGCAAAGTCCACAAGAGCTCCGGAGGATTGGGACACTTACAAGATGAATCTGAGAGAATATAAACGAGAACTGAGAAGGTCTCAACAAAACTCTTGGGATGATTACTGTAGCAGTATTGAGAATACGTCAGAGGCTTCCAGACTACGGAAGGTACTAGCATCCACTAACACCGCTCCAGGTTTCATTAAAACATCGGAGGGAAATTGGACAACGTCCAGTGAGGAGACGTTGGAGGTACTTTTGGACACACACTTCCCTGGAAATCAGACGGTTGAACCATGTTCCGGCGGTGTAACAGAGGCTCAGCGATCATTTCCTATCGAGGAAATTGTGTCGGAATCTAGAATAAAATGGGCTTTAAATAGCTTTGGACCATTCAAATCCCCCGGACCTGATGGAATTACTCCGGCGGAGTTACAAGCAGTGGCTGGAAGAATTATCCCCTGGTTGACGGTGATATATAAACAATGTGTAAACTTAGCATATATTCCAGAAAAGTGGAGGGAAACAAAAGTCGTCTTCATACCTAAAGCAGGAAAAGCCTCTCACTCGAGTGCGAAGGATTTCCGACCAATCGGCTTATCCTCAGTCCTACTTAAGACCCTGGAGAGGATGATAGACATGTATCTTAGAACTAGCGTGGATTCAGGTTTGCTCTCGAAACGACAGCATGCATACTCGAAGGGCAGGTCTACTGAGACCGCATTGCATGAACTGGTCAGCTTTATTGAAAGCTCACTATCTGTCAAAGAATACACAATCGTGGCGTTTCTAGACATCGAAGGGGCGTTCAATAATATCCATCCGAGCTCGATATTAAATGGACTGACAACTCTGAATGTTGATCCAGGTATTCTTAGGCTGTTAGACGAACTTCTAATGAAGAGACGTATTTCAGCCACACTAGGGCAAGCAAACATACAAAGGTATGTGAACAGAGGCACTCCCCAAGGAGGAGTTCTATCACCTCTTCTTTGGAATGTTGCTATAAACAACCTTCTGGTTTCTCTAGAAAAAGAAAGGATAAAAGTGGTGGCATACGCAGATGATGTGGCGCTAGCAGTCAGGGGAAAATTCCCATCCACAATCAGAGATATTATACAGAGAGCTCTCCGGATGACTGAGAAATGGGCGAAAGATAATGGTCTTGGTGTAAATCCAGCAAAGACAGAAATAGTCATGTACTGCAAAGATCGCAAAACTCCCACGGTTAGGCCCATTTCCTTAGGGGGTACTGAAATTCCCTTTGGTGAGTGTGCAAAATACGTTGGCGTTATTTTGGACAGGAAGCTGAATTTTAGGCTTAATATTGAAGAGAGGGCGAGAAAAGCCACGGTAGCTTTGTACTCGTGCAAAAAGTGGGGACTAAGACCAAAAATTGTGCATTGGCTATACACGGCAGTGGTTAGACCTATAATGCTATATGGTGTTGTAGTCTGGTGGCCGGCACTTCAGAAACCGACTTGTTTAGATAAAGTTCAGCGTATGGCGAGCTTATGTATCTCAGGCGCATTTAGTAAGGCAGGAACAGACTCCCTTAATGTCATGCTACATCTATTGCCTTTAGACATTTTGGCCAAACAGTCAGCTGCAACAACGGCTGTGCGGTTGCGCGAGCTATCGCTGTGGTCGGAAAAAATGTACGGTCATAGTTCGGTCCTCAAAGTAATGCCAGATGTGCCTAACGTAGTGGATTACACCCTGGCAAAACCACTTTTCGACAAAAAGTTTGAAACTCTAATTCCCAACAGTGAGGCGTGGTGTACACAGACCCCGGGGAATAAAAGATATATAGATTTCTATACTGACGGCTCCAAATTGAATGGACAAGTGGGGTTCGGAGTATATTCTAAAGATCTGGAAATTCGAATAGCGAAAAGATTACCTAATCACTGTAGTGTTTTTCAGGCTGAAATATTGGCAATAAGAGAGGTGGTGAATTGGCTGAGAAGTAATGTTGCAACAAATATTGGCATTAATATATACTCAGACAGTCAACCTGCAATAAAATGCTTGGACTCTGTGTTCCTTAACTCAAAAACGGCCATAGACTGCCGCAAATCTCTCAACGAGATGGCTGAGCAGTACAATATACACCTAATATGGGTGCCTGGTCATAGGAACATACCGGGGAACTGTGAAGCAGATGTGTTAGCAAGGCTAAGAACTACCTTACATATTCCAGGGGAACTAGAATCTGTTGGTATGCCTCTGGCCACCTGCAAGCTCTTACTGCGTGAGAAGGCTGTTATGATGGCCAATATCCGATGGGAAAATTGCAAGGGTTGTAACGACACCAAGCAAATATGGCCCCATTTAAACTTAAACCGCACACTAGATATGCTAGTGTTCTCAAGGCGTCAGATAGCACTCCTAATATCTGCTATAACGGGTCGCTGCCTGATAGGCGAATTTGCAAAAACTATAGGTGCGAAGTATAATGACTATTGTATAAGCTGTCATGACGTGGAGGAAAAGGAATCAATTAAACACCTCTTGTGTGAGTGTCCTTCTTTTTGTGTAAGGCGTAAGCGAATTTTAGGAGCATATAGCTTTAGATTACTGGCTGACCTGGAAAACGTTAACTTAAGCAGTTTGTTAATGTTTTTGGAGCAATCTGGTTGGTTCCACAAAAGTTAATAATAGAGAAGGTTCAGTGGTTAAGACTAGAAGTGCCCATATGTAATAGGTACTTTTAGTTAAATGTGGTATCACAATGGACTGAATAGTCTAAGTGAGCCTGAAATTTAATCGGGCTGCCACTTTAACCTAACCTAACCTAACCTAATGTGGATACTAATTCTCAAAACTGGTTTTTGTATTTATCTTTAGCTTCTCTCTATCATTATCTTTAGTCTCTCTCTCCCTCTTTATATTTATCTTTACTCTCTCTCTCTCTCATTTGTTATATTCTCACAAACACATATACAAACACGCACACTTTCTCTATTTTAGTTATTGTGGATCCAAACTCACTAAGACTTGTTTAAAACTTTAGTTTGGCTCCACTCTCACCACTACATGTACATATTTTATTTTATCTTGTTATTTTAGTATTTAAGTTATTGACTAATGAATTAGGCTCTCAGTTTAAGTTTGGTGTTATTTGGAGAAGTTAAACCGCATAGTTGAAAATAAATGAATTATAAAGCAAACATTCAAATAACTTTGTTTCTTTTGGGAAACTAAAAATATAAGTGGCGCAGTCGGTTTACGGACTAAAAAAAATGTGAAAATTTAAAACTATTTACGCAAGCAAGAACTTTAAAGCGTTCTTGTGAAAGAACTTAACATGGGAAAGTGATTTGTTTTCGCGTCATGTACATATAAACTAGATTAAAGACTCTAAATAGCAAGAGCTCTTAATAGTTCTTGTCGGAAAATTAACATGGAAAAGTGAATTTTGTTCGCGTCATGTGTACATATAAATTGAATTAAAGACTTCAAATTAGTGAAATCAAATCTTCACGTACTTTTGGTTGGAAAAATCAAAATTTAATAAGGATTGAATTAAAGACTTCAATTAAGTGAACTTAAATCTTCACATACTTTAAAAATTTAATATAAACAACGTTTTTGTTTAAAAAATTAAATCTAAATATAATATTTCAAAATTTGGCCTGAAAAAAATAATTTCTTTAAATCGAAATTATAACATCAGAATATCAATTTAATTAAAGTGGATATGTATGACTGTACATTCTAGAATGCCTTGTTTTCTCCTAGTAGAACATCGATCCACCAAGTGTAACGGCAATCGCAAAAAAAACATTGTATTGAAAATTGCCTAAGCAACAAGAACAGTGAAGAACGATTTTACGATCATAGTGGAAAAGGCGCTTGGTTACTAACACATGCAACAATACCTTACTACACATCTTTATCCCACCACCACCGCCCATAACGTTGTATTTATGTTGAGTGGATATTGTGGATAGCAAAATCAACCCCCAACAACAGAACAACAACAATAGATAACTCCACTAAAAAAGTGAGATCTTTTTCTCTCTCAAAACATACGACTCAACATGTTAACATACAATGCATTTGACTTTCTGGAGGGCGCTCCGGAGTTTGACGGGAAAGCGGAGGAACTTGCTCTCTTCATAAGGTATATAGACGAGGTGCGACAGTACGCAGAAGCTTCAACAGTAATTTGATTTAAGAATTAGGCATAAGATTATTGGTAATGCAAATATTGCTCTGTTGAATAATAATAACCCTGTAAAGTGGGATGCTATTAAGACTGTACTTACGACTAACTTTACCATTAGCGAGAGTATAGAGAGCTTAGTAAATAAGATAAAAACAGCGGAGTTTAGAACTTCAGTTGAAAATTTTTATGAATATATTGTTACGTTTTTATATTGAGGCGTATTTAATTACCCGATAATTAAAACACAGTTCTTTTCAAATAACGACAATCTACAATTTATTTGTTTAACTGATTGGTTTCACTTATTTGCTCTACGATGTGTACTGTATAAACTTTAGCTTACGACTGACTCGTTAGCAGCATGCGAGCGCTTTTATATATGACGGTGTGGCAATACGAGAACATTCTGGTAGCACTACAATATTCTGGCAACTCCAGAACATTCTTAGACAATGCTAGAAGGATCTACGACCATTAAGTTATTCGTCTGGTGGCTGCCAAACACATACACACTCACATAGATATATGCTCGCATTACTACAACAACAATGACAATAGACAATGAGATGAAATGAGAATGCAGAATAACAAAGCAAAGGGGTTGCTATTCTAGAACATAAAGAACATAAAAGAAATTCAGGAAAATACTAGAAAATGAATAGATGATTCCAACAAGTGATAATAAACTTATATCTATAATTATCAAATTCATAACACTGCCTCCCGCTTAAGCCTGTTCGTCCCGAACAGGCACAGAACCTGTTCCGTAAGGAGCCAATCGTTCCAGATGTACAACTTTCATCTTTGATCTAGGGCTGTCGTCCTTCTGAATCCGGTATACAACATCATTAGACTTTGTATGGGCCTTCCCACTGTGTTTGCAGTTTAGGACACAATCCTTTCTTTCGTTGCGGGTTAAATAGCAGAACCAATTCTTCTTCTTGGAAGCCCTCAGTATTTACAGCACGATCGTATCTCGCCTTCATTCTGTTGCTGACCATTTTTATTTTGTTGCGCACTGATTCGTGAACTTCACCGAAAGTGTTTGGGATGTCGTTTCTGTTTTCTTCCATGGCGAGCTCATTAGGTTTAGCGCCGAATATCAGATCTCCAGGCAACTTCAACTCAGTTCCGGATAGAACATTGGCCGGTGTTCGAGAGGTGGAATCATGAATGGCAGATCTATACGACAGCAAAAACTTTGGTATATGCTCGTCCCAGTCCCTCTGGCCGTTGCCCACTACTTTTCGAAGATGTTCCTCCAGAGTGCGATTAAACCTTTCTACCATGCCATCGGATTGTGGATGTAGTGGTGTAGTCCTCGTTTTCTTGATACCAAGGGATTCGCACATCTCTTTGAATATGGCCGATTCAAAATTTCTTCCCTGGTCTGAGTGAATCCCGGACGGCACACCGTAGCGACATATCCAGTTTTTGTTGACAACATCCACAATCGTTTTTGCCTCTTGGTTTGGAATTGCATACACCTCCGGCCATTTGCTGAAGTAATCCATGACCACAAGGACATAACGGTTTCCAGAATCACTTACTGGGAAAGGGCCTGCCACGTCCATTGCTATTCTTTCAAACGGGGCTCCTGGTCTATACTCTTGCATAGGACCTCGACTTTTCCTTGTTGGACCTTTCGCCTTCATGCACTTCTCGCAATTGGCTACCCATTCAGCAATTGATTTCTGGCATCCAACCCAGTAGAATCGTTGCTTCACTTTCTCGGCTGTTTTGGTTATTCCCAGATGACCTCCACTGGGACCATTATGGAACTCCGCCAAAACGTCTCTTATTTTGGAATCCGGTACGATGATCAAATTTCGGCTGCTCTTGCCATCTTCGCTTTCCCATTTACGTTGCAGGGATCCATTGACTAGAACTAAACTATCCCATTGAGCCCAGTATGATTTCATAAGTGGACTTTCGGCTGCGATGTCTTTCTTACTGGGCTTCTTGTTCTCTTCCTTTGCCGAAATAATTTTGTTCAAAATGGGATCTTTACGCTGTTCTGTTGGCCAGTCCACTCCAGATTCGATGTGTAACAGCCGAATATCAACAATCTCCTCCTTATGTTCAGCTTTCGAGCAGTGCTTGCATTCTATACTGCAAGGTCGACGTGACAAAGCGTCAGCGTTACCGTGTTTTCCACCTTTTCTATGCTCGATACTGAAATCATAGCTTTGGAGCCTCTCGATCCAACGTGCCAGTTGAGCTTCCGGATTCTTGAATTGGAGCAACCATCGTAGAGCTGAGTGATCAGTCCTGAGCAAGAAGTGCTGTCCATACAAATATTTATGATAATGTTTTACACTCTCTATGACGGCTAGCAGCTCTCGTCGCGTTACACAGTAGTTCTTTTCGGGCTTGGACAACGTTCGGCTGAAATATCCGATGACCTTCTCCTTGATGTCTATCTGTTGGGATAGCACACCTCCAATACCATGCGCGCTAGCATCTGTATCCAAAACAATTTTTTCGCCCGGAATAGGATACGCTAGAACAGGAGCTGAACATAAAAGTTCTTTTAAATGTTGGAATGAATCCTCCTGTTCGTCGCTCCACTGGAACTTCTGACCTTTTTGCGTCAATTTATGGAGACTAGCGGCGATTCTGGCGAAGTTTGGGACGAATCGTCGGTAATATGTACATAACCCAAGGAAACTTCTTAATTCGTGGAGATTTCGGGGTCGTGGCCAATCTCTGACAGCTTGGATTTTGTCTTCATCGGTGGATATGCCCTCTGCAGTCACATGATGACCCAGGTATTTAACTTCCCGCTGGAAAAGGGAGCATTTCTTTGCGTTAAGGCGTAGACCAGCGGCTGACAATTGCTGGATAACGTCTTTTAAGTTCTTAAGGTGCTCGTCAAATGTTTTGCCCATTACTATGATGTCGTCCAAGTATATCAAGCACGACTTCCAGTGCAACCCCTTCAGTACCCGCTCCATCAATCTTTCGAAGGTAGCCGGAGCGTTGCAGAGCCCGAACGGCATTACATTGAATTGCCAGAGACCGCCATTAACGCCAAAAGCCGTCTTTTCCTTGTCTTTCTCGGCGATCTCTACTTGCCAATATCCACTCTGCAAATCAAGCGTAGAAAACCATGTTGTTCCGGCTAGTGTGTCCAACGTGTCATCAATGCGTGGAAGCGGATAACTGTCGTTTTTGGTGACATCATTCAGTTTTCTGTAGTCCACGCAGAATCGGGTACTTCCATCTTTCTTTTTGACCAGCACAACTGGGGAACACTAAGGACTTGATGATGGCTCGATCACTCCACTCTCCGCCATTTCCTTTATGAGCTTTTGAACTTCGTCTCTTTTTGCCAGGGGAACACTTCGTGGTGCCTGTTTTATGGGCCTTTCTTCTGCGGTTTTAATTTCATGTTTCACTACAGATGTTCTTCCTTGATTTCCCTTTTCAGAAGCAAAAGCAGAGGCGTTTTTCCACAACAATTGCTTGGCTTTATTTCTCTCTGACGGCGATAGATGACGTGTCCAAGCCTCGAAATACCCTTCTAGGTGTTTTCTCACTGCTCCATGTGTCTTTGATGAGTTGCCTTCCAAATTGATTATTGCCTCGGCTGGTGTACATTTTCCAATATCAGAAAATTTTACAATTTGCTCATGATTGTCAGACAAGTTCAAGACACGAACTGGTATTAGTCTCTCTTCGTTCGTTGTTACCAGGGCATTTGCTATCAAGATGTTGTTGCTTTTGTTTTCTGCTGGTTCAACAACCCACAATTGTCCGACTTCACAATCTCCATTCATAGAAACCCATATAATTACTTCGGCATTCGGTGGTATAGACTCTGACTGGCTCGTTGTCAAACGTCTGACAGGTGTATTCTCGTCGTATCCCACGTTTACCGTTATTTCGGCATCGCACCATGTCATTACACGACGCTTCATATCCAGATTGAGGCCAAAAGCAAACATGAAATCCGCTCCAATTATAACTTCGTCTACTATATCGGCCACAATGAAATCATAAGTAACGGATTTGTTAGCAATAGTTAATATTACGGCGACCTTTCCATATACGGTTGCGGGTTCCCCTGTAGCCGTGCGTAGCTTGACTCCAATCAGTGGTGTAACTTTTCCTTTTACTAAATCATATCTAATGATAGACTTTGATGCACCAGTATCCAACGTCAAAGTACGCTTGTCGCCATTAATAACACCCGCAATAGTTAAATTGTTATTTTTCTGTTGAACTATTGCTATGGAGATTGTGGGGCCATCATATGTGGGAGCCAGCTCTTGCCCCGCTGAACTAACTCTATTTAGTTTAAAGGTGACTCACTGGACTGTGGGTTCACCCACACATGCGTGGATACCTGCAAACCCTCCTGACCCTGAATCTATTTTAAATAGACTGAAACAATGCAATCCAGATCTTCCAACAGCTGATTGGAAGGTTGGCCGTTTGGATGAAGTGGATGGGCCAAGACGGCATGCAGTGTTTATATTGAACACTCAGTCTTTGCCACATCTAGCAAAGTCCCAGGGCCGTGTATGTTATGGCTTTCATTATATCCAAATGAAGGTGTATAAAAACGATCAGCTAAAGGATTCAGAAATGGACAAGCCTCTGTCTGAATCAGAATAAGCGGATCCTCTTGCGAAGTCGAGGGGGATACCAAGACATTTGAAGACATGGATAGATACCGTATGCGTGAGGAGGCTTCTACTGCCTCAGAACTCACCAAAGTTGAACCTATGGTTATTGCGAGAGTCACCGATATCTCTGAAGAGGACATTCTTGATGACTCGATTGAAGCGGTTGATGTGACGGTTGTTGAAAATCTCGATGGTCCTACGGATCCTCCAGATAAATCTTCATCATTGTAAGGCTGCATGTGCTGCCTTAAAAGTTCTCCTGATGAAAGGGGACATAGATATAGTTCTTATTCAAGAACCATATGTTTATAAAAACAAAATATGTGAATTAAGTACTCCGGGGTTCAAACTATTGCAGTATAGTGGTAATGATGTAAATCGAGCCTGTATAATTGCTAAAAACGAGCTCAACTTGTTTCTGCTTCCTTCAATGTGCAATACAGACACTGTCGTTGCCAGTTTAGAAATAGCCAAATGCAAATATTGGGTATCTTCGGTCTACATGGGACATGACAGGGAGATGCCTCCATATGCCGTTAAGACCTTAGTGGAGGAGTCACGGAAAACAAAGACGAAACTCATTATGGGATGCGATGCGAATGCACATCATAGTATATGGGGAAGTAGTGATACTAATGCAAGGGGAGAGTCGCTAATAGAGTTTATTTTGCGTACTAATCTGGTAGTTTGCAACAAGGGAGATGTCCCAACCTTTGTCACTAAAAACAGGCAAGAGGTTTTGGACATCACCTTGGCCTCGCAAGAACTGAATGAAATGATATCTGAGTGGCAGGTTTTAAGTGAACACAGCTTCTCAGATCATCGCTACATCAGTTTCAAATTTGATGTTCATATCACCAAGATCATATTTCCGCCAAATGTTAGGAAAGCTGACTGGAATAAGTATAGGGAATCGTTCAATATGATGATACCGGAAATAACAGAGACAAATATGAGAAATGTGCAAGATATCGAATACGCAGTGGAGCGGATTACTAAGGCCTTCAACATCTCACTGAAAGCTGCATACCCTAGAGTAAAGCCTAGGGGGAAACATCGACCACCATGGTGGTCTACGGAATTAAGTAATATGAGGAAATCCTGCAGGAAGCTCTTTAACAAGGCAAAGTCCACCAGAGCTTCTGAGGACTGGGACGCTTACAAGAAGATTCTGAGAGGATACAAGCGAGAACTGAGAAAGGCTCAGCATAACTCTTAGAATGATTACTGCAGCAGTATTGAGAATACGTCCGAGGCTTCCAGACTACGGAAGGTTCTAGCATCCACCAACTCCGCTCCAGGTTTCATTAAAACATCGGAGGGCAATTGGACAACGTCCAGTGAGGAGACGCTGGAGGTACTATTGGACACACATTTTCCTGGAAATCAGACGGTTGAACCATGTACTGGCGGTGCCACAGTTGCTCAGCGGTCGTTTCCTGTCGAGGAAATTGTATCGGAAACTAGAATAAGATGGGCGCTAAATAGCTTTGGACCATTCAAATCCCCTGGACCTGATGGAATTACTCCGGCGGAGTTACAAGCTGTAACTGACAAAATTATCCCCTGGTTGTCGGTGATATATAAAGGATGTATCAACTTATCATATATCCCAGGAAAGTGGAGGGAAACAAAAGTCGTCTTCATACCTAAAGCGGGAAAAGCCTCTCACTCGAGGGCGAAGGATTTCCGACCAATCAGCTTATCCTCATTCCTACTTAAGACTCTGGAGAGGATGATAGATATTTATCTTAGAACTAGCATCGATTCAAGTTTGTTCTCGAAACGACAGCATGCATACTCGAAGGGCAGGTCTACTGAGACCGCACTACATGAACTAGTCAGCTTTATTGAAAGCTCACTATCTGTCAAAGAATACACAATCGTGGCGTTTCTAGATATCGAAGGGGCGTTCAATAATGTCCATCCGAGCTCGATATTAAATGGACTGACAACTCTGAATGTTGATCCATGTATACTCAGGCTGTTAGACGAACTGCTAATGAAGAGACGTATTTCAGCCACACTAGGACAAGCAAACATACAAAAGTATGTGAACAGAGGCACTCCCCAAGGAGGAGTTCTATCACCTCTTCTTTGGAATGTTGCTATAAATAGTCTTCTGGTTACTCTAGAAAAAGAAAGGATAAAAGTGGTGGCATACGCAGATGATGTAGCTCTGGCAGTCAGGGGAAAATTCCCATCCACAATCAGAGATATTATTCAGAGGGCCCTCCGGATGACTGAAAAATGGGCGAAAGACAATGGTCTTGGGGTAAATCCCGCAAAGACAGAATTAGTCATGTACTGCAAAGATCGCAAAACTCCCACGGTTAGGCCTATTTCCTTAGGGGGTATTGAAATTCCCTTTGGTGATTGTGCAAAATACCTTGGCGTTATTTTGGACAGGAAGCTGAACTTTAAGCTTAATATTGAAGAAAGGGCGAGGAAGGCAACTGTAGCTTTGTACTCGTGCAAAAAGGCAATAGGAAAAAAGTGGGGACTAAAACCAAAAATTGTGCATTGACTATACACGGCAGTGGTTAGACCTATAATGCTATATGGTGTTGTAGTCTGGTGGCCGGCACTTCAGAAACCGACTGGTTTAGATAAAGTTCAGCGTATGGCGTGTTTGTGTATTTCAGGCGCATTCAGCAAAACAGGAACAAATTCCCTTAATGTCATGCTGCATCTATTGCCTTTAGACATTTTGGCCAAACAGTCAGCTGCAACAACGGCTGTGCGGTTGCGCGAACTATCGCTGTGGTCGGAAAAAGGTTACGGTCACAGTTCTGTCCTCAAAACAATGTCAGATGTGCCTAACGTAGTGGATTACACTTTGGCGAGTCCACTTTTCGACAAAAAGTTTGAGACTCTAATCCCCAACAGTGAGGCGTGGTGCACACAGACCCCGGGGAATAAAGAATATATAGATTTCTACACTGATGGCTCCAAATTGGATGGACAAGTGGGTTTTGGAGTATATTCTAATGATTTGGAACTTCAAATAGCGAAAAGATTACCTAATCACTGTAGTGTTTTTCAGGCTGAAATATTAGCAATAAGAGAGGTGGCGAATTGACTGAGAAGTAATGTTCCAAAAAATGTGGGCATTAATATATACTCAGACAGTCAACCTGCAATAAAATCCTTGGACTCTGTGTTCCTCAACTCGAAAACGGCCATCGATTGCCGCAAATCTCTCAATGAGATGGCTGAGCAGTACAATATTCACCTAATATGGGTGCCTGGCCATAGGAACATACCGGGGAACTGCGAAGCCGATGAGTTGGCAAGGCTAGGGACTACCTTACATATTCCAGGGGAACTAGAATTTGTTGGTATGCCCCTAGCTACCTGCAAGCTCATGCTGCGTGAGAAGGCTGTTATGATGGCAAATGTTCGATGGGAGAATTGCAAGGGTTGTAACGACACCAAGCAAATATGGCCCCATTTCAACTTAAACCGCACACTAGATATGCTAATGTTATCGAGACGTCAGATATCACTCCTGATATCTGCTATAACGGGTCGCTGCCTGATAGGAGATTTTGCAAAAACTATTGGCGCGAAGTATAATGACTATTGTATGAGCTGTCATGATGCGGAGGAAAAAGAATCAATTAAACACCTCTTGTGTGAGTGTCCTGCATTTTGTGTAAAGCGCAAGCAACTTTTAGGAGCATATAGCTTCAGATTACTGGCGGATCTGGAAAACGTTAACTTAAGCAGTCTGCTAATGTTTTTGGAACAATCTGTTTGGTTCAACAAAGAAAAATAATCAAGAAGGTTCAGCGGTTAAAACTAGAAGTGCCCATATGTAATAGGTACTTTTAGTTAATGTGGTATCACAATGGACTGAATAGTCTAAGTGAGCCTGAATCTTAATCGGGCTGCCACTTTAACCTAACCTAACCTAACCTATTTAGTTTAAAGGTGACTCACTGGACTGTGGGTTCACCCACACATGGCTATTGTTTGATGGGGATAGCGATTTCGATCTTGATCGCTTACGACGTGCTTTACATTCGCGAGCAACATGTCCAGGCTTATCACAGTTATAGCACTTCATTCTGGATTTTGTTGTCTCCTGCTTCATTTCTTGCATTGCCTGCTTAACGGCTTCTTTCACTGAATCAATCACGGAATTTGATTCGTCATTCTCGGTCTCCACCTTACGTACTTTGTGAATTTGAGGACGTGCTAGTACCCTCGCTGTCTCTTGTGCAAGGGTAAATGTTACAGTTTCCACAAATGTAGCTTTTTGTGACGCATATGTTGCACATTTTGTGTCTGGGTCTCGAATGCCATTCACAAAGGTCTCAATTTTGATGCGGTCCACAAGTGGGTGACTCTCTCCTGGGTATGCCAATAGCACCAACCGCTCCACTGCTGTTGCAAAATCTTGTAGAGTCTCATTTGATTTCTGGACTCTTCCTCTTAATTCCATTCTGAAGATGTCTTGCTTATGTTCTCCACCGTACTTGCGTTGTAGCGCAGCTATTACTTCCTTATAGTTATTTCTGGAAGAAGTTGGGATACTTTGTATTACATCGGCAGCATTACCCTTCAATGCCAACAGAAGTTCAATTGCTCTGTCGTTGTCATTCCACATGTTTCTGGATGCCACCGTCTCAAATTGGAATTTGAAAACATCAAATGAAGATGAGCCATCAAAAACAGGAGTTTTGATTTTTGGGCCTTCGATTACGCGCACTGGACCACCTTTCATTTCTAGTTCTGACATTTTTTTCTCAAGGTGTAGAAATTTTTCATCGTGAACCACAAATTTCTTATCCAATTCCACAATTTGACTTTCAATGTGGTCTACGCGTTTCTCCATACCTTCCGAAATTTGTTGTAACTTTTCATTAAGAATTCTAGAATTTTCGTCAAATTTCTCCACCAAAAGAAGAGAATTTTCTTCCATCATTTTTCTAGAATTTTCTTCAATTTTTAGAGAATTTGCTTCCATCATTTTGCTCAAAACATTGAGCATTGAGGTGTAATCCACAACACTTGAAGCCACAGATGGATTTTCTACACTGCTGGTGTTGACGAGTATTGATTCGTCAATGTCCTCCTTATAATCAAACTCATGCGTCGCAATGTCCATATTACGCCGTTCAAACTCTTCCAGTAAACGATTTTGAAGCTGGGCCTTATTGCCTGTTGTCGGCAGCTCCAGTTTGCTCAATTCCTTTTTTAAGTCTTCCACACGAAGCTCATTAAACTTCATTGTAGATTTTTTTTCCGTTATTTCACTTCCGACACCAATTGTTACGTTTTTATATTGAGGCGTATTTAATTACCCGATAATTAAAACACAGTTCTTTTCAAATAACGACAATCTACAATTTATTTGTTTAACTGATTGGTTTCACTTATTTGCTCTACGATGTGTACTGTATAAACTTTAGCTTACGACTGACTCGTTAGCAGCATGCGAGCGCTTTTATATATGACGGTGTGGCAATACGAGAACATTCTGGTAGCACTACAATATTCTGGCAACGCCAGAACATTCTTAGACAATGTTAGAAGGATCTACGACCATTAAGTTATTCGTCTGGTGGCTGCCAAACACATACACACTCACATAGATATATGCTCGCATTACTACAACAACAATGACAATAGACAATGAGATGAAATGAGAATGCAGAATAACAAAGCAAAGGGGTTGCTATTCTATGAGAGAGTAAGAACTAACATTTCGGTAAGCAAACAAAAGAACATAAAAGAAATTCAGGAAAATACTAGAAAATGAATAGATGATTCCAACAAGTGATAGCGAAATTTTATCGTTACAATTTGAAATTTTAAATTAACGGAAACTAATTTAAATAAACTTATATCTATAATTATCAAATTCGTAACAATATGATAGGTTTGTTGACGAAATTAAATTTACGTGCTAACGTCGATGAGGACGAAAAATGGTACACATGCGAAAGTAATGAGAGAATGATTTTGAAAATATTTATCAACAAGCTACCAAGTGAGCCAAAGTTAATTTTGAAGGCAAGAAATCCATGTACGTTGTTAAAGGCAAAAGAGATTTTAGTTGAAACAGAATATTTTTATCGGGATTTTAAAGATGAGATCCTCAAGAATAAAAATAATTTTTTGGCTCTAAGTGGTAACGGTGGATCATCGGCATTTTACCAAAACTCGAATACCATTCAGGACGGAAATATTACCAAATTTTCAGAGCATTTAGATGCAAATGATGGTCAGATTCCTACGGAGCTAGGAATTGATGGACACTCAATTTTTTCAGTTTACAGCCGAAGATCTCTTCCCTATATAATTGTAGGTACTAAGAGCAATCCTATTAAAATACTAATAGATTCGGGTGCAGCGACTTCATTGATTAAGAAAGGTGTTTTTCACAAGACATTCCGCACAGATCTTGAAAACCCCATTGTTTTAGATACCATAAATTCGAATTCAGTTGCGACGTCTAAAATTACTATTCCGCTATTTAAGGAATTCAATAGACCCAATACTCGTATTGAGATGTTAGAATGTGATCTTTGTGGAGATTTCGACGGTATTTTAGGGTGTAATGTTTTAAGGCAACTACAGGCCACAATTGATTTTGAAAAAAATATATTGCACACATCTGTTGCCAACATACCCTTAGTATTCGATTGCAAACTACATGAGGATAATCAGGGCGAATCTAACTATGGAATCGATTGCAACAATGAAAAAACAGATCAAGTCGCTGATTTTTTAAGTTGCGTTCACATAAAAGGTATTCAAAGAACAGAGGCCAATTATAACGAGATATTATCGGATCAAAATACAATTCATAGTGGACTTAGGAATTTTAATGATAGAATTCAATTAAGTAATTTGCCAATAAATATTTATAAAAACCAGATAGTGGTCGAAGATGGGAAAGAAAATAAGTATACTAAGAATGTTTTATATGGAAAGAAAAATAGGTTTATTATATCAATTAGGGGATACGATGAAGATACAGTTTTGAACATGCTCCAAGAGATTCTCCCAAAGAGTGGCAAGGTCGCTATTTTTTGCGATAATTTTAAAAATTTCGAGAATATTCAGGATAGTATTTTAAAATATTTTTCGAATACCACAAGCCTACGGCTTTATATGTGTTCTCAATTTCTGAAGGACATTTTATTTATTTATTTATTTATTTATTTATTTAAGTCTATAGAACAATGTTCCTTACAGACTACAAAAAATAAAACCATTCCATTGTATACTAAAATAACTGTAGATATAGTAATATTTAACAATATGGTTGATTTGTGCTAGTACGACAAATTTCTAATTATTTCATAAACAACTTCAAAAATTCTTTAAAATGTTGTTTTGAAACAGTAAATTCTACCATACTGACCCGATTCAAAAAATTGAAATTTATTAACGATGCTATAAGTGGGCTATTAATTATATAATTTTGCCTGAAACATTCAACATTAAATACATTAGCACCTCTCAAATTTCGGCTAGGAACAATAAACTGTAATTGGGATAATATGTCTGGACAATCAACAATACCATTCACTACATCAAAAATAAACACCATAGCTTGAGCCTTACGTCTCCATTCCAAAGTATCTAAACCAATTAACAAACACCTTGATTCGTAACTAGGTAATGGCTGTGTAAAATTAAGTGAACTAAGTGCAAATTTCATGAATCTTCTCTGTATTCTTTCAATTCGATTCACATTAGTTGTAGTGTACGGACTCCAAACAATGGAACAATACTCCAACTTGGACCTAACATAAGAAGTATATAAAAGTTTTAAAGTGTAGGGATCACTGAATTCGCCACAATTTCTTTTTATAAATGCTAGAATGGAATATACCTTAGGAATTAAGTTATCCAAATGTGGTGTAAAATTAAGTTTAAAATCAAACAGAACTCCCAAATCCATTATCTCGTCCACTTTGTTCAAAGGTTCATTACTTAAAGTAAAACTAACTTGCAATGGATTATGCCTACGATAGTATGACAAATGTGCACATTTATTAATATTAAGATGTAACGCATTCAATTCACACCAGAAACCTAACCTAGTTAAGTCATCTTGAAATCCATAGCAATCCGTTACATGTTTCAATCTCGTAAAAATTTTCAAATCATCAGCGTAGAGTAGGAACCGTGCATTTACGAAACAACTTTTAATATCATTTATGAAGATATTAAAGAATAACGGACCCAATATACTCCCTTGAGGGACCCCAGAAGATTGAATATATGGCAGTGATCTAGCAAGGCCTAATTTTACAATACACTTTCTATCTGTTAAATAAGACTTAATCCAGGAATAAAAATTCGAATGAAAACCTATTAACTTCATCTTTTTTAAAAGTATAGCATGCGAAATTTTATCAAACGCACGTGAAAAGTCCAAATACACGGTTTCAACTTGATAGCCTGATGCAAAAGAATGTAAACAATAATCCGTAAATTCCACTAAATTAGAAACTGTTGACCTACCTTTATGAAACCCATGCTGTTCTGGAATCATAAGAGATTTAATTGCAAAGGATAATTTCTCACAGACTATTCTCTCAAAAACCTTCGAAATCACAGTCAACTTCGAAA
Organism: Haematobia irritans; assembly: GCF_050003625.1. NCBI lineage: Eukaryota > Metazoa > Arthropoda > Insecta > Diptera > Muscidae > Haematobia > Haematobia irritans. Next base: position 63,212,922 of record NC_134400.1, read on the forward strand.
TCGATCGATAAGATTCTACACACTCCTTCCGACCCTTCTTGTAAATAGGGTCAATAAACATAAATTTCCATCGGTCTGCAAATACTCCATCATTTAAAGATTTATTGAAAATCAATTGAATAGGAGTAATAATAGACATTGCACAATTCTTCAATAAACAAGCTGAAATGCCATCTGCGTCAATCGATTCCGAAGGTACCAAATTCTCAATTCCATGACGTATATCATCATCTGAGAGTGTCAACTTTCCAAAATTTAAAGCTGTGTGATCCCCTTCTGAATGAAAGTTACAACCTGTTGAAGTCTCACCCAATTCAAAATTTGACCTAAAATACGAAGCAAAAAATTCGACAATATCATCCGGATTATCAGACGCCTCATTCCCATAACACATAACAGATGGTATATCCAATGATTTCCTCTTTGACTGTATGAATTTCCAAAATATATTAGGATTATGTTTAATTTTACTTTCAATATTACATATAAAGGATGATACGGTCAAAATTTGGTCAATATAAACTTGACGTATTTCTTTCAATTTTGCATTTAAAAAACCTGAACACCCGTCATTTTGAAGGTGTATGTGTGTAGAATGTTGCTCCTATTTTGATTTTGGAATTCACTCTTCAGTTGTCAAAATGCCGTCCAAAATTTTGCTCGCGCATCGCGAAAATCCGAGCTACTCGCACGCAAAGCTGGCAAAATCGCTAAAAGTTGCCAAATCAACCGTTACAAATGTAATTAAAGTGTTTGGGGAACGTTTGTCGACAGCCAGGAAGTCTGGATCGGGGGGAAATCGAAAACCGGAAGCCGGTGAGACGACAAAGAGAGTTGCCGGTAGTTCAAGCGAAACCCCAACCTCTCTCTCCGAGATGCCGCAAATAAGCTGGGTGTATCGTCTACAACCGTGCATCGAGCCAAAAAACGAGCCGGACTATCGACTTACAAGAAGGTAGTGACTCAAAATCGCGATGATAAACAAAATACGACGGCCAAAGCGCGATCCCGGAGGCTGTACACGACGATGCTGACGAAGTTTGACTGCGTGGTAATGGACGACGAAACCTACGTCAAAGCCGACTACAAGCAGCTTCCGGGACAGGAGTTTTATACGGCAAAAGGAAGGGGAAAGGTAGCAGATATTTTCAAGCACATAAAACTGTCAAAGTTCGCAAAGAAATATCTGGTTTGGCAAGCCATCTGTACCTGTGGCTTGAAAAGCAGCATTTTCATAGCTTCCGGGACTGTCAACAAAGAAATTTACGTGAAAGAGTGTTTGAATAAACGTCTGCTGCCTTTCCTGAAGAAACACGGTTGTTCCGTACTGTTTTGGCCGGATTTGGCATCTTGCCATTACGGTAAAAAGGCCATGGAGTGGTACGCCGCCAACAACGTGCAGGTGGATCCCAAGGACAAGAACCCTCCCAACACGCCAGAGCTCCGCCCAATTGAGAAATACTGGGCTATTGTCAAGCGGAACCTAAAGAAGACCAAAAAAACTGCTAAGGACGGCTTTCTGCGGCGAAGAAGGTGGACAAGGTGGCTGTACAAAATCTGATGGCAGGTGTCAAGCGTGAGGCCCGGCAATTCGGATTTGGAAAAGCGAAAGCCTAACTGAAATTTTTCCTGAATTTTAAACTAATTGAACTTGAAAAAGAAATTTAATTTGATTTTTTAAATAAACGATTTCATCCATTTACACGCGTTTTCCCTTGACCAAATTTTGACCGTATCACCCTTTATACTGTTTATACAAAAACTTATTAAGAAAGTTAAACTCATTACGACAATGATGATATCTACGATAATCATCCGGACTTAATGAAGAAATGTATTTCTTATGTAATTTATTTCGTTTATTTTTCAACCGACGTAGACCTTTCGTATACCACGGATGTTTATTTGAAACTACTGTTTCCATTGGTATATGTTGATTGCATATGGATAAAAAAGTCTCCAAAAACTTATCATAACATAAATTAACATCACAGCCCAAGAATAATTCAGTCCAATCAATAGCCATTAAAGCAGAATTTACTGTTTCAAAATTACACAAATTGAATTTAAATTTTCGCGTATTTATATCTTCTCTATTTACTAAAAACGAATACAATTCCAATTCAATAACAATAGCTGAATGATGAACATTTATTGGAGAAAATGGATGTAAACATTCAAATATTTCGTATTTAATATTTGATGGAATGTATATTAAATCAAGAATTCTATTTAATTTGTTAAAAATACAATTAATTTGAAGTAAACCAAGTCCTAATAGTGTATCTATAACATTTATCTCAATATCTCTATTAACATTTGTGGGTATTAAATCACCATCACATACTGACCAGACTATATTGCTTAAATTAAAATCTCCAAATATACAAAGATTAATTTTGTCATTCATATTCTCATTTAAAAATGTAATATTATTTATATGCTCATTGTAAATGTCCGCAATACTATTTGGCGGAATATATGATACTCCAATACACAATTTCTCATTTTCCATGGGAATCACAACAAATAATTGATCTAATAACTCATCGATATTAATAATAGTAGGAATGTAAGATTTCAGCTCAGACTTAACTGCTATCAATACACCCCCACCCCTCGAGCAACAAGTTCTCTCTAAACTCCTATCTTTACGGTACACTTTGTACATATTTAAATCAAAGAATTCAGCGCTGTTGAAATCAGTATTCAACCATGTCTCCACTAGGATAATCACATCATAATCACCTTGCATTGAAAAATTAAAAAGTGATCTGCATTTAGAACGCATTCCACTTACATTTTGAAAATAAATTTTTATATTGGAAACATCCTTTAAATATTCGAGATGATTGCTGCTCTCTTTTCGAAAAAAGTAAATGGCCCAATTTTTACATTTTTAGGCCACAGTGTGGACTTCGTCAACTCTGCATAAAAACTCGGCGACACACCAACCATGAAGTTAACATGCTTTAGCATACTAACATCAGCATCTTTCTTCACAAGCATTCTGCATTCCAAATGTTCTTTAGGAATTTCCGTATGCTTTATAATATGCTCCATAATCTGATTCGGCGTCACACATGTTTGGAATGACGAAATATGAATAAATCTCTTCTTTACCACCACACCAAGATCTGTCTTCTCGTTTTCACCCACAGCAATTACACGTTGTTTGCGTTTTCTCCTGCGCACCTCTCGCCATTGATTATCATTCAAGTTCGAGCGAACCTCAGACACAGCAGTTGGGTATGATATTGAAGAAGAAGCATCACACTCAATCCTATTATCATTATGTTGACTAGCATCCACCAATCCACCAACAACAACAGGCATTTCAGGCCGAATGCGACCTGCTCTATGATCGTGAACTTTTGCGCGACTAGCTGACTTATCTGGCTGCATATTTTGCTTTTCAAGGCCATTTGACAGTTGATCGATTTTCAGTTTCATCTCATGAACGTCATCACTCAACTCCACCATAATATTCTGCTTTAGCTCTCTCAACTCATGAGACAGAGAAGAGAGTTAAGACAATATACCACCAGAGACTTTTAGGCAGTCATCGCAATTGAAAACAATATTATTATTTTCAGTGAAAATAGCTCTAATTTTTTCGCTATTTAAATTCACACATAAGAAATGATATTTAACTTTGCAAATATGGCACGATATAGAATTTGTCTTTGCCGATTTAAAGCACTTTCCACAGAGGATATTTGGCGGACTTGACATAATGCAGTTCTAAACACAACGAGAGTTCAATGACAAGGACTTATTATTAAATACGACAAACAAAAACCACTTACAGATGAATCATAGAGGAATACAGGATACGTATTTGGAATTAAAAGATATAATTTATTTTCCTAATTTAAAACTAGAAATCCAGAAATTTATCAATAACTGTGTTATTTGTAATCATTGTAATTTCGATAGAATAACAAATCACTACAAGATTGATTTTCCTGAATTTTTCAACAGAGAAATAGTGAAATCTCAAGGATTTAACAATATTAGGGAAAAACCAAGAAAAGAAATAAAAGGAAATATAAATGTAAAGGAAATATGTGAAAAGAATTTAATAGACGAAATAGATTTTAAATATGACAGAAAGATTAACAAGCGACATTTAAAGAAACCAAATGGTGTTAAAGACATTAAATTTGATAAAAAATTTACAAGACTTAGATACAAATCATATTGATTAATATTTAAAAATGTATTTCTATTTCTCTAGATTTTAAGTATATTATAATTCTCTTTAAAAACATTAAAAATAATTTCTGAATATACATATATTTTTTTTAGTTACCAGCAATTTTTGTAATATATGTATGTAAAATATTTGGACTACATTCCAGGTGTAATGTACAACCAAAGCGTGGGGGAGTGAAATAATACATTGTTAATGTCATTATTTATATATTTAGTTTTTACATGTATCCACTTTTATATAATATAAATAATAGTTTTCATGTTGTATTAGTTAATGTGGATACTAATTCTCAAAACTGGTTTGTGTATTTATCTTTAGCCTCTCTCTATCTTTATCTTTAGTCTCTCTCTCTCTCTTTATATTTATCTTTACTCTCTCTCTCTCATTTGTTATATTCTCACAAACACATATACAAACACACACACTTTCTCTATTTTAGTTATTGTGGATCCAAACTCACTAAGACTTGTTTAAAAATTTAGTTTGGCTCCACTCTCACCACTACATGTACATATTTTATTTTATCTTGTTATTTTAGTATTTAAGTTATTGACTAATGAATTAGGCTCTCAGTTTAAGTTTGGTGTTATTTGGAGAAGTTAAACCGCATAGTTGAAAATAAATGAATTATAAAGCAAACATTCAAATAACTTTGTTTCTTTTGGGAAACTAAAAATATAAGTCTTGGAAGAGCAAAATTCATCCGATTCGGTTGAAATTTGGTACGTGATGTTAGTATATGGTATCTAACAACCATTCAGGAATTAGTTCATATCAGCCCATAATTATATATAGCACCCATATAAACCGATCCCCAGATTTGACCTCCGGTGCCTTTTGGAAAAGCAAAATTCATCCGATCTGGTTGAAATTTTGTACGTGGTGGTAGTATGTGATATTTAACAACCATGCCAAAAGTGGTCCATATCAGTCCATAATCATATATAGCCCCCATATAAACCGATCCCGAGATTTGGTTTTGGAGCCTCTTGGAGGAGCAAATTTCATCCGAGTCAGTTGAAATTTGGTACATTGTGCTAGTATTTATATATACACCCAGAAAAAAGTGCCTTCGAAACTAAAGGAAAAAATGTTCATCAATATAGTTTATCCATTTTATTTCCATCAAGGTAAATTTTTGTGAAAAATAATAAAATTTACTCGTTTCAGTAAAAAAATACTAAACTGTAAGCAGTTAGGAATAGTTCATTAACTAGAATAAGGCATGGAATTTTACTCATACTAATTTCTTCGCTGGGTATAAGAATTTACTACTGAAAAAGAAAATTTTATTCACCGATAACAAAGCATTCGTAAAAATAAACAAAAACCGAACTAAAACCAAGTTTCCTCAAAATTAGTAAAATTTCTTATAAAATGATAATTGCGACTTCCTTTATAATAGAAAGTTTTTCATACATACGAACAACACTTGGCGTAGAAAAATATTTTAGTTCATTCGTACTAAGAAGTATGCAATCCTTTCAAAACTTAAGGAAACACACTTGTTAGAATATAGGAAATTTTCCTAAATTTCTATTGTCTACCTGTAATCGATACCTGTCATCGTAATCGATGTGTTTGCGCGTGGGTGTAATCGATATGTTTGCGCGTCGGTTGTTTTTTCTAGTTGGAATCGCGTTGTTTTGGTATACGGAGAGATTGTTAAAAAATAATATGGTAAAATAATATAATAAATAACAAATAAAATATATAAAATATTTGTTATTTTAAATTAGTGAGAAAAATTTTCGTTTTTAAAAATAAATCTATCAATGTTGTGATAGTGTATAAAGGAGGAAAACACCAGCAGAATAACAACCCTTTCATTTGTCTTCAATTTGGAATCTTCAATTATCAGGTAATATTCAGTGACGCTAACCTTTTGGAACAAAAATGTTTTATGAGTTTTTATATTTGTAGGTATTGAAATTGTAAAAGGAGGACAAAATCGTTAGGCAGCAACTTATTAAAAGTGAAAAGTACATGAAGAAGAAAAAGTGCGTTTTACAGTTGATAATATCACACGGAAATTGGAAATAGTGGAATAATAAACTAATATTTCAAAGAGATTCGATGCTGTTGATTCTTAATAAATATATTCAATATATTAATAAAACATGTCTTTTATTGAAGATAAAGTTGCTTATAGAAATAAATAAAATTGTATTTAAAAACGAAGGTAAGCAGTTCTAATTATGAAGTAAAAGTTTTACCACAAATGTGTAAGATTTGTCGAAATGAATGAAAAAATTTCAATAAAATCATTCCATATATGAATTCAAATTAGTTAAATTTTTTCATTCTGTAGTATAGTGGTACGTAAATATAGGAAAATGTTAACTAATATATGGAATACATTATTCCTAATTTCTACGAAAATCACATCGTTCAAACAAATAAAAATGGCTTTGGCGCTATACGAAGTTCAACTTTCTTCACAATGAGTTCATTTTAACTTAAAGAAGGGGTCACTTTTTTCTGGGTGTATATATATATATATATATATATATATATATATATATATATATATATATATATATATATATATATATATATATATATATATATATATATATATATATATATATATATATATATATATATATATATATATATATATATATAAAGGGTGATTTGTTAAGAGCTTGATAACTTTTTTTAAAAAAAAAACGCATAAAATTTGCAAAATCTCATCGGTTCTTTATTTGAAACGTTAGATTGGTCCATGACATTTACTTTTTGAAGATAATTTCATTTAAATGTTGACCATTCGGAAAGTCCAATTTTGGGCAACTTTTTCGAGCATTTCGGCCGGAATAGCCCGAATTTCTTCGGAAATGTTGTCTTCCAAAGCTGGAATAGTTGCTGGCTTATTTCTGTAGACTTTAGACTTGACGTAGCCCCACAAAAAATAGTCTAAAGGCGTCAAATCGCATGATCTTGGTGGCCAACTTACCGGTCCATTTCTTGAGATGAATTGTTCTCCAAAGTTTTCCCCCAAAATGGCCATAGAATCGCGAGCTGTGTGGCATGTAGCGCCATCTTGTTGAAACCACATGTCAACCAAGTTCAGTTCTTCCATTTTTGGCAACAAAAAGTTTGTTAGCATCGAACGATAGCGATCGCCATTCACCGTAACGTTGCGTCCAACAGCATCTTTGAAAAAATACGGTCCAATGATTCCACCAGCGTACAAACCACACCAAACAGTGCATTTTTCGGGATGCATGGGCAGTTCTTGAACGGCTTCTGGTTGCTCTTCACTCCAAATGCGGCAATTTTGCTTATTTACGTAGCCATTCAACCAGAAATGAGCCTCATCGCTGAACAAAATTTGTCGATAAAAAAGCGGATTTTCTGCCAACTTTTCTAGGGCCCATTCACTGAAAATTCGACGTTGTGGCAGATCGTTCGGCTATTCATGATGAAATGTCAAAGCATACTGAGCATCTTTCTCTTTGACACCATGTCTGAAATCCCACGTGATCTGTCAAATACTAATGCATGAAAATCCTAACCTCAAAAGAATCACCCTTTATATATATATATATATATATATATATATATATATATATATATATATATATATATATATATATATATATATATATATATATATATATATATATATATATATATATATATATATATATATATATATATATATATATATATATATATATATATATATATATATATATATATATATCGATTCGTAATTATTTGTAAACTTATCTACACATACTTTTTATTTTGTCTAATGTATACCACGTATGGACTAACTCACAATTTAGAAAACGATTTAAGATACCACAACCCAAATAATTCGATTGTGGATGACAGTCTTTCGTAGAAGTTTCTACGCAATCCATGGTGGAGGGTACATAAGTTTCGGCCTGGCCGAACTTACGGCTGTTTATACTTGTTTTTATTTTAATTTTTCTTCCGCCCCTTTGGCTTTTGGATTTTTTTTTCCTACCCTGATCTTTTTCTCAGAGGGAAGTTAAGTTTTCTTTCCCGCTGTTTAAGCCACGGCGACGCATCTTCCCTGATATAGTTTAATCAGAGGAATTTTTGGTTTAACTGAGTTTCTTACCTCTGGTGGTGGAAAACTCAGTTTTATATAAACCAATGATGCAGTTCGAAGGACCAACTGTTTGGGTAATCGAGATTTATTTACAAAAATGTTCTTTTTATACACTTAGAGAGAAGTTCACCACTGTGGTATCACAATGGACTGAATAGTCTAAGTGAGCCTGATACATCGGGCTGCCACATAACCTAACCTAACCTAACCTACACTTACTTTTATACAGACCAACTGATCGTAGCACACAACTATCCCTTATCTACTTTGTCACATTAAGATCCCAAGTACACACACATCACACATGCGCTCTTATCAGCTAGTGTAATGATTTTATTGCTATCCTAAGTAAACAAATGTGTCCCTAATCTCCATTTAATAATAGGACCAATCCTAAGATCTTTTTATTGTTGCTGTTATAAGATGTTGCCATAGCATTTATATTCAAAATATATTTATTTTGAACACTTGTCATTGAGCTTAAAATAGAATCGAGCAGCACTTAGTGATAAGAGAGAAGTTCACCACTGTGGTATCACAATGGACTGAAAAGTCTAAGTGAGCCTGAAATATCGGGCTGCCACTATACTTAACCTAACCATATCCGTAACATTAAAATAAAGGAGTTGTTTTCGTTTCACATATTACAAATAAGATCTATAGAGTAACTACCATGTATGTTGAGATATATCTGTGTATACTTAAAGAAAAAACCTGGAAATACACCAGCTTGTCTTCGACGCGTTGGTCTAATTCGTTGATGAGTCAGCTGAAATGAAGGTATATATAAGCATGCAGGTTCAAATGACGGTTGGCTTACTTTTACAGAAAAAATATCACCAAAATATTTTCAATTAAAAAATTAATTGAAGGTGAAAATTTTACAATTAAACAATTTACAATTAATAAAATAAATGATACAATTAACTTTTTAATCAAGATAGAAATATTAAGTTAATTAAGTCAATGATTGACAATTTTAAAATTTTAATTAAAAAATTAATTGATACAATTAACTTTTTAATACAATTAACTTTTAACTTGGGATGACTAAGTTCAATTAAAATTCAATTAAAATTTTATTTCAAACAATCAATCAATCAAAAACTAAACCAATTCAGAAAGTAAATTAAAATAGTTACCTTTTTTAATTAAAAAGTTAATTGAATTTTGTAATCAACATCAATTAAATTTTTAATTGATTCAATAAAAAAATTAATTGAAATTTGGTAATGAAATCAATTAATTTTTTAATTAAGTATTTTTTATGCCCAATTAAAACTGTGATTGATACTCTCATTTTCGTGATTGAAGACATTTCAATTAAAAAATTAATTGGATCAACTAATTTCGTGATTGAATCAGAAAATTTTGTTTTTGTGTGTTTAATAGAATTTATATTTGGTTTTTAAACTTTTATATTAAAAAGTGTAAATCATTTCAACATCTGCACACACAAACTTAAGTTATAAGATCTTTTACATGCCTTATCAGAGTGACCGTGTATCCAGCACTTTTTACATTGTATAACATGTATGGTTTGATGGGGAAATCACTTGGTCGAGAGTTACGTGGGAAGGAAGCTTATTTCCCGTTAGCGACAACATGACAAGATCAATATCCACGCTTCCTGTGTTGCCTTCTGGTCTAGTAAAACGTTTTATCTCCACCACTTGTGGAGTATCGTAAAGCATGCCGTATTCGCTGAAATGTATGTTGTCATAAATATATTTTTCCTTCAGCTCAGGATCAGCAGGGATTTTAACAATTGCTTTCGTCTCGCACAGTTCAGCTGGGATTGATATCTTATACTGCTTCTTTGTTGGGTCTTCGGCCAAACTATTTACAGTGGCCATGTCCGTACTCTTAACTCGTAGTTTCCTGTTGGAAACGAAGAAGATTTTCACCTTCTCGAAATTTGAGTACAGTGCACTCGCGGTAACGTGAACTAATTAAAACCAAGAGAGTTCACGTTAGCGAACTTCAGCGAATTTCAGAACAAAACATAGCCATATTCGGGAGTTTTACACGTCCTAGCGAGATAGTCTTTTATTTTTGTTATTATTGATATTTAAAACTTAATTTAATTTCTTGAAAAAATTAAAAAAAAAGAGATCGGAAAAATATCAGTGGGTATGGAATTATAAAGCAATTTAAATTAACAAATAAAATTCACGAAAAAATCCAAACTAGATCACTAAAAAATCCGTAAGTGTATTTGAAATTGTATTTGGTATTGCATTTAACGCCAAATTTCATGTTTTTCAGCTTTACGGAGTAAGGTTGAGTTATATATCAAGTGTTAATCCGTGCGTTGATGGAAGGGTTGATATATTTCAATTTGAAGTACTGAAGAACTTTTGAAGAAACTGTTGCTTTTAAAGAGAAAATCCAACTCTTCAATCAACGGACGCATTAACGCATGGTATGCAACTCAACCTGTAGTTAGTGTAAGAAAAATCGTGTTCACGTTAGGAGGTGTTCAAGTTACCGCGAGTGCACTGTATAAACTTATATACAACTTCATAAGAGATAGCGATGACTCTGTATGATTGCTTCATATATCCTCATACGATTAATATATTTCCTAATCCTGGGGAGTGGTTTCAGGATACACCATTTCGAGCTTTTAACCCTATTTTTACTTTTAATCATGTTGAAGTCATTTAAGAAGCGTCTTGCCAAAATTTCGGGTCGTCATGCCCATTCGTTTAGGCTGTAGAGAATGTTGCCTGTGGGCAACTTTGGGCAAATTTGGGTATAAAATAGTTTATTTTGTATTGTTTTTTGTTATTTTTACACACATTGCATGGCACAGTGGCCCATTGCAGAAAAATTATGGTAAAGGGTGATTTGTTAAGAGCTTGATAACTTTTTTAAAAAAAAAAACGCATAAAATTTGCAAAATCTCATCGGTTCTTTATTTGAAACGTTAGATTGGTCCATGACATTTACTTTTTGAAGATAATTTCATTTAAATGTTGACCGCGGCTGCGTCTTAGGTGGTCCATTCGGAAAGTCCAATTTTGGGCAACTTTTTCGAGCATTTCGGCCGGAATAGCCCGAATTTCTTCGGAAATGTTGTCTTCCAAAGCTGGAATAGTTGCTGGCTTATTTCTGTAGACTTTAGACTTGACGTAGCCCCACAAAAAATAGTCTAAAGGCGTCAAATCGCATGATCTTGGTGGCCAACTTACCGGTCCATTTCTTGAGATGAATTGTTCTCCGAAGTTTTCCCTCAAAATGGCCATAGAATCGCGAGCTGTGTGGCATGTAGCGCCATCTTGTTGAAACCACATGTCAACCAAGTTCAGTTCTTCCATTTTTGGCAACAAAAAGTTTGTTAGCATCGAACGATAGCGATCGCCATTCACCGTAACGTTGCGTCCAACAGCATCTTTGAAAAAATACGGTCCAATGATTCCACCAGCGTACAAACCACACCAAACAGTGCATTTTTCGGGATGCAGTTCTTGAACGGCTTCTGGTTGCTCTTCACTCCAAATGCGGCAATTTTGCTTATTTACGTAGCCATTCAACCAGAAATGAGCCTCATCGCTGAACAAAATTTGTCGATAAAAAAGCGGATTTTCTGCCAACTTTGCTAGGGCCCATTCACTGAAAATTCGACGTTGTGGCTCGTTAGTAAGTCTATTCATGATGAAATGTCAAAGCATACTGAGCATCTTTCTCTTTGACACCATGTCTGAAATCCCACGTGATCTGTCAAATACTAATGCATGAAAATCCTAACCTCAAAAGAATCACCCTTTATAATGAAGACGGAAGACTACCTCGCCATTTCGTAGACTCATCTTCCCGAGTTTGTTGACAAGAGTGCTTATCCTGAAGATGAAGTCGTATTTCAACAGGATGGTGGTGATCCGAAACATAGTGAAAAAATGGATTTGTGAGCAAAAATTTCAAGTGATGAATTGCCCCGACCTCAACCCGATGTAGAATTTATGGTCAATCGTGGGAAGACGGCTGGGATTGTACCAATCAGCTCCATCAAAATTAGAAGCCCTGGAATTGGTTGAAAGTATGCCAAAACGTATAAATATGGTATTAAAAAATAAAGGGTTATGGACCAAGTACTAAAAAATGTTCCAAAAAGTGCAAAATTGAGTACATGCGAGTTTGTTTTGTTATGTTTATTTATCTCTCTGAATTCTTTACTTTTTGTTTTGAGTTTTTTGTTGTTTTATTTAGAATTGATGAAGAAATAAAGGAAAAATAAAATTATTTTGAGTTTTTTATTACTGCTTATTTTATTCGTTTGGAAATGAAAAATTTATTATGTACTCATTTCTGTACGCCACTGTATATTAAAGCACCAATATACATTCTAATCGACCAGTATGTTGCCAAGAAGTCCGATATCCACCAGTGTGTTGCCAAGAAGGACGTATGTTGCCAATAACGCTTATTCCCTTTTTACGATTTCTTCATCATCATTCATCCCATTGTAACGTGGTTTTGTCGTCGGCTGAGGTAGACCAGTGGTCGTCCAGGATCAACTTTAAGGACCCACAAACCTTAAATTAAGAACACACGATTTGGTGGTTTTTATACAATAATATTAGTACGAGCTTTATTTATTTGACCTTATATACGTATAATGTTTATGTCTGCACGGTATGCTGAGGGGCGGTGATTTATTACGTAGCCTCTTAGTACTGAAGTCGGCGGTTGTTGACGATTTGGTTCGGCTAAAGTCGTTGTTGCGGTGATGATGGTTGACGGTTCGGTTGATTGTTCGGTTGATGATTCGGTTAATGGTTCGGTAGCGGTGATGGAGTTGCTGGTCAGCCGTCGGTGGCTGGTTGTGTTGGTTTGGTCGGCTGTCGATGGTTGGCCGATGTTGATGATTCGGGTGATGCGGCGATATGTTGATGATTCGGGTGATGCGGCGATACGTTGTTGATTCGGGTGATGCGGCGATTCCACGTGGATAGCGATGTTGACAATCCGGGTGAGGTGGTGATTCGGTGTTGATTGTTGATTCGTTGTCGGGTTAGTAACAAAACTACAAACTATTTGTCGAAACTACTAGGGGAAGCAAGCTAATAGCCGAAGCTAATAGTGCGGAAGCAAGCTAATCGTCGGTGAAACGATTAGTGCGGAAGCAAGCTAATTGCCGAAACAATTAGTGCGGAAGCAAGCTAGTAGCCGAAGCCACTAGTGCGGAAGCAAGCTAATAGCCGAAACTATTAGTGCGGAAGCAAGCTAATAGCCGAAGCTACTAGTGCGGAAGCAAGCTAATAGCCGAAGCTATTAGTGCGGAAGCAAGCTAATCGTCGGTGAAACGATTAGTGCGGAAGCAAGCTAATTGCCGAAACAATTAGTGCGGAAGCAAGCTAATAGCCGAAGCTACTAGTGCGGAAGCAAGCTAATAGCCGAAACTATTAGTGCGGAAGCAAGCTAATCGTCGAGAAACGATTAATGCGGAAGCAAGCTAATTGCCGAAACAATTAGTGCGGAAGCAAGCTAAATGCCGAGACACTTAGTGCGGTGGTAGAGTTCCTGTCGCTTAGTGTGAACTGACTGCGGTCGTGCCACTCGTCGTGTTCAGTACCCTTCGGCTGTCGGGAGACTCTTGCTCGTTGTCCAAAAACACCGAGTTTATATTCTCCCACAGCCACAACGTAGATGAGAATTATGCTCATAGCAAGCAAAAATAAATGTTTCCCAAAGTCAGACTGCCATACAAATTATTTTTCCCATACCCACCCAGACTCTATTGAATGACAGTGGGTATGTGGAGAGTAGGGCAGTGGGTATGTGGCCATAAAAGGCACACATACATTAAACAACAGGAGGCACAATCAAATAAATCTATGTACGGACGAATGCAATACCAAAAATGTATTTCGTTCCGTTACACCATCACTGCAAATATGTCTTCCACATCATCACCGCATTCCTCGTTACTGAACATCCCTATCGAAGTTCAAAATTTGTTCAATAAAATTGTTTTTCAAACCTTTTTTCTCTAGGTCTAATGTTCAAAAATATGTAATTTTACTACCACAATTGCCCAAAGTTGCCTACAGGCAACTTTAAAAATGTCTCACCTATTGCTTTTTTGCAATTCTAAGCTTTGACTTCCACAAATATTTTATTTGGCATGTACTAGGTTAGGTTAGGTATAGTGGCAGCCTGATATTTCAGGCTCACTTAGACTATTCAGTCCATTGTGATACCACAGTGGTGGACTTCTCTCTTATCACTGAATGCTGCCCGATTCTATGTTAAGCTCAAAGACAAGGGACCTCCTTTTTATAGGCGAGTCCGAACGGCGTTCCACATTGCAGTGAAACCACTTAGAGATGCTTTGAAACCCTCAGAAATGTCACCAGCATTACTGAGGTGGGATATCCACCGCTGAAAAACTTTTTGGTGTTTGGTCGAAACTGGGTTTGAACCCACGACCTTGTGTATGCAAGGCGGGCATGCTAACCATTGCACCACGGTGGCTCCCAGGACATGTACTACAACCGATTTAATAAAAACTTTCAACATTTTTGTTGTAATTTTTGAAAAAAGTCACACGTATAAAATTCTTTTTCCAAATTCGCAAATATTTCTTATTTCTTAGCTGTTTTATATTCAACTTGAAGAAAACGCTTGTAACTTCCGATACCGTTACAGTTTTATGAATAAAAACAAAACCAAGGCTGACAGTCTCAAAACACAAAACTTTAAGGTTGAAAGGGTTAAAGTGATTTTATTTGAATTATTCTCAGATTTTTTAACGCGTGTATTCGCAGCAACGGTTCGCGGGTTTGCATGAAAAATAATTTATATTATCAGTAAGAACACAAACTTGTCTCGGAGAAAATGTTTCCAAACATATAGTATTTTTTTGGCCAGTGTGCTTCCAAACGTATTATATGTTCACATAAAACTAACATCATAATGTTTCGGCAACATCCAAAAATATATATGCTTCCTGCAAAATATGTTGTTACAAAATCGATTTTTTGAGGCAGTAGGATAGATCAGTGACGTCAAAGACTATTTTGGCAGTTCTACTCTTTTGTATTCTCAGCACTGGGTTACAAATAGAAACAAAAATATTATCCTGAAACAAAAAAAGTTAAAATTACCCTTTACAAATATGAAAAAAGGCAATTAATAAGAATTGAATTAAAATAACTTCGTGTGTCGAGTTCAAGTTTGACCACCAAACAGTGCACACATATACGGTTCATCTGTCTGTAAAAAATCACTTGTTATATCTTACAACATTATAGACTTTTTTTCGTGAATCTCGCTGAAAAGTGCTTTAAATACTATTCACGCATTGTTTACTAATTTTATTTATTTGTAATAAATCAAAACTCTAAAATGAACGATCCTCCTGATGATTTGGAACCACCAATTGTGTATGATAGATCAAATTCTTATTTCAACCGTCGAACGGAACGGACGTGTTTTTTAATAGCGGATAAAATCATCGTAAAAAGTACCTACTACGAATTTCAAGTGTGGTGGGATATTAGGCCACCATGCAGAGAAATTCAAAGACATCCACTGGGTTGCTAACTTCAGGGCCCAGTGGACGAGTATCGACTGGAGTTATAGATTTGGGCAATGACCAAGAGTTAGGCCCAATTAGTCGACCTGTAGACGGGTCGACAGGTGGCGACAATTTGACAAGTCGGACCTTTTCCAAGGTAACGGCATCAAAAGGAGGTAATCCCTCACGAAAGCGATTCAAAGAACGCAGAAATGCTTTGTTTATCCTAAAGAAATTAGGATCAGTCGACCCAAGCACGTTGTCGGCTAAACAAAGCGATTCCTTAAAATGGGCTCAAGGAATTCTTGAGGCTGGAAAAAGGGAACGATCACCGGATGAGCTGCCATCCTCCAAAAGGGATCAACGATCGTTTGCCTCAGTTGCTAAAGACAGCCTTGTGATGGCTATCATTAATAAAGGAGCATTGGACGGTATGGTTCCAAAGCAAAAATGGGGGGAAATTGATAATGCTTTGTCTGGCGTCTACTCACAGGTGCTGGAAAAGTTTCCCGGTCCAGATCCTCGACACCAAGAGGCTGGTTGGTATCAAGGACGATTTAAGCTAGTCGCATTTGAGGACCAGAGGTCTATAGAATGTTTTAAAGCTGCTCTGATACTAATTGTATAAATGTATAAAAATGATCAGCTAAAGGATTCAGAAATGGACAAGCCTCTGTCTGAATCAGAAGTAAGCGGATCCTCTTGCGAAGTCGAGGGGGATACCAAGACATTTGAAGACATGGATAGATACCGTATGCGTGAGGAGGCTTCTACTGCCTCAGAACTCACCAAAGTTGAACCTATGGTTATTGCGAGAGTCACCGATATCTCTGAAGAGGACATTCTTGATGACTCGATTGAAGCGGCTGATGTGACGGTTGTTGAAAATCTCGATGGTCCTACGGATCCTCCAGATAAATATTCATCATTGTAAGGCTGCATGTGCTGCCTTAAAAGTTCTCCTGATGAAAGGGGACATAGATATAGTTCTTATTAAAGAACCATATGTTTATAAAAACAAAATATGTGAATTAAGTACTCCGGGGTTCAAACTATTGCAGTATAGTGGTAATGATGTAAATCGAGCCTGTATAATTGCTAAAAACGAGCTCAACTTGTTTCTGCTTCCTTCATTGTGCAATACAGACACTGTCGTTGCCAGTTTAGAAATAGCCAAATGCAAATATTGGGTATCTTCGGTCTACATGGGACATGACAGGGAGATGCCTCCATATGCCGTTAAGACCTTAGTGGAGGAGTCACGGAAAACAAAGACGAAACTCATTATGGGATGCGATGCGAATGCACATCATAGTGTATGGGGAAGTAGTGATACTAATGCAAGGGGAGAGTCGCTAATAGAGTTTATTTTGCGTACTAATCTGGTAGTTTGCAACAAGGGAGATGTCCCAACCTTTGTCACTAAAAACAGGCAAGAGGTTTTGGACATCACCTTGGCCTCGCAAGAACTGAATGAAATGATATCTGAGTGGCATGTTTTAAGTGAACACAGCTTCTCAGATCATCGCTACATCAGTTTCAAATTTGATGTTCATACCACCAAGACCATATTTCCGCCAAATGCAAGGAAAGCTGACTGGAATAGGTATAGGGAATCGTTCAATATGATGATACCGGAAATACCAGAGACAAATATGAGAAATGTGCAAGATATCGAATACGCAGTGGAGCGGATTACTAAGGCCTTCAACATCTCACTGAAAGCTGCATGCCCTAGAGGAAAGCCAAGGGGGAAACATCGACCACCATGGTGGTCTACGGAATTAAGTAATATGAGGAAATCCTGCAGGAAGCTCTTTAACAAGGCAAAGTCCACCAGAGCTTCTGAGGACTGGGACGCTTACAAGAAGATTCTGAGAGGATACAAGCGAAAACTGAGAAAGGCTCAGCATAACTCTTGGAATGCTTACTGCAGCAGTATTGAGAATACGTCCGAGGCTTCCAGACTACGGAAGGTTCTAGCATCCACCAACTCCGGTTTCATTAAAACATCGGAGGGCAATTGGACAACGTCCAGTGAGGAGACGCTGGAGGTACTATTGGACACACATTTTCCTGGAAATCAGACGGTTGAACCATGTACTGGCGGTGCCACAGTTGCTCAGCGGTCGTTTCCTGTCGAGGAAATTGTATCGGAAACTAGAATAAGATGGGCGCTAAATAGCTTTGGACCATTCAAATCCCCTGGACCTGATGGAATTACTCCGGCGGAGTTACAAGCTGTAACTGACAAAATTATCCCCTGGTTGTCGGTGATATATAAAGGATGTATCAACTTATCATATATCCCAGGAAAGTGGAGGGAAACAAAAGTCGTCTTCATACCTAAAGCGGGAAAAGCCTCTCACTCGAGGGCGAAGGATTTCCGACCAATCAGCTTATCCTCATTCCTACTTAAGACTCTGGAGAGGATGATAGATATTTATCTTAGAACTAGCATCGATTCAAGTTTGTTCTCGAAACGACAGCATGCATACTCGAAGGGCAGGTCTACTGAGACCGCACTACATGAACTAGTCAGCTTTATTGAAAGCTCACTATCTGTCAAAGAATACACAATCGTGGCGTTTCTAGACATCGAAGGGGCGTTCAATAATGTCCATCCGAGCTCGATATTAAATGGACTGACAACTCTGAATGTTGATCCATGTATACTCAGGCTGTTAGACGAACTGCTAATGAAGAGACGTATTTCAGCCACACTAGGACAAGCAAACATACAAAAGTATGTGAACAGAGGCACTCCCCAAGGAGGAGTTCTATCACCTCTTCTTTGGAATGTTGCTATAAATAGCCTTCTGGTTACTCTAGAAAAAGAAAGGATAAAAGTGGTGGCATACGCAGATGATGTAGCTCTGGCAGTCAGGGGAAAATTCCCATCCACAATCAGAGATATTATTCAGAGGGCCCTCCGGGTGACTGAAAAATGGGCGAAAGACAATGGTCTTGGGGTAAATCCCGCAAAGACAGAATTAGTCATGTACTGCAAAGATCGCAAAACTCCCACGGTTAGGCCTATTTCCTTAGGGGGTATTGAAATTCCCTTTGGTGATTGTGCAAAATACCTTGGCGTTATTTTGGACAGGAAGCTGAACTTTAAGCTTAATATTGAAGAAAGGGCGAGGAAGGCAACTGTAGCTTTGTACTCGTGCAAAAAGGCAATAGGAAAAAAGTGGGGACTAAAACCAAAAATTGTGCATTGGCTATACACGGCAGTGGTTAGACCTATAATGCTATATGGTGTAGTAGTCTGGTGGCCGGCACTTCAGAAACCGACTGGTTTAGATAAAGTTCAGCGTATGGCGTGTTTGTGTATTTCAGGCGCATTCAGCAAGACAGGAACAAATTCCCTTAATGTCATGCTGCATCTATTGCCTTTAGACATTTTGGCCAAACAGTCAGCTGCAACAACGGCTGTGCGGTTGCGCGAACTATCGCTGTGGTCGGAAAAAGGTTACGGTCACAGTTCTGTCCTCAAAACAATGTCAGATGTGCCTAACGTAGTGGATTACACTTTGGCGAGTCCACTTTTCGACAAAAAGTTTGAGACTCTAATCCCCAACAGTGAGGCGTGGTGCACGCAGACCCCGGGGAATAAAGAATATATAGATTTCTACACTGATGGCTCCAAATTGGATGGACAAGTGGGTTTTGGAGTATATTCTAATGATTTGGAACTTCAAATAGCGAAAAGATTACCTAATCACTGTAGTGTTTTTCAGGCTGAAATATTAGCAATAAGAGAGGTGGCGAATTGGCTGAGAAGTAATGTTCCAAAAAATGTGGGCATTAATATATACTCAGACAGTCAACCTGCAATAAAATCCTTGGACTCTGTGTTCCTCAACTCGAAAACGGCCATCGATTGCCGCAAATCTCTCAATGAGATGGCTGAGCAGTACAATATTCACCTAATATGGGTGCCTGGCCATAGGAACATACCGGGGAACTGCGAAGCCGATGAGTTGGCAAGGCTAGGGACTACCTTACATATTCCAGGGGAACTAGAATTTGTTGGTATGCCCCTAGCTACCTGCAAGCTCATGCTGCGTGAGAAGGCTGTTATGATGGCAAATGTTCGATGGGAGAATTGCAAGGGTTGTAACGACACCAAGCAAATATGGCCCCATTTCAACTTAAACCGCACACTAGATATGCTAATGTTCTCGAGACGTCAGATATCACTCCTGATATCTGCTATAACGGGTCGCTGCCTGATAGGAGATTTTGCAAAAACTATTGGCGCGAAGTATAATGACTATTGTATGAACTGTCATGATGCGGAGGAAAAGGAATCAATTAAACACCTCTTGTGTGAGTGTCCTGCATTTTGTGTAAAGCGCAAGCAACTTTTAGGAGCATATAGCTTCAGATTACTGGCGGATCTGGAAAACGTTAACTTAAGCAGTCTGCTAATGTTTTTGGAACAATCTGGTTGGTTCAACAAAGAAAAATAATCAAGAAGGTTCAGCGGTTAAAACTAGAAGTGCCCATATGTAATAGGTACTTTTAGTTAATGTGGTATCACAATGGACTGAATAGTCTAAGTGAGCCTGAATCTTAATCGGGCTGCCACTTTAACCTAACCTAACCATGATAGATCAAAGAGAATGACAATTATTTCTCCTGGGGCCAAATATTTGGTCATAAAACGAATTGATAGTGACTCCACTCTCGCTAATGTCTCTCCCTTCTTAAAAGAGAGAGAAATTCAAACAATAGTAACTCTCGAAAAAGTAAACAAAAAAACAGCTACTAAGAGATACCACGAGCGCCACCCATCCAAGTCATATGCAAACGTCTCAAAGAATCAAAATACATTAACACCTACCCAAATACAACAACATCCCATAGTCAACCAAACCCACCTCAAAATTGTAACTCCAACTCTCCCAAACAAAATAACAACAAACCATCCACGTCAACTGCTGCCTCTCCTTCATCGAATATTCGCGTGATCACCGAGTACTCGGACATCACACCTGAAAATTAAAAAACCAACTATTCTTCCTAGAAACACGACAAAACGGTTAAGAAAAAGAATTGAACAAAACATGAAAGCAAGTACTACTAAAAAACCAAAAAAATAATTATTATTTTCTACATTTCAAATAATTTAATTTACTTTACATAAACTTACATCTCTATGTCTATCAATATTATTCAATGGAATATAAATGGTTACAATAACAATTATAATGAACTATCAGTACTAATCAAAAACTATAATCCTAAAATAATATGTTTACAAGAGACTCATATCCACTTATCTTCTACTTTTCCAATACCAATACACTCTTCAATATATACTGTAAATTCATCGACAACCCGATTTGGCGGAGTTGCAATATTAATACACAACTCTCTACAACACAAACAAATTGACATAGCAAATGATTTTGATGCAATATGTGTTGAAATCAAATCAAAATTGAAATTCAAAATTTTTTCAGCATTTATTTTACCAAACCAAGATTTCTCACTAACTAACATTGACAACGTTTTAAATAACCCTGATCAATATGTATTAGTCACTGGAGATTTTAATAGTTGGCACACTTCATGGGGTTCTTCTTCTTGTAACAAAAGGGAAATACCATCTCAAAATTCATTACAAGATCTAACTACATATTGCTAAATGACCAATCCCCCACTCTTTTCAATACGCATTCTACACTTTCAAGTGTAGATTTATCTTTTTGCTCTGCAGCCTTTGCTTCACACATACAATGGATTGTGGATGATACTCTACACGGTAGCGATCACTTCCCCATATTTCTAAAACTCTTCCGTACGCAAGAGATCAAAACTAATAAACAAAAACCCAATTTTGTCACGAAAAAGGCAAATTGGCCACTATTTCAAAAATGTTGCGATCTTGTCAACTCGAAACACCATTATAACGATAACATAAATAAGGAAGCCGCCAATATTAGCAAAATAATTATTGAAGCTGCCAATATGGCAATGCCAAAAACTCAAAGTCAGGTATCATTCAAAGTACCATGGTGGAATAAAGACCTCTAGAATCTTAAAAAAGAAAAAAAAAAACAGATATTGGTACACTTTCAGGAATAATATGACAACTGAAAACTTGATAAATTACAAACGGTTGAATGCTAAGCTTAGAAGAGAGATTAAGGCAGCAAAAGCAAAATCGCTTTTTGATTTCACCTCTTCTATAGATCCGTCGACATCAACAGACAAAGTATGGAAAAATATTAGGACTTTTACTGACTACAAATCAAGACATTATATACACTGCATAACTTCGACAAATGACCCTCACTTACACATAACCGACAAAGAGCGAATAGCTGACGAATTCGGAAAATTTTGGTCACAAATTTCATCGGATTCGAATTTTTCTAAAAGCTTTAATGAGAATAAGAATAATATTAATAAAAACACATCCCCTGTACTGGCTAGCCCCGAGAGTCTTCGCATTGAAGAAGACATCAACTTAAAGCAATTGGATACAGTCTTAAACAGATCTAAAGGAAAATCTCCTGGCAATGATCGCATTACATACCCTATGTTGATAAACCTTCCACAGATAACCAAAGATCGATTACTCAAACGGTTTAACTCAATTTTTAAATCATTTATCCCACAACAATTCAAACTAAGTACAGTTGTTCCTATATTAAAACCCGGTGGTGATAAAACATCTATAAACTCATACAGGCCCATATCTTTAAATTCCTGTCTATCTAAAACTCTTGACAAAATAGTAGCTAACAGACTTTGGTGGTTCCTAACGAAAAACAATCTCCTAAATAATCAGCAATTCGGTTTTATCCCCGGTCGATCCATAACATACAATTTATTGTATATTGACTATATTATAACAAGAAATTCATTTCGTAGGAAACACACAACCATAATATCCTTAGACTTTGAAAAAGCTTTCGACAAAATAGGTTTACATACAGTACTACAACAATTACATGACTGGAAATTAGGCCCCCGCATAATAGGCTACGTCAAAAACTTCATGACAAACAGGAAAATCTCAATTAAAATACTTAACCAAAGATCTAAGATACACCCAATACATAACGGAATTCCCCAGGGTTCACCATTATCAGTTGTACTGTTCTTGATCGCATATAACAAACTATGTAATATACTATCTAGTATTAGAGAAATTGACTTTACGGCTTTCGCTGATGATTTTAATCTTATTGTAACTTCTAATAAAAGTGAAAAGAATCGTCTTATTAACTTAGACCATGTATTCGAATCTATAGAACGTTGGTGTAATGTATCTGGTGCCTCTCTTTCAAAAACGAAATCCAAATTTAAATAAATAACCGGATTAGAAAGATTGACGGCTCCTGGACCAAAACTAACTTGGAAAAAGCTAATGTATTTGCAAACTATTTGTTCGATGTTTTCACTCCAAATACAAATGATGCCACACCCGAAGGAATTCAAAATTTTCTAGATGAAGCTCATCAACAGGATTTACCAATCAAAAAATTTACAAAAGCTGAAGTTGTCAAGGTTATAAAAACCCGCAAACCAAACAAAGCACCTGGTTATGACCTGATTACTCCCACAGTCCCGAAGGAATTACCCAATGAAGCAATAGACCTTTTAACGTTTATTTATAATGCCTGCTTAACCCATTGCTACGTACCCCTACAATGGAAGGTTGCCCAAATAAAAATGATCCAAAAGCCTGGAAAAGCATCAAATAACGTAAAGTCCTATCGCCCTATAAGTTTATTACCGATACTTTCTAAAGTTCTGGAAATATTATTTCTAAATAGATTAATGTCAGTAATTGACAATAAAAAACTCATACCCGATCACCAATTTGGTTTTAGGAAAAAGCACGGTACTATTGAACAAATTCATCGTCTGGTAGAAACAATACATACCACATTTGAAGCCAAAGAGTATTGTACTGCTGCGTTCCTGGACATATCACAAGCTTTTGATAAAGTATGGCACACTGGTTTATTATTCAAAATTAAAAAACTCTTGCCAATAAATTATTACTTGTTTATTTCATCGTATATCCAAGATAGACATTTTTATGTACATGAAGAGGGTGAATCAAGCGATATTAAAAGCATTCGTGCTGGCGTTCCCCAGGGATCCGTACTTGGACCCATACTTTACCTTTTATCCAAATTTAAATAAATAACCGGATTAGAAAGATTGACGGCTCCTGGACCAAAACTAACTTGGAAAAAGCTAATGTATTTGCAAACTATTTGTTCGATGTTTTCACTCCAAATACAAATGATGCCACACCCGAAGGAATTCAAAATTTTCTAGATGAAGCTCATCAACAGGATTTACCAATCAAAAAATTTACAAAAGCTGAAGTTGTCAAGGTTATAAAAACCCGCAAACCAAACAAAGCACCTGGTTATGACCTGATTACTCCCACAGTCCCGAAGGAATTACCCAATGAAGCAATAGACCTTTTAACGTTTATTTATAATGCCTGCTTAACCCATTGCTACGTACCCCTACAATGGAAGGTTGCCCAAATAAAAATGATCCAAAAGCCTGGAAAAGCATCAAATAACGTAAAGTCCTATCGCCCTATAAGTTTATTACCGATACTTTCTAAAGTTCTGGAAATATTATTTCTAAATAGATTAATGTCAGTAATTGACAATAAAAAACTCATACCCGATCACCAATTTGGTTTTAGGAAAAAGCACGGTACTATTGAACAAATTCATCGTCTGGTAGAAACAATACATACCACATTTGAAGCCAAAGAGTATTGTACTGCTGCGTTCCTGGACATATCACAAGCTTTTGATAAAGTATGGCACACTGGTTTATTATTCAAAATTAAAAAACTCTTGCCAATAAATTATTACTTGTTTATTTCATCGTATATCCAAGATAGACATTTTTATGTACATGAAGAGGGTGAATCAAGCGATATTAAAAGCATTCGTGCTGGCGTTCCCCAGGGATCCGTACTTGGACCCATACTTTACCTTTTATTTACTTCCGACCTTCCACAATCCGAAGAAGCTGTAATCGGAACATTTGCAGACGATACTGCAGTATTATCAGTAAACAGAAATGCAGAACAAGCTAGTCAAAAATTGCAAAGATGCTTGGACTCAATATCATTATGGCTAAAAGATTGGAGAATAAAAGCGAAGGAATCAAAATCCACACAAGTAACTTTCACGTTGAATAAAAAATCATGTCCTCCAGTTAAATTAAACCAAATCGAAATACCACAGAAAGATGAGGCTTTGTATCTCGGAATGCATCTTGACAAAAAACTGAATTGGAAAAAGCATATCATAACCAAAAGGAAATCACTTGATATACAATTCAATAAACTAAAATACTTAATCGGTACTAGATCAAAACTTTCTCTAGAAAATAAAATTCTAACCTATAAGTGTGTCATAAAGCCGATATGGACGTATGGGATTCAGTTGTGGGGAACTGCGTCGAACACAAATATAAAATTGCTTCAAAAATTTCAATCAAAGGTCCTACGTAAAATCACAAACGCGCCAACCTACTTTAGCAATAAACGGTTGCACGATGAATTAAATATAAAAACAGTACAAGAAGAAATCACATCCCACATAACATCTTACAAGAGTAGAATCAGGAATCACCCAAATCCACTGGCATCAAACTTAATGACAAATCATGAAACCTTCAAAAGATTAAATAGAAAGGCTCCACAAGACCTAATCACATAGCTTCACAAGTCTGATATTCAAAATAATTAAACTTATGTAAATATGGCAATACCACTGGGTTTTGCCATTTAATATAATACTTATATTAAGAATAATGTTAAATATCGATAAGATAGATCGCATTAATAAAGAGTAACAAAAAAAAAATTTACACATATGTCGCAAACAATCATGCAAATGTTTAATACGATCGTCTAATTATGATCTGATAGAATCTAAATACTTAAGAATTCTCGGTTTATATATAAATAACAGATACAAATGGGACACCCATATCAAGAAGCTATATAACTCTCTGCAAAATCCTCTTAATGTCATTAAATGCTTGTCAAGTTCCAAATATAATTGCAACTCTACAACCCTTTTGTCCATTACAAACTCTATGATAATTTCGCGAATACGAATAACATTACCATTTTACGGTTTCTCTCCTAAATCTATAATTAATAAGATAAATACCATTTTGAACTCAGCTCTTAGATTCTCTTTGGGCGCCTTGCGATCAACACCATTAACCAATATGTACATTGAAGCTAATATACCCCCCTTAGAAGTACAATTAAAGATATCCCTTACGAAAATGTTTCGCATTATTCAAGTAGATCCCTCTCATCCGCTACAAAGGATCACACAACAATTATCTAAGAATACGAAAACGTCAAAATATACTTCAACTATCTCAAGGATAATGGAAGAGTGTAGGAATCTTGGGATCCCCACTACAAAACCTCGATATCCCAGATATTACAAATCATATCCCCCATGGACACTAAGTTCAGAAACTATTGACATGTCACTCAGCAAGTTTAGGAAACAAGATCATAACCCAATTCAATTTCAAATTTTATACAAGACCCTTTGTGAAAAGCCACCGTGGAGCCAACGTGGTGCAATGGTTAGCATGCCCGCCTTGCATACACAAGGTCGTGGGTTCGATTCCTGCTTCGACCGAACACCAAAAAAGTTTTCCAGCGGTGCATTATCCCACCTCAGTAATGCTGGTGACGTTTCTGAGGGTTTCAAAGCTTCTCTAAGTGGTTTCACTGCAAGGTGGAAGACCGTTCGGACTCGGCTATAAAAAGGAGGTCCCTTGTCATTGAGCTTAACATGGAATCGGGCAGCACTCAGTGATAAGAGAGAAGTTCACCAATGTGGTATCATAATGGACTGAATAGTTTAAGTGAGCCTGATACATCGGGTTGCCACCTAACCTAACCTTGTGAGCTTTAGCTTTCCTCTCATTCATTTACACAGATGCATCCAAAACTGCTGATAACATATCATACAGCATAGTAATGAATCAATCTGTCATTAAAACTTCAATACTATCATCGTTTAGTTCAATCCTAACGGGCGAACTAATTGCATTGTATGAAACCATGAAATATATCTATAACAAAAGAGCAAAATATGCAATCTGTTCAGATTCTCTATCTGCAATTAAAATGATATCTAATACAAGCAAAAATGATTACTATACTAATTATATTCGCAACACTTTAATCCATAAATACCCTGATATAGTACTAATCTGGACCCCTGGACATACCAATATAATGAATTTGCAGATAAAACTGCAAAACATGCCAATATATCTCCATTGATTTCTACAGAAAATTTCAACTGCAGGGATATTTCAAAGTATATTAGTAAACACTTTAAACAAAGCGATCATACATATGAGAAAGCTAATAATTGGTACAAAGCAGTCAATCCCGATCGAAAATCTATTAAGTACTATTTAAGTCCTGGAATAGGAAAATTGAAAAGATTAGATGTGATCAAAATAACCAGACTACGACTGGGTCATACCAAAATCACTTATCAACACATATTAAAAATACAAAATTCACCAACTTGCAATTGTCCCGATGAAATTAATAAGAATGTTCAGCACATACTATCTGAATGCTATGAAACTCGAACAGCCAGACGTCAAGTTTTCGATGAATCTGACCCAATACTTCTAATATCTAACCCCACAGAAAATAATATACATCAATTTATAAGATTTTTAAAAATTGCTAATTTGTACCAAAACATTTAATAAATAAATTTTATAATAATATAGAAATATTACCAACCAACATGTAATCCAACAAATGCTATACACTAAAATGAGCTTAAAGCCTACGAAGCTATAGCTCCTTGCTTTCAAGTAGCTTAATATTTTAATCTTAAGTTAATTGTAAATAAAATAAATAAATAACTTCGTGTGTCGTTAAAATAAAGAACATCTTTGGGAGGACATTTTGGAAGTGCTTTTAAAGTGGTACCTTTAGAGTACCATTTGATGAGTAGTAATAAATATTTACAGATGTGATTATTTATGACACTTTACCACTTTTAATTACGTATATTCGACAAATGAATTACAACAAATTGGTATTGTCAATCCAGGAAATACATTTTCAAAATATAATTTGGCAGACCAACGCGATTTGCACTGATAAGATGTTCTAGATAGAACGCTAGAGTAAGGATGTTCTGCATAGCTCATACAAATTTTGTATAGACTACTAAAAAAAACAGGCCTAATCAGGGATCCGGAGATGTCCATTTTTTTCGCTCCGCTCCCGCTCCGGAGAAAAAAAAATTGCTCCGCTCCACGCTCCGCTCCGAGAAAAAAAAAAATCGCTCCGCTCCACGCTCCGCTCCGCTCCTCTTCGAGAAAAATCGGGCGGTACATATATATGGGAGCTATAGCTAAATCTGGGAAAATCGGGCGATACATATAGATGAGAGCTATATCTAAATCTGAACCGATTTGGATGAAATTTTGCAGACTTGAAGGGCGATGAAAAAGATTACCTTTTGTCAAATTTGGCGACGATCCGTTTGAAAAAAGCACAGCGTGACCCCATTTGTCGAAATCGGGCGATACATATATATGGGAGCTATATCTAAATTTGATCCGATTTCTTCCAAATTCAATAGCGGTCGTCCTTGTGCCCAAAAACTCCCTGTACCAAACTTCATCAAAATCGGTTAATAATTGCCACCGGAATCCTGTGAACAACAAATACATGGACAGACGGACGGACACCAAGCGCTAGATCGACTCAGGAGGTGATTCTGAGTCGATCGGTATATATTTTATGGGGTCTAAAATCAATATTTCTGGTAGGCACATTTTTTGGCAGATCAAACTTATTATACCCTAACCACTATGTGGTTTAGGGTATAATGACTTTAAAACAATGTGTTGAAACATTTTATTAATTTTGAAGATTTTTTCAGAAATATTAAATCCATTTTGACTTCATTAAAACGAAATTTTCATTCATGTTAGGATACACATTTTTATGTAGAATCACTTAGCTATAAGGACAAACAGACTTCATTGAAAAGTTTAGAGACTTTTAGACAAGGAAAAAACTTTATATCAGAGAAATACGTCTTCTATTCTAAGCAAAATTCGTATTCGTATTTTAAGCATGTGAAATATTTGGCCTCCCGACAACATTCTTTGCGGTGCACCATCTACTATTTAATATGTGATAGAAACCAAATTTATGAAAATGGACCAAAATGGACCAAATTCTGTTTGGTCCGACCATCGGACCAAATTTAAAAATTAGAAATCATTTGGACCAATTTTGGTCCGATCGGACCAAAACGGCAACGCTGATTGGAATTGAAAGTCTATACACAGAGTAGAAGTAACTACTCTCCGAAAGTTTTTTTTTGTTTTGCAACAGACGTAGAGAAAAGGTTTTGTAATATTTGATGATTTGACTTAAAAATGGGTATCTTAACATGAAACAAAAAATTTATAGGCTAAGGTCAATTTGACTTTAATAATTCAGAAAAATTCTTTAAATTTAATGAAATTGTCTTTAAATTTGTTGTCTTTTTGCATATTGACTACAAAGCAAAAAATCGTTCAAATATAGGACATGTTTTTCAAAACTTTATTTTAAAGAAGTTTTTTACTTCAAACATAGCATAATTTCTACTGGAAGTCGAGTCCTAATTTGGAAAATAAAGTTGCCGTTAACTCTTTTTTAAAGGACTTTGATAGCATATGAAGAAAAAAAAGCTGAGAAAGCGAAAAATTAAAATGTGCTTCCTAGAAGCAAGTACACAAAACCTAAATTTAAAAGAGAATTGTGTTTTAAAAGTGTCCTTGATTGTATTCTCCGCTTCTTTGGCTCGGAATCAATACCAAATTTTTTAAAGTAAAGACAAAATCTTTGGAACCGAGTATGCTTTTTTTCAGTGTATATTTGCAACAACCTCCATCGAAATCAGTCCGTGGTACCTACGAATATTCTTACTCAGATCTAGTGTTACCTAATTTCGCTTTTTTCCCCTTTATTGTAAAAATACATTTTCGAACAGCGTTTTTAAGAAATGTTCGTTCTCAAAAAAAGTAGATAACATGCAATAATACAAATCAAGTCATTAGTTTTCAATGTGAGAAAAAATTAAAATAAATGTATATGCGCACATTTTTCAACCAAAATTGAAACTATCCATAATTTTAATTAAATTTTCGAGAACTAATATCAGAAATAAGAGAATGTTAGGGTATAGTAAAGGGTGATTCTTTGAGGTTAGGATTTTCATGCATTAGTATTTGACAGATCACGTGGGATTTCAGACATGGTGTCAACGAGAAAGATGCTCAGTATGCTTTGACATTTCATCATGAATAGACGAACGATCTGCCACAACGTCGAATTTTCAGTGAATGGGCCCTAGAAAAGTTGGCAGAAAATCCGCTTTTTTATCGACAAATTTTGTTCAGCGATGAGGCTCATTTCTGGTTGAATGGCTACGTAAATAAGCAAAATTGCCGCATTTGGAGTGAAGAGCAACCAGAAGCCGTTCAAGAACTGCCCATGCATCCCGAAAAATGCACTGTTTGGTGTGGTTTGTACGCTGGTGGAATCATTGGACCGTATTTTTTCAAAGATGCTGTTGGACGCAACGTTACGGTGAATGGCGATCGCTATTCCGAAATTCGGGCTATTCCGGCCGAAATGCTCGAAAAAGTTGCCCAAAATTGGACTTTCCGAATGGACCACCTAAGACGCAGCCGCGGTCAACATTTAAATGAAATTATCTTCAAAAAGTAAATGTCATGGACCAATCTAACGTTTCAAATAAAGAACCGATGAGATTTTGCAAATTTTATGCGTTTTTTTTAAAAAAAAAAGTTATCAAGCTCTTAACAAATCACCCTTTACAATAGAGCAAATATGAATGTCCTTACACTGAAAAAACGCATGCCCGGTTCCAAAGATTTTGTCTTTACTTTAACAGTTTGGGTATTAATTCCGAGCCAAAGAAGCGGAGAAAACAAGTAACGATACTTTAAAGACGCAATTCTCTTTTAAATTTGGGGGTTATGTACTTGCTTCTAGGAAGCAAATGTTAATTTTTATTTTTTTTTAGATTTTTTTCGTCAGTTGTTATCAAAATCCTTTAAAAACGAGTTAACGACAATTTTATTTTCCATATTAAGACTCGACTTCCAGTAGAAATTATGCTATGTTTCAAGTAAAAAGCGTCTTTAATATAAAGTGTTGAAAAACTTGTCTTATTTTTTTAACGATTTTTTGCTTTGTAGGCAAGATGCAAAAAGGAAACAAATTTAAATACAATTTTATTAATTTTAAAGATTTTTTTTAATTATTAAAGTTACGTTGACCTTACCTCAAAAATTTTATCTTTCATGTTATGATACACATTTTTAAGTAAAATCACTTTAATATAAGGACATTACAACTTCATTCAAAAGTTTATTGACTTTTGGACAAGGAAAAAAACTTTATTTTAGAGAAATGCGTCTTCCATGTTAAGCAAAATTTGTATTCTTATTCTAAGGACATGAAATCTTTGACTTCACGACAATATTTTTTTCAGTGTAGAAAACTAAAAAATTAAATATAAATAAGATCGTTTAATTGCATTTATTTGGCGTTCATTACAAACATCTTTGTAGTAATACGGGATGAAATTGATCGAAAGTACTGTTGTTACTTTTACAACACATACTAGAGATATATTTTGACATTTGCCGTTTTTGAAAACAATTACTAAAAAAACACTTTTTGTTTTCTTAAATGCACGTACGTACAAAAATACATATCGTACATTTTAAACGTTTACTCACACTACGCTAAGTACTAAGTAACTTCAAAGTTACACATTTCATTCAAGTAATATTTTATTCGGAGCGGAGCGGTTTTTCATTTGGAAACCGCTCCGCTCCCGCTCCGCTCCGGATTTTAGAAATGCCGCTCCGGCAAAAAAAGGGCTTGCTCCGCTCCGCATCCCTGGGCCTAATATCTATAAAAATTTTCGGTAAATGTCTCAGCGAGTTCACAATCCATTTCGTGTGTGTAAGGTTGTAAATATGAGTAACCAGTATGGTATAACATCTGGTTAAAGTAGATCAGCCAAAGATGATCCATCACTCAAACGCTGCTTGGCACTTTGTAACTTCCGATACCGTTACAGTTTTATGAACAAAAACAAGGCTGACAGTCACAAAACACAAAACTTTAGGGTTGAAAGGGTTAAAGTGATTTTATTTGAATTATTCTCAAATTCAAATAAAATCCTATTATGGAGTTTTTGCTTTACGATAATAAACTAGGATCAAACCTTGTCCCCTTTCTGGACTGAAATTGTATTCAAGTTGGACTAAAATTGAAATGAATAATTTGCCCAATGTAGACGAGGGGAGCCATTGCATTCTAGCTAACAGTCGCACTGTTTGAAAAATATGTTTTTCATATGTTCCGATGTAAACAAAATGTGTTTCGTGCACAATTTTAAAACACAATATATTTAAGTGCAAACATGTAATGTTCCTAAACTAACACTAAATGTTTGGGATATCTATGTTAATATGTTAGAATATATTATGTTTGGGGCATGAATGTTTCATAAAAATCATATGTGTGAATGCAAACATATGTAAATTCACAAATTTCGACTAAACATACATATGTTGTTATATTTTATTCAAAGCGACAGAGAGAGAGTATAGAGAAAGAAATAGAGATGGAAACCGGGAGAGTAGACGAAAGATATCAACATAACACAGCAAAAGAATCAAAAGAGAACAATTTCTGTGAAACCGCTTGTATGTTGTTTCGGAAAACTGTTTTATGATAAGGCCAAAATTTGATATGCTTAAGTCTAAATATTATTTAATTTGAATAAAGAGAATAGACATTCTGAACCAAGAGAATAGACATTTGAAAAACAAACAGCATATGTTTTCGCCTTGAGAGCAGCATTTTATGTATGTGTGGACATGTGTTTTGTTTATCATTTTGGCATTATGGGCACAATTTTTTTCTCGTTCGTTAAAAGAAATTAGGGGTCTTCATAAAAATAACGAAAGGGCACTATACTCTTTTTAGACTTGGGACAGTAAAATGAAATAAGGAAGAAATAGTGAAATATTACACAGTAAAATGTATAAAAACAAAGTTTAGTTCCTCTTTATTAATAAGTAGTCCACGAGGAGTTGACGGACACCTTGAAATATAAAAGCGGGCATTAAGTTCGAGTTTTGCAGCTAAAACAATTTAAAAAGTTTATTTTCTTTAAAATGAATTAGTAAAGACAAATAAAAGGCATTTTAGAGCGATGGTGTTAAATGCTAGTAAAAAACTGTTCACGCCTAAATAAATGTATGTTTATATTATAAAATTATTTATGTATGTTTATAATCGACTCCACGTTCTTCTTTTGTTAGAGTTTTTGAATTCCTTCCAAATTTTAAAGTTTTGTACCAACAACAGTTTTTTGTTACAAAATTGTAATTTTTGCAATAAAAAATAATATTTTATCCAAAAATCAGTCAATTTCGTTTATATCAAGCACTGTTACTGACTATAAATCTTTAATAACCCACATTTCGAAGTTTTATTATACAAATTTTATATAGTATAAATATAAATGTGTAAATTAAAAAAAAAACAACAAGTATAAACAGCCGTAAGTTCGGCCAGGCCGAATCTTATGTACCCTGCACCATGGATTGCGTAGAAACTTCTACGAAAGACTGTCATCCACAATCGAATTACTTGGGTTGTGGTATCTTAAATCGTTTTCTAAATTGTGAGTTAGTCCATACGTGGTATACATTAGACAAAATAAAAAGTATGTGTAGATAAGTCTACAAATAATTACGAATCGATATGGGCTATTGCACGGTACGTAGGGAGCCAGAATTGAAATATGGGGGTCGCTTATATGGGGACTATATACAATTATTCTTGATTGATGATATTGATGGACCAATTGTTGTGTGATTGGGGATCGATTTATCTGAGGGTTATATATAACTATATAGATATGGACCTAGTTAGGCATGGTTGTTAACGGTCATATAAATACTAGCACAATGTACCAAATTTCAACTGACTCGGATGAAATTTGCTCCTCCAAGAGGCTCCAAAACCAAATCTCGGGATCGGTTTATATGGGGGCTATATATGATTATGGACTGATATGGACCACTTTTGGCATGGTTGTTAAATATCATATACTATCACCACGTACAAAATTTCAACCATATCGGATGAATTTTGCTTTTCCAAAAGGCACCGGAGGTCAAATCTGGGGATCGGTTTATATGGGTGCTATATATAATTATGGGCTGATATGAACTAATTCCTGCATGGTTGTTGGATACCATATACTAACATCACGTACCAAATTTCAACCGAATCGGATGAATTTTGCTCTTCCAAGGGGCTCCGGAGATCAAATCCGGGGATCGGTTTATATGGGGGCTATATATAATTATGGACCGATGTGGACCAATTTTTGCATGGTTGTTAGAGACCATATACTAACACCATGTACCAAATTTCAGCCGGATCGGATAAAACTTGCTTCTCTTAGAGGCCTCGCAATCCAAATCGGGGGATCGGTTTATATGGGGGGCTATATATAATTAAGGACCGATGTGGACCAATTTTTGCATGGTTGTTATTTCGACCAATTTTTGCATGGCAGTTTGAGGCCATATATTAACACCACGTACCAAATTTCAACTGAATCAGATGAATTTTGGTCTTCCAAGAGGCTCCGGAGGTCAAATCTGGTGATCGGTTTATATGGGGGCTATATATAATTATGGACCGATGTTGACCAATTTTTGCATGGTTGTTAGAGACCATATACTAACACCATGTACCAAATTTCAGCCGTATCGGATGAAACTTGCTTCTCTTAGAGGCCTCGCAATCCACATCGGGGTATGGGTTTATATGGGGGCTATATATAATTATGGACCGATGTGGACCAATTTTTGCACGGTTGTTAGATACCATATACTAACACCATGTACCAAATTTCAGCCGGATCGGATGAAACTCGCTTCTCTTAGAGGCCTCGCAAGCCAAATCGGGGGATCGGTTTATATGGAGGCTATATATAATTATGGACCGATGTGGACCAATTTTTGCATGGTTGTTAGAGACCATATACTAACACCATGTACCAAATTTCAGCCGGATCGGATAAAACTTGCTTCTCTTAGAGGCCTCGCAATCCAAATCGGGGGATCGGTTTATATGGGGGCTATATATAATTAAGGACCGATGTGGACCAATTTTTGCATGGTTGTTATTTCGACCAATTTTTGCATGGCAGTTTGAGGCCATATATTAACACCACGTACCAAATTTCAACTGAATCAGATGAATTTTGGTCTTCCAAGAGGCTCCGGAGGTCAAATCTGGTGATCGGTTTATATGGGGGCTATATATAATTATGGACCGATGTGGACCAATTTTTGCATGGCTGTTAGAGACCATATACTAACACCATGTACCAAATTTCAGCCGTATCGGATGAAACTTGCTTCTCTTAGAGGCCTCGCAATCCACATCGGGGTATGGGTTTATATGGGGGCTATATATAATTATGGACCGATGTGGACCAATTTTTGCATGGTTGTTAGAGACCATATACTAACACCATGTACCAAATTTCAGCCGGATCGGATGAAACTCGCTTCTCTTAGAGGCCTCGCAAGCCAAATCGGGGGATCGGTTTATATGGAGGCTATATATAATTATGGACCGATGTGGACCAATTTTTGCATGGTTGTTAGAGACCATATACTAACACCATGTACCAAATTTCAGCCGGATCGGATGAAATTTGCTTCTCTTAGAGGCCTCGCAAGCCAAATCGGGGGATCGGTTTATATGGAGGCTATATATAATTATGGACCGATGTGGACCAATTTTTGCATGGTTGTTAGAGACCATATACCAAATTTCAGCTGGATCGGATGAAATTTGCTTCACTTAGAGGCCTCGCAAGCCAAATCGGGGGATCGGTTTATATGGGGGCTATATATAATTATTGACCGATGTGGACCAATTTTTGCATGGTTGTTAGAGACCATATACTAACACCATGTACCAAATTTCAGCCGGATCGGATGAAATTTGCTTCTCTTAGAGACCTCGCAAGCCAAATTTGGGGGTCCGTTTATATGGGGGCTATACGTAAAAGTGGACCGTATGGCCCATTTGCAATACCATCCGACCTACATCAATAACAACTACTTGTACCAAGTTTCAAGTCGATAGCTTGTTTCGTTCGGAAGTTAGCGTGATTTCAACAGACGGACGGACGGACGGACGGACATGCTCAAATCGACTCAGAATTTCACCACGACCCAGAATATATATACTTTATGGGGTCTTAGAGCAATATTTCGATGTGTTACAAACGGAATGACAAAGTTAATATACACCCCATCCTATGGTGGAGGGTATAAAAACAACGTGTTGGGTCGGAGCCTCAAAAAAATCGCTTCTTTAACATATGTTCCAAACATATTTTGCAGGAAGCACATATATTATTGGATACTGCCGAAACATTAATATGTTTGTTTTATGTGAACATATTATATGTTTGGAAGCATTTTGAGCCCAAAAATATTATATGCTAGGAAGAATTTTTTCCAAAGACGATTGTGCTCATTGCCTAACATACTCTTAATTTTCACTTCCACGAAATATTTTAGTTCTTGGCACCTTTTTCTGTAATACAAAAAATGTTGAAGAAATTATTCACTTTTATAAATATTTTAAATTTTACCTTTCGCCTGCACGGAGAATCGAACCGAGGACCATACAGTTTGTAAGCTAACACACTATCCACTGGGCTACGTAGCTGTTATAGTCACCAGCAAACATAAGATTATTTAACAGAAACATACAATTGTTTGCCACGTGAAGCAGTGGTTAGCATATCTGTCTTGCATGCAAAGGGTCGTGGGTTCAATCCCTGCTTCGACCGAACACTTTTTTTTTTTTTTTTTAATTTACACATTTATATTTATACTATATAAAATTTTTATAATGAAACTTCGAAATGTGGGTTATTAAAGATTTATAGTCAGTAACAGTGCTTGATATAAACGAAATTGACTTATTTTTGGATAAAATATTTTTTTTATTGCAAAATAACAATTTTGTAACAAAAAACTATTTTTGGTACAAAACTATAAAATTTGGAAGGAATTTAAAAACTCTAACAAAAGAAGAACGTGGAGTCGAGTATAAACATACATAAATAATTTTATAATATAAATATAAATTTATTTAGGCGTGAACAGTTTTTTACTAGCATCGCTCTAAAATGCCTTTTATTTTTCTTTAATAATTCATTTTAAATAAAATAAACTTTTTAATTTGATTAAGCTGCAAAACTCGAATTTAATAACCGCTTTTATATTTGAAGGTGTCCGTCAACTCCTCGTGGACTACTTATTAATAAAGAGGAACTAAACTTTGTTTTTATACATTTTACTGTGTAATTTTTCACTATTTCCTCCTTATTTCATTTTACTGTCCCAACACTGAAAAGAGTATAGTGCCCTTTCGTTATTTTTATGGTTCGTTAAAAGAAATCAGGGGTTTCTTTTAACGAACCAAGAAAAAAATTGTGCCCATAATGCTAAAATGATAAACAAAACACATGCATAAAATGCTGCTCTCAAGGCGAGAACATATGCTGTTTGTTTTTCAAATGTCTATTCTCTTGGTTCCGAATGTCCATTCTCTTTATTCAAATTAAATAATATTTAGACTTAAGCATATCAATTTTTTGGCCTTATCATAAAACAGTTTTCCGAAACAACATACAAGCGGTTTCACAGAAATTGTTCTCTTTTGATTCTTTCGCTGTGTTATGTTGATATCTTTTGTCAACTCTCCCGGTTTCCATCTCTATTTCTTTCTCTATACTCTCTCTCTCTCTCTGTCGCTTTGAATAAAATATCACAACATATGTATGTTTAGTCGAAATTTGTAAATTTATACATGTTTGCATTCACACATATGATTTTTATGAAACATTCATGCCCCAAACATAATATATTCTAACATATTAACATAGATGTCCCAAACATTTAGTGTTCGTTTAGGAACATTACATGTTTGCACTTAAATATATTGTGTTTTAAAATTGTGCCCGAAACACATTTTGTTTATATCGGAACATATGAAAAACATGTTTTTCTAAGAGTGCAGCCAGATTTATCTTCGACGAAACTCCAGGTGTTGTTGGAGCTTCGAACATCTGAACCCTCCCTGCCGTGATCTCAAGTAATGAAATTATCAACATCCCATCATCAACTTTTACATCCCTAAGTTTGTTCTGCCTGCTTTACACCGAAGGCAGTATGTAAAAGTTAGGACAAAATTAGAACATTCTCATTTAAAATATTATGGTTAGCTGATTTTGACTAACCCTATGTAAACGATATATATTTATTAATACCTTTTATGCTACTTTCTAATAGACAAATAGTCATTATAGGGAGTGTAACAAGGTCAAAAAAAATATTGTGGTTTACAAGTAGACCCTGAGTTAAATTCGTTTTTCGCAAAAATTTCAAAAAAAGACGTGATAAAAAAACTTACATTATTTACGTCACTTACCGAACTCCAAGATGGTTAGCACAAATCGTCGAGGCCTCGATGAGTTTGATGACTTGGAATAAGTTCGTTCTGGTTGTGAAGTCGTTTAGTCAATGTAGTTTTCTTTAAATTATACAAATTTGAAATTTCGTTGCGAAAAAAGGATTTAAATTGGAATCCAATACTCTCCCGTTAAATTCTTTCTAAAAACAAACTAAAATTAATATAACTACACCCTCAAAAAAATCGCTTCTGTAACATATACTCCCAAACATATTTTGCTTCAAGCATACAAATTTTTGGGTATTGCCCAAACATTTATATGTTTGATTTCATCCAATATATAATATGTTTGAAAGCATATTGGTATAAACAATATAATATGTTTGGGTAGTCTAAGTTCCAAACATTATGTATTTTTCCATCCAAATTCAATAATGTTGTCTTCCAAAAAAGTATATGTTATTATGTGAACATATAATATGTTTGGAAACATTTTGAACCCAAAAATATTATATGCTTAGAAGAATTTTCTCCCAAAGAAGATTCTGCCTAATTGTATATTCCCTCACATTTTTCTCACTTCCACGAGGTTTTTTAGTTCTTAGCACATTTTTCTGTAATACAAACATTGTAGAAGAAATTATTAAATTTTATAATTTTTTTAAAATTTTACCTTTTGCCGGACGGGGATTCGAACAGCGGACCACATAGTTTGTAAGCCAGCACACTATCCACTAGGCTACGTAGCTGTTATGGTCATCAAGAGATAATTATCGTTATACGTTATATTTATATAGCATAGCAAAAATAAAATAGTTTGTAACAAAAAAAGGTTTTTGTATACATGTTTGAAATTTTCGAAGAAACTCAAAAACTCTTACAAAAGAAGAACGTGAAGTCGAGTATATACACCCTCATAAAAAATCGCTTCTGTAACATATACTCCCAAACATATTTTGCTTCAAGCATATACATTTTTGGGTATTGCCCAAACATTTATATGTTTGATCTCTTCCGATATATAATATGTTTGAAAGCATATTGGTCTAAACAATATATGTTTGGGTAGTCTAAGTTCCAAACATTTTGTATTTTTGCATCCAAATTCAATAATGTTGTCTTCCAAAAAACAATATGTTATTTTGTGAACATATAATATGTTTGGAAGCATTTTGCACCCAAAAATTTTATATGCTTAAAAAAATTCTCCCAAACAATATTGTGCTCAAAATTTTATTTATTTATTTATATATTTACAATCATAATGAATTATGAAAATAAACAGGTAATATAGGTGCTAACAACATCGGTTTTCGACCTGAATGCTCAAAATTTTGTTTCTGCCTAATTGTATATTCCCCCACATCTTTCTCACTTCCACGACATTTTTTAGTTCTTAGCACCTTTTTCTGTAATACAAACATTGTAGAAGAAATTATTCAATTTTTTTTATTTTAATTTTACCTTTTGCCGGACGGGGATTCGAACAGCGGACCACACAGTTTGTAAGGATCAAATAAGTAGCTGATCAATTGCCCAAGGAAAAATAAAATGTTAATTTTGTAATAACAAGCAACAACCACCAACTTAATTCAATATCGCTCCCTGTTAAATAGCGCTCCAAGCTACTAAACACATATATGTTTAATGGCTATTTCTAAATTAATATATGTTTGCATCCAAGCATATTATATTTACAAACATTTTATGTCCCAAACATAATATGTTCTAACATATTAACATATATGTCCCAAACATGTTATGCTAGTTTATGAACATTATATGCTTGCACTCAAAAATATTGTGTTTAAAAATGTGTGTTCCAAACATATAATGTTTATAGCCAAACATATGAAAAACAGTCCTTTTCATCCGTGTATATATAAATATTTTTCCATCGAATCCTAAGGTTAACGATAACCATTCAAATGCACATTATATTTAAATTCTAAACATTAATTTTACAACCAGCACATAAATTTATTTTGGTGCGCACAATTTTTGCTACACGGATGAAAAAGACTGTTTTTCATATGTTTGGCTATAA
Organism: Haematobia irritans; assembly: GCF_050003625.1. Taxonomy (NCBI): domain Eukaryota; kingdom Metazoa; phylum Arthropoda; class Insecta; order Diptera; family Muscidae; genus Haematobia; species Haematobia irritans. The sequence goes on from NC_134400.1 coordinate 63,253,454, forward strand.
ACATTATATGTTTGGAACACAAATTTGTAAACACAATATTTTTGAGTGCAAGCATATAATGTTCATAAACTAGCATAACATGTTTGGGACATATATGTTAATATGTTAGAACATATTATGTTTGGGACATAAAATGTTTGTAAATATAATATGCTTGGATGCAAACATATATTAATTTAGAAATAGCCATTAAACATATATGTGTTTAGTAGCTTGGAGCGCTATTTAACAGGGAGCGATATTGAATTAAGTTGGTGGTTGTTGCTTGTTATTACAAAATTAACATTTTATTTTTCCTTGGGCAATTGATCAGCTACTTATTTGATCCTTACAAACTGTGTGGTCCGCTGTTCGAATCCCCGACCGGCAAAAGGTAAAATTAAAATAAAAAAATCATACAATTGAATAATTTCTTCTACAATGTTTGTATTACAGAAAAAGGTGCTAAGAACTAAAAAATCTCGTGGAAGTGAGAAAAATGTGGGGGAATATACAATTGGGCAGAAACAAAATTTTGAGCATTCAGGTCGAAAACCTATGTTGTTAGCACCTATATTACCTGTTTATTTTCATAATTCATTATGATTGTAAATATATAAATAAATAAACAAAATTTTGAGCACAATATTGTTTGGGAGAATTTTTTTAAGCATATAATATTTTTGGGTGCAAAATGCTTCCAAACATATTATATGTTCACATAATAACATATTGTTTTTTGGAAGACAACATTATTGAATTTGGATGCAAAAATACAAAATGTTTGGAACTTAGACTACCCAAACATATATTGTTTAGACCAATATGCTTTCAAACATATTATATATTGGAAGAGATCAAACATATAAATGTTTGGGCAATACCCAAAAATATATATGCTTGAAGCAAAATATGTTTGGGAGTATATGTTACAGAAGCGATTTTTGGTGAGCGTGTAGCATGTAGCACCATTAATTTAGAAATACAAATAAATATGAATTTTTATTTACGAATAATTTTGTACTTAATTTAATTCTTAAGGCCGGTATAAAGGTGGCATTATCGCGTTAAAATGGCCATGTTTACCCTTTTACTTTTCTTTATTAATTTATTTTAAAGAAAATTCTTCAATTGTTCCTTTGTATCCCCACCATGTTATAAAACAATTTACCGAAAAAAGTTATAATGTTATTTTGGTTTTACCGATTCGAGTTTTGCCACTAAAATGAGAAATAATTTTATCGGCAAAACTCGAACTCAATGCTCGCTTTTATTTTCGAAACAATCCATCAACTCCTCTTGGACTACTCATTAATAAAGAGGAACTAATCTTTGTTTTTATAGATCTTACTGTTTAATTTTTCACTGTTTCGCCCAGTTTTCTTTTTACTTTCACAACTCTAAAAAGAGTGCACTGAAAAAATATTGTCGTGAGGCCAAAGAGTTCATGTCCTTAAAATAAGAATACAACTTTTGCTTAGCTTAGAAAACGCATTTCTCTAATATAAAGTTTTTTCCATGTTCAAAGGTCGATACTTTCAATGAAGTCGTGTTGTCGTCATAATTAAGTGATTTGACTTAAAAATGGGTAACATAACATGAAAGAACAAATTTTTGGACTAAGGTCAACTTGACTTTAATAATTCAGAAAAATTCTTTAAAATTAATGAAACAGTCTTTAAATTTGTTGCATTTTTGCATCTTGACTACAAGGCAAAATCATTAAAAAATAGGATATGTTTTTCAATACTTTATTTTAACCCAGATATGCCGACCGTACTACATGTAGTACACCTTTTATGTTCAGGTTTCTGCGTTTACAGTGCTTTACATTTTATAATCTACTTGTTGGTGTGCTAAGGAATATAACGGCCCGTCGGCATATCTGGGTTAAAGACATTTTTTACTTGAAACATAGCATAATTTCTACTGGAAGTCTTGTTTTTTATAGCATTTTATAGCATATGAAAAAAAGCTGAAAAAGCGAAAAATTGAAATGTGCTTCGTAGAGTCAAGTACACAAAACCCCATTTAAAAGAGAATTGTGTCTTAAAAGCATCATTACTTGTATTCTCCGCTTCTTTGGTTCGGAATCAATACCAAAATTGTTAAAGTGGAGACACAATCTTTGGAACCGGACATGCTTTTTGTTCAGTGTATAGTGCCCTTTCGTTAGTTTTTATGAAGATCCCTTTAATTACCTTTGTTTGAATATTTTGACTTACTCAAACTCATGCTCTTTTTTTGAAAACTCATGCTCTTTTTTCAAATATATTTTATCTTGGTTCCGAATGAATTTTCTCTCCGAATACTCATTTTAATATTTTACTTAAGCATATACAATTTTTGGCGAAGTCTTATATCACAACATATATATGTTTACTCATAATATGTAAATTTATTCTTGTTTATATTCACACGTAGTATTTTTACTATATTTAATGAAATTTTCTTTGTGTATATATATTTGTAATGCGCCAATTGGTTAATTTCATTATTTTACTTCCAGCATACACTTTGTCTCTCTTTGTAAACACATATATGTTTATGGGCTATTTCTAAATTAATATATGTTTGAATCCAAGCATATTATATTTACAAACATTTTATGTCCCAAACATAATATGTTCTAACATATTAACATATATGTCCCAAACATATTATGCTAGTTTATGAACATTATATGTTTGCACTCAAAAATATTGTGCTTAAAAATTTGAGTTCCAATCATATAATGTTTATACCCAAACATATGAAAAACAGTCTTTTTCGTTCGTGTACATATATGAACATATTTTCAGTTTTCTAATATATATACAAAACATTAATTACGTTGGCCAAAGCATGGTGAATTTATGATTCAATTGTAATGGACACGTCTGAATGGATTTTAATTTATGATGACGAATTTATTGAGGATATAGGAATTGTTTGGAATTTCTACAAATTCGCCAGGTCTAAAATCTTGATTTTCCTTGAAATTGATGGAAATCTTTCTACACCCTCCATCAGAGAAATCATTTTTTTCTGTAAAAAAATTCGCCAGGCTGCTGCTTTTAAGCTTTTTTTGATTCAGTCGTATTTACAGCCTTTTCTCCGTGTCTTCTGTCAATTCTTATCTAACCAGATGATGGGTTCTGAAATTTTCCTCCTCCGGTCAGAATGGAGGCCAATATTGAGTGCCTGCGCAATCCCTATGAATGACGGTCTATTAATTTCTAATCTTCAAAAGTTTCCTGATGTTCAATTTATTTTACAGAGAATCCTATCATCTAATTCAATCACTGTAAAATCTTTCGTAACAATTATTGAACGGAGGCAGGGACTTATTCTCATTTTGTTCTTAGTAACAGGAGACACGGAATGAATTGCCATTGGCAATCGCAATTATCTGTCTACATTGGAATAACTGTCTATATTGGAATAACTTAAACTTCCACTGCCAAAACTCACCACAGGTTATTAACTACACCCTCAAAAAAAATCGCTTCTTTAACATATGTTCCAAACATATTTTGCAGGAAGCACATATATTATTGGATACTGCCGAAACATTAATATGTTTGTTTTATGTGAACATATTATATGTTTGGAAGCATTTTGAGCCCAAAAATGTTATATGCTCGGAAGAATTTTTCCCAAAGACGATAGTGCTCATTGCCTAACATTCTCGTAATTTTCACTTCGCGAAATATTTTAGTTCTTGGCACCTTTTTCTGTAATATAAATAATGTTGAAGAAATTATTCACTTTTATACATTTTTTAAATTATACCTTTCGCCTGCACGGAGAATCGAACCCAGGACCATACAGTTTGTAAGCCAACACACTATCCACTGGACTACATAGCTGTTATAGTCACCAGTAGATAATTATCGTTATAAGTTACATTTATATAGCATAGTTTGCAGCGCCCACGAGCCCATGCAAACATAACATTATTTAATAGAAACATACATTTGTTTGCCACGTGGAGCAGTGGTTAGCATGTCTGCCTTGCATGCAAAGGGTCGTGGGTTCAATCCCTGCTCCGACCGAACACTTTTTTTAATTTACACATTTATATTTATACTATATTAAATTTTTATAATGAAACTTCGAAATGTGGGTTATTAAAGATTTATAGTCAGTAACAGTGCTTGATATAAACGAAATTGACTGAATAGAACAATATAACAAAAATAACAATTTTGTAACAAAAAAATGTTTTTGGTATAAAACTTCAAAATTTGGAAGGAATTCAAAAACTCTAACAAAAGAAGAACGTGGAGTCGAGTATAAACATACATAAATAATTTTATAATAAAAACATAAATTTATTTAGGCGTGAACAGTTTTTTAGTAGCATTTAACACCTTCGCTCTAAAATGCCTTTAGCTGCAAAACTCGAACTTAATGCCCGCTTTTATATTTGAAGGTGTCCGTCAACTCCTCGTGGACTACTTATTAATAAAGAGGAACTAAAATTTGTTTTTATTCATTTTACTGTGTAATTTTTCACTATTTCCTCCTTATTTCATTTTACTGTCCCAACTCTAAAAAGAGTATAGTGCCCTTTCGTTATTTTTATGAAGACCCCTGATTTCTTTGATAAATGATAAACAAAACACACACGCAAAAAATAATTCTTTCCTCCCAAACGAAATTTTAGACAAACAAAGTTCGTTTCTCATTTGCTTTTCGCTGTAAGGAAGTGTATTTGGAAGAAAAGTATATACTTTTTGTGATAAACGTTTATTCTTTCCCAGGATGTAAAAACAATGTCATAAAGACAAACTCAAAAAAAAAAAAAACATTCTTGCTAATTGCATTTTCCCTCACATCTTTCTCACATCCAAGAGGTTTTTTAATTCTTAACACCTTTTCCTGTAAAACCAACAATGTAGAAGAAATTATACGATTTTATAAATTTTTAAAATTTTTTACCTTTCGCCTGGACGGAGAATCGAACCGCGGACCATGCACTTTGTAAGCCAACACACTAACCATTGAGCTATGTACCTGTTATGGTCATCAATAGATAAATATCCATATGTTATATTTATATAGCATAGCTTTCGGCGCCCACGAACCGAATAAACAAAGTTTATTTAACAGAAACAAACATTTAGTTTGGCACCGTGGAGCAGTGGTTGCTACGTCCGGCTTGTTTTTGTTTTGTTTTTGCTTTTTTTACATATATTCCAGATATGTTCGGAAAATTCCGAAAAAATGTTCAACATTACATTGTAGTATATAAAATTTTGAATTGTAAAATGTGTCTTATTAAAGACCTAACGTCAGAAAAGAACAGTGTTTGATATAAACGAAATGAACTGTGTTGTTGTTTCAAAAACAACTTTTTTTTATTGAAAAAATAAAAATTTTGTAACAAACGATTTTTTTTGGTGATAAAAGTTTAAAATTTTCGAAGCAATTTAAAAAACTCTAACGGTACACGTTTCCAAACGTTTTTTTTCTTTGCGTGCATACATAAAATGCTGCTCTCAAGGCGAAAACATATGCCGTTTGTTTTTCAAAAATCTATTCTCTTGGTTCCTAATGTCTATTCTCTTTATTCAAATTGAATAATATTTAGACTTAACCATATCAAATTTTTGGCCTTATCATAAAACAGTTTTCCGAAACAACATACAAGCGGTTTCACAGAAATTGTTCTCTTTTGATTCTTTCGCTGTGTTATGTTGATATCTTTCTTCAACTCTCCCGGTTTCCATCTCTATTTCTTTCTCTATACTCTCTCTGTCGCTTTGAATAAAATATCACAACATATGTATGTTTAGTCGAAATTTGTAAATTTATATATGTTTGCATTCACACATATGATTTTTATGAAACATTCATGCCGCAAACATAATATATTCTAACATATTAACATAGATGTCCCAAACATTTAATGTTAGTTAGGAACATTACATGTTTGCACATAAATATATTGTGTTTTAAAATTGTGCCCGAAACACATTTTGTTTATATCGGAACATATGAAAAACACATTTTTCTAACAGTGTACATTTACTTAAAAATAGCTCAGTATCTTCCAGTATAAAAAAATATACCATTGCCTGTCATATAAAAAAATATTCGCATAGGGGGATATTAAAATTAACTCACATATTAGAACTTCCAAAAATGAAGAATAAACGTACAAAATAGGGACAATTCCAAATTCTCTTAGATATTCGCTTTTACAATGTTCCTATTTATAATCGAATTAAATATTCAAAAGTTTATATTTGCATAAAAACGCGAAATATTTAACTGTGAGGAAATTTTCTCTTTATGAAAAACCCAAAACGAAATTTCAGAGAATTCATTTGAAGTTCTTCAACATTTTCGATGCGCAGAGGGATGGGTCATATAATTCTTGATTATCTATATTTATCATCAGTCTCTTCTCGGATTCATTCTGAATTGACAGACAAGGCCCACATAAATAATATAACAAGTGAAATAAATAAACTATAAATGTTAACGTGTTATTATCAATGTCTTGGCCAAAATTATAAAAAATTGAAAACCTACTATAAACTGATTAAAAACAAGTATATACAGCACTAAGTTCGGCCGGGCCAAATCTTAAATACCCACCACCATGAACCAAATATTAGGGTTTCCTTTGAAATTTCAGGAGGGTTTGAGGACTTGAGGACACTTCCCGAAGATAAATTTAAAGAGTTCACATATGAGGACTATATCAGATTCTGGATATATAACAACCATTTTTGTTTGAGTTTTAGAGGAATCATTAACATCTCTTGTAAGTGTGCAAGAAAATTATAAAATAACGTCTTGATTTGAAATCTTAAATCTGTAGAAGTAAAATCTGGAAATTTTACATTGAGTTTCAAGCAATTTTCATGATCAGTGCGCTTTCTACACCCTCAAGAAGTGAAGTCGGTCTTTATGGAGGCATTGCCAAATGGACCGATAAAAACTTAATCCGATACACGTTTTTGTGAGCCTAAAATACCAGAATATTTACAATTTCAGGCAAATCAGATAAAAACTAAGGTTTCTAGAAACCCAAGGAGTTAAAGCGGGAGATCGTTCTTATGGGGGTTATACTAAAATATGGACCGATACTCACCGTTTTCGGCACACCTCTTTATGACCCGAAAATACCTCTAGATTTCCAATTTCAGGCAAATAGGATAAAAACTTCGGATACTAGAAGCCCAAGAAGTAAAATCGGGAAATCGATCTATATGGGGGCTATACCAAAATATGGACCGATACTCACAATTTTCGGCACACCTCTTTATGGTCCTAAAATACCTCTAGATTTCCAATTTCAGACAAATTGGATAAAAACTACGGTTTCTATAAGCCAAAGACCCCAAATCGGGAGGTCGTTTTATATGGGGACCATACCAAAACATGGACCGATACTCACAATTATTGGCACACGTATTTGTGGTCGTACAATACCTCTAGATTTCCAATTTCAAGTAAATTGAATAAAAACTGCGGTTTCTATAAGCCCAAGGACTATATCAAAACCTGGACCATCTTCGAACTTGACCTGCCTGCAGACAAAAGAAGAGTTTGTGCAAAATTTCAGCACGATTGCTTCATTATTGAAGACTGTAGCGTGATTACAACAGACAGACGGAGAGACGGACATCGTTATATCGTCTTAGAATTTCTCCCTGATCAAGAATATATATAGTTTATATAGTCGGAAATCGATATTTCGATGTGTTACAAACGGAATGACAAACTTATTATACCCCCGTCACCATTCTATGGTGGTGGGTATAAAAAAACATTAAAGAATATTTGCAAAATTCGTCTTTATACCCTTCACCACTACTGTTTTTTTTCATAAAAAAAAAACTAAAATAACAGTATAGAAGTGCACAAACATATAAAGTACACCAGAGAAGGAATACTTTTTCACGGCGACTATCTGACATTTTTGTCGCAATAACATTCTTTTCTCGTCAAACATAACATGCTTTCCGAAATCAGATATATAATTTCCGAGAAAATAACATGGTTTTGACAAACATGTTACATGTTTCCCTGAAAAAGTAACATTATGCTCTTGAAACATATTCATTCTCTGCGTGTATAGAGGAGAGAAAATGTGAAAAAAGTAATAAAAATCATAGTAGGATTTAAAGAAAAACAGAAATTTTAGGTCTGAAAAAATTTATGATTTTGCGGGAGTTAATTGTGCTTTGGTTATTACTGTATGTGCACAGAAAAAAATATTTTTAATTGAAATTTTTTTCAATCACAGAAACGATAGTATCAATCACAAATGTCAATTAAAACATTCATTGATTAAAAAAAATGATTTTTGTTTCAATTTAAAAATGCTATGACACAATAAAATTTTTAATTGAAATTTTTGTAGAATTCAATTAAAATGTTAATTGGAAAAGGTTTTGGATATTTTTTTTGTGGTTTAGCAAATGTAGAGTTTTTTTCATTTTAAAGAAACTTTCTATTCTATTTTTGAATAACAAAACATGAAACTGCACTGCTAGAAAAATATGTTTTTCATATGTTCCGATATAAACAAAAAGTGTTTCGGGCACAATTTTTAAACACAATATATATAAGTGCAAACATGTAATGTTCCTAAACTAACACTAAATGTTTGGGACACATATGTTAATATGATATAATATATTGTTTTGGGGCATGCATGTTTCATAAAAATAATATGTGTGAATGTAAACGTTTTCTTATTTCAACCGTCGAACGGAACGGACGTGTTTTTTAATAGCGGATAAAATCATCGTAATAAGTACCTACTACGAATTTTAAGTGTGGTGGGATATTAGGCCAACATGCAGAGAAATTCAAAGACATCCACTGGGTTGCTAACTTCAGGGCCCAGTGGACGGGTATCGACTGGAGTTATAAATTTGGGCAATGACCAAGAGTTAGGCCCAATTAGTCGACCTGTAGACGGGTCGACAGGTGGCGACAATTTGACAAGTCGGACCTTTTCCAAGGTAACGGCATCAAAAGGAGGTAATCCCTCACGAAAGAGATTCAAGGAACGCAGAAATGCTTTGTTTATCCTAAAGAAATTAGGATCAGTCGACCCAAGCACGTTGTCGGCTAAACAAAGCGATTCCTTAAAATGGGCTCAAGGAATTCTTGAGGCTGGAAAAAGGGAACGATCACCGGATAAGCTGCCATCCTCCAAAAGGGATCAACGATCGTTTGCCTCAGTTGCTAAAGACAGCCTTGTGATGGCTATCATAAATAAAGGAGCATTGGACGGTATGGTTCCAAAGCAAAAATGGGGGGAAATTGATAATGCTTTGTCTGGCGTTTACTCACACGTGCTGGAAAAGTTTCCCGGCCCAGATCCTCGACACCAAGAGGCTGGTTGGTATCAAGGACGATTTAAGCTAGTCGCATTTGAGGACCAGAGGTCTATAGAATGTTTTAAAGCTGCTCTGATACTAATTTGTGAAGTTTGGGAAGGAGCTGCTCTAGAGTTAGTCGAGAAGAAAGACATACCGGCTAGACCAAGAGCACATGCGTGGATACCTGCAAACCCTCCTGACCCTGAATCTATTTTAAATAGACTGAAACAATGCAATCCAGATCTTCCAACAGCTGATTGGAAGGTTGGCCGTTTGGATGAAGTGGATGGGCCAAGACGGCATGCAGTGTTTATATTGAACACTCAGTCTTTGCCACATCTAGCAAAGTCCCAGGGCCGTGTATGTTATGGCTTTCATTATATCCAAATGAAGGTGTATAAAAACGATCAGCTAAAGGATTCAGAAATGGACAAGCCTCTGTCTGAATCAGAAGTAAGCGGATCCTCTTGCGAAGTCGAGGGAGGTACCAAAGTTGAAGACATGGATAGATACCGTATGCGTGAGGAGGCTTCTACTGCCTCAGAACTCACCAAAGTTGAACCTATGGTTATTGCGAGAGTCACCGATATCTCTGAAGAGGACATTCTTGATGACTCGATTGAAGCGGCTGATGTGACGGTTGTTGAAAATCTCGATGGTCCTACGGATCCTCCAGATAAATCTTCATCATTGTAAGGCTGCATGTGCTGCCTTAAAAGTTATCCTGATGAAAGGGGACATAGACATAGTTCTTATTCAAGAACCATATGTTTATAGAAACAAAATATGTGAATTAAGTACTCCGGGGTTCAAACTATTGCAGTATACGGGTAATGATGTAATTCGAACCTTTATAATTGCTAAAAACGAGCTTAACTTGTTTCTGCTTCCTTCAATGTGCAATGCAGACACTGTCGTTGCCAATTTAGAAATAGCCAAATGCAAATATTGGGTATCTTCGGTCTATATGGGACATGACAGGGAGATGCCTCCATGTGCCGTTAAGACCTTAGTTGAGGAGTCACTGAAAACAAAGACGAAACTCATTATGGGATGCGATGCGAATGCGCATCATAGTATATGGCGAAGTAGTGACACTAATGCAAGGGGAGAGTCGCTAATAGAGTTTATTTTGCGTACTAATCTGGTAGTTTGCAACAAGGGAGATGCCCCAACCTTTGTCACTAAAAACAGGCAAGAGGTTTTGGACATCACCTTGGCCTCGCAAGAACTGAATGAAATGATATCTGAGTGGCATGTTTTAAGTGAACACAGCTTCTCATATCATCGCTACATCAGTTTCAAATTTGATGTTCATACCACCAAGACCATATTTCCGCCAAATGTTAGGAAAGCTGACTGGAATAGGTATAGGGAATCGTTCAATATGATGATACCGGAAATACCAGAGACAGATATGAGCACTGTGCAAGTTATCGAACACGCAGTGGAGAGGATTACTAAGGCCTTCAACATTTCACTGAAAGCTGCATGCCCTAAAGGGAAGCCAAGGGGGAAAAATCGACCACCATGGTGGTCTACGGAGTTAGGTAATATGAGGAAATCGTGCAGGAAGCTCTTTAACAAAGCAAAGTCCACCAGAGCTCCTGTGGATTGGGACGCTTACAAGAAGAATCTGAGAGGATACAAGCGAGAACTGAGAAAGGCTAAGCATAACTCTTGGAATGATTACTGCAGCAGCATTGAGAATACGTCCGAGGCTTCCAGACTACGGAAGGTGCTAGCATCCACGAGCTCCACTTCAGGTTTCATTAAAACATCGGAGGGCAATTGGACAACGTCCAGTGAGGAGACGCTGGAGGTACTATTGGACACACATTTTCCCGGAAATCAGACGGTTGAACCATGCATTGGCGGTGCCACCGTGGCTCAGCGGTCGTTTCCTATCGAGGAAATTGTATCAGAATCTAGAATAAAATGGGCGTTAAATAGCTTTGGATCATTCAAATCCCCCGGACCTGATGGAATTACTCCGGCGGAGTTACAAGCGGTGGCTGACAGAATTATTCCCTGGTTGTCGGCGATATATATAGGATGTATCAACTTAGCATAGTGGAGAGAATCAAAAGTCGTTTTCATACCTAAAGCGGGAAAAGCCTCTCACTCGAATGCGAAGCATTTCCGACCAATCAGCTTATCATCATTCCTACTTAAGACTCTGGAGAGGATGATAGATATTTATCCTAGAACTAGCGTCGATTCAAGTTTGCTCTCGAAACGACAACATGCATACTCGAAGGGCAGGTCTACACGCAAAAAAATAATTCTTTCCTCCCAAACGAAATTTTAGACAAACAAAGTTCGTTTCTCATTTGCTTTTCGCTGTAAGGAAGTGTATTTGGAAGAAAAGTATATACTTTTTGTGATAAACGTTTATTCTTTTCCAGGATGTAAAAACAATTTCATAAATTTCATAAAAAACATTATTTTCTTGCTAATTGCATTGTCCCTCACATCTTTCTCACATCCACGAGGATTTTTAGTTCTTAACACCTTTTTCTGTAATACCAACAATGTAGAAGAAATTATACGATTTTATAAATTTTTAAAATTTTTTTTACCTTTCGCCTGGACGGAGAATCGAACCGCGGACCATACACATTGTAAGCCAACACACTAACCACTGAGCTATGTACCTGTTATGGTCATCAATAGATAAATATCCATATAAGTTATATTTATATAGCATAGCTTGCGGCGCCCACGAACCGAATAAACAAAGTTTATTTACCGGAAAAAACATTTAGTTTGGCACCGTGGAGCAGTGGTAGCTACGTCCGACTCTCATGCCAAGGGTCGTGGGTTCGATCCCTGCTTCGGCCAAAGTTTTTTTTTTGCTTTTGTTTTTTTTTTACATATATTCCAGATATATTCGGAAGATTCCGAAAAAATTTTCAACATTACATTGTACTATATTAAATTTTGAACTGTAAAATGTGTCTTATTAAAGACCTAAAGTCAGAAAAGAACAGTGTTTGATATAAACGAAATGGACTGTGTTGTTATTTCAAAAATAACTTTTTTTATTGAAAAAATAAAAATTTTGTAACAAACGAATTTTTTTGGTGATAAAAGTTTAAAATTTTCGAAGCAATTCAAAAAACTCTAACAAAAAAAAAACGTTTTCGGTACACGTTTCCCAAACGTTTTTTTTCTTTGCGTGTACTGAGACCGCATTACATGAACTAGTCAGCTTTATTGAAAGCTCACTATCTGTCAAAGAATACACAATCGTGGCGTTTCTAGACATCGAAGGGGCGTTCAATAACGTCCATCCGAGCTCGATATTAAATGGACTGACAACTCTGAATGTTGATCCAGGTATACTTAGGCTGTTAGACGAACTTCTAAGGAAGAGACGCATTTCAGCCACACTAGGACAAGCAAACATACAAAGGTATGTGAACAGAGGCACTCCTCAAGGAGGAGTTCTATCACCTCTTCTTTGGAATGTTGCTATAACGACCTTCTGGTTTCCCTAGAAAAAGAAAGGATACAAGTGGTGGCATACGCAGATGATGTGACGCTAGCAGTCAGGGGAAAATTCCCATCAACAGTTAGAGATATTATACAGAGAGCCCTCCGGATGACTGAGAAATGGGCGAAAGATAATGGTCTTGGGGTAAATCCTGCAAAGACAGAACTAGTCATGTACTGCAAAGATCGCAAAACTCCCACGGTTAGGCTCATTTCCTTAGGGGGTATTGAAATTCCCTTTAGGGAGTGTGCAAAATACCTTGGCGTTATTTTGGACAGGAAGCTGAACTTTAAGCTTAATATTGAAGAAAGGGCGAGGAAAGCAACGGTAGCTTTATACTCGTGCAAAAAGGCAATAGGGAAAAAGTGGGGACTAAAACCAAAAATACACGACAGTGGTTAGACCTATAATGCTATATGGTGTTGTAGTCTGGTGGCCGGCACATCACCAGCCGACAAGTTTAGACAAAGTTCAGCGTATGGCGTGCTTGTGTATCTCAGGTGCATTCAGCAAGACAGGAACAAACTCCTTAATGTCATACTGCATCTATTGCCTTTAGACATTTTGGCCAAACAGTCAGCTGCAACAACGGCTGTGCGGTTGCGCGAGCTATCGCTGTGGTCGGAAAAAAGTTACGGTCACAGTTCGGTCCTCAAAATAATGCCAGATGTGCCTAACGTAGTGGATTACACTTTGGCGAGTCCACTTTTCGACAAAAAGTTTGAGACTCTAATTCCCAACAGTGAGGCGTGGTGTACACGAACCTCCGAAAGTGGGTTTCGGAGTATATTCTAAAGATCTGGAACTTCGAATAGCGAAAAGATTACCTGATCACTGTAGTGTTTTTCAGGCTGAAATATTAGCAATAAGAGAAGTGGTGAATTGGCTGAGAAGTAATGCTCCAAGCAATATTGGCATTAATATATACTCAGACAGTCAACCTGCAATAAAATCCTTGGACTCTGTGTTCCTCAACTCGAAAACGGCCATCGACTGCCGCAAATCTCTCAATGAGATGGCTGAGCAGCACAATATTCACCTAATATGGGTGCCTGGCCACAAGAACATACCGGGGAACTGCGAAGCAGATGAGCTAGCAAGGCTAGGAACTACCTTACATATTCCAGGGGAACTAGAATCTGTTGGTGTGCCTCTGGCTACCTGCAAGCTCTTACTGCGTGAGAAGGCTGTCATGATGGCAAATGTTCGATGGGAGAATTGTAAGGGTTGTAACGACACCAAGCAAATATGGCCCCATTTAAACTTAAACCGCACACTAGATATGCTAGTGTTCTCGAGACGCCAGATATCACTGCTATAACGGGTCGCTGCCTGATAGGCGATTTTGCAAAAACTATTGGTGCGAAGTATAATGACTATTGTATGAGCTGTCATGATGCGGAGGAAAAGGAATCAATAAAACACCTCTTGTGTGAGTGTCCTGCATTTTGTGTAAGGCGTAAGCAAATTTTAGGGGCATATAGCTTCAGATTACTAGCGGACCTGGAAAACGTTAACTTAAGCAGTCTGCTAATGTTTTTGGAACAATCTGGTTGGTTCAACAGAAGAAAATGTAGTTAATGTGGTATCACAATGAACTGAATAGTCTAAGTGAGCCTGAATCTTAATTGGGCTGCCACTTTAACCTAACCTAAATTTAAAAATTTCGAGTAAACATATACAGTTTGTCAAGAAAGTGTTTTGACAATGGGATAAAAATTATGTTTTGTTCCAAAATTAAATATAATGAAATTTAAAAAAAAATATTTTATTATGTATTTTGCAAAGTATACATACGTACACAGAATTAAAAATTTAATAAAATATTTAATATTTCAATTATTTCTAGAATTTGAAATATTTGGCAATGTCAAAAGACTTTCTTGACATACTGTATATGTTGTGATATTTTATTCAGAGAGCGAGAGTATAGTGAAAGAAATAGAGATGGAAACTGGGAGGGTTGACGAAAGAGGGTACATTTGTACATTTACATTGTATGGACGTGTTTTTAAGCTGCTCCAATTAACACTAAAATCTCATTGTGAATATCTCGCTTAATTGGTACTGAAACCTGTGCTTAATGTTATCTAAAGCTTTTGCATTCTGTTCAACATATTCGTTTGAGTTATTTTGTGGTGAAGGCTGTATTTTTTTTGAAGTTTTATAAAACCATTTAAAGCAATACACGTATTCAAGTTTTGTTGTTGTTTCGTGGTTTGTAAACAAAGAGAAAAGGCGCTTTGACCTGTGAGTACGTCATCTTATTCCTCACTCAACTGTTTTGGCCAACACTCACTACAAAAGTTTTTTCTGCGGTTGTTGATCAGTCTAAGTAGTAATCCCTGGTTGTTGAAATAACTAAGTACTGAATTTGTCTAACCTAAACTCAACTCTGATTTTGATTCAAGTCTGAATCATATATTTAGTCATTGCGAAAAATTGAAATTATTTTTGAGACCACATTTTCGTCTTTGACATATTAAGAAAACTTATAAAATGACTTGCCCAATATCATCGTGCCGTATCACTAAATTGGATGAACAAATGATGTCGTGCTGGATGTGTTCAACAAATTACCATTCAAAATGTGCGCAATTAGCAGCACGTACAATTGACAACTTACGTGAAGATAAGGGTCTGCGGTGGTGCTGTGAAAAGTGCAAACATATTGATGACGAGTTTTTTTTTAACTTTTTTAAACCTGTAGAGCCAGACTCGATGATATTTCGAAGGATTTTGATTTGATGTCAGATCGCTTTAAAAAATTTAAGAATCTTCTTGATAATTCCTCTAACTTGGACTCAGCGTTATAATCACCAACTGAAAATTCCAGAAAAAGGAAGGAATCTAAAACTAACAAGAATTAATCAAACAATGAAACTGAAACAATTTCTCCGACACTATTTAATGCCAATAATATTCAGGATTCAGATACTGTTGTCATTCCTATTAACAACGCTGAATCTGCACCTTTACCTTCATTCGAACTCACTGAACACTGGACCAGTAGTGGAACCAGCTACTGTGTCAAGCGATACTAATGCATTCTTTTCTCCTTTTAATACACCTACAAATCAATCGCCTGCTGGTTCAGCTCCAAAACCTTTAAGGGTCTTACCTCCAATGAAAACCATTTTTGCTCCAGCAACAACTGAGGATGATATTCAATTCTACATAAAATCAAAACTGAATGCAAATATAGACATTAAGGTATCTAAACTGCAATTTATGGAGAGGAGGAACAAATCGTAATTCAAAATTTTCGTACCTGAGGACATTTTTGACACAGTGGTCAATCCGGAATTTTGGCCTTACAGAGCTTGTTTGTGACTTGCCCCTATAGTGTGTAAATATAACCATATCGATAGGCGGTAGGCGAACACTTATTTACGTGTATTTCTTATGGGAAGCCCAAAATCCGCGACGGAATACCGTGACGGCTAGCGGCGTGTCGCTAAATTAAAACTTATTCTAACTCCTTGGCGAAAACTGGTATAGTGTTGCCATCGCTTATCATTTTTTTTAACTCACCACTAGGAATTGCTGTTGCCTGGACACGTGTAGATAATTTTTTCTTGAAATAACTCAACAAATAACAAGCCATTGTTTTTATTCAACTTCATTGTTTAATATTGTCAAAGCATGCTGTATTGACAACAAAAACGCTAGGAAACGTGAAAAAGGGAATTATTCGCCGTCAAGCTTATTGTATTTGCCGTTGCGGCAAAACTGTTTCGCCTACCGCCTATCGCTATGGTTATATTTACACACATATTCCTCCAGGTTCTTTTAACGATGTTTATAATTATAATGCTCACTTGATTGCTATCCAATCGGTCCTAGCTACTGCAAGATCATCTGATTTGATCGTTTTGTCCGGTGATTTTTATATTCCATCTATTACATGGAATTATTGTGAGGAAATGAATTATTCCGTACCAATGCACAGTGGGCCAAATGACATATTTTTGACGCATTAAATCAACGGAAGCACCCAGAGCTCTGAAATTTTGTACATATACCACTGGGGATGAGAATAAAGTATGATAAAAAATTTGGACCGATCCGCCCACTGCCACGCCCACTTTCAAATGAAGGGTGTATTTCAACTTAAAGGAAGCGCCTAGAGCTCTGAAATTTTGTACATGTATCACTGGGGATGAGAATAAAGTATGATCAACATTTCAGACCGATCCGTCCACTGCCACGCCCACTTTCTAATGGGGAATATATCTCAACCACTTTGAACTATCATACACCAAATTAAATATATCAATATGTAGTAACATTGGAAACTGAAAATCTACATTAGAACTGATGCTGTTACTCAGCAATTTTAGTTCAATTCAATTTCTTACTCTCTCATTTTAGCTAAAAAATTTAAAAACAATTATT
Source organism: Haematobia irritans (assembly GCF_050003625.1). NCBI lineage: Eukaryota > Metazoa > Arthropoda > Insecta > Diptera > Muscidae > Haematobia > Haematobia irritans. Next base: position 63,270,665 of record NC_134400.1, read on the forward strand.
TCTGCAACACTATGTAGAAAATATTACAAAATGTCCAGATTTTGCCAACCCTGTATGTGTTTGTAGAAAAAAAAATCATTTTTGCGTTTCCAAAAATTTTGTTGTTGAAACAAAATTGACACTCTGCTATATGTAATGCCCTGTTCCTGTATATCGAACGAAAACCCATTCGAAAGAAAGGCAGTCACACGAATTCGAATGAATTTGGGTTTTTTATAATTTTGAAAGTTCGTTTCATTTGTATGAGAATACATTGATTATCAAAAATGAGTATTTTACAATTTTTAGGCTGAGAATTCAGTCAAATTTTATTGTATTTCTTCGTTTATTGCTCGACAAAAAATTATGAAGTGACTTGCCTTTTGAAATTGAAGAACAAAAATCAATTTTCTTTCGTTTGGAATAAGAAGGGAAGCTTTCGTTCGATATACAGGAACAGGCCATAAGTCTATATTTAAATATTAGATTTATGATTTAGCAAATTTTGTAACGGGACCTGTATCGACGAATCAGTTACAGTAAGACACCCAGGACGACATTTTATTTTATATACCCATTATTAATGATATGGTAGATATTGCAGATTTACCCAAATTGCTCATTCGTTACCATTGTTTTGTCCAGATGTTTCTATTAAACAAAGTAACGCTACTTCATTCTATTTCCTTGCACAATTATTTTACTTTTTTCTTCAAGTTGTCATGGTAGACTTCTCTCTTTTTAATGTTTTTACATTATTATTACAGCACTGGGAGTTGTTTTCTATCCAATATTTAATAATTTCTGCGTTTTTATTGTAAAACAATAATTATAATGGGGTACCTTCATTAGCACTTATAAGCAGACAAATTTATGTTTGCAAGAAAGACAACATCTCAACCTTTCTAACGCGGTATAAAACTCTAGCAATACGTTCCAATATAGTAAGTTCTACTCCATACAACATGGGACATACATTAAATTAAGCAAAGAAGAAATATGCTTTTTGCCACATATTTTTCATAAATAACCAAACAGTATTTACAATCGCTGTTAATTTTTACTAAAAGTACATACCTTGACTTAAATTTTATATTTTAAATTAAGTTTATATCTTTAACAACTTTTTTTTACCAGCAAAATCTTTAAAGCACCTTGCTAAGCTATGAATTCAAGAAAAAATCAATAACAAAGAGTTGCCACTTCGTCGGCCTGAAACTACCAAACGGGTTGCCATATTGTTTTACCATTTTGGATTTGTTTTTGGTAATGTGTTGTCAACTTTTTCGTAGCACCAAATATTTAATTTTCACAAGTTCAAAAATTGATTTTATGCGTGAGATTTCGGTCATTTGGCCCAATGTGCAATGCTAAGAAATGGAAAGTATAAAAAATCTGGTTCTGCTACTGACTATGCAAACAATAGCTCGTTCAGAATACAACTTGTGGAATAAACAATCATATAACAATTATTTATCGAAAATTAAAAACGAACTGAAGCTTAATCCAAGGTCATTTTACAGATTTGTTAGTTCTAAACGTCAATCAAATGTGTATCCAAGAATCCTTCTCTATGGTGCTGTTGAAGCGGATGATAATGAATCTATATGTAATTTGTTTTCAAAGTTCTTTGCAACAACTTACTGCCATAAGGATTTCAAGCAATCTGACGTGTACCCATATAAGATACAGGAATATTCGACATTTTCTACTCCTTTTATTTCTCCTGATATTTTGCTGAGTTAAATGGAAAAGATAAAATGATCATATCGCCCGGGGCCTAATGGGATTCCCAGTAACATCCTCAAATATTGTGCTTATTCTCTTTCGACTGATCTCTCATTTCTGTTTATTGAATCTTTGCGCACAAGTTACTTTCCTACGCTGTGGAAGAATTCATTCATCATTCCACTATTTAAAAATGGAAGCAAGTCATATATTAAAAATTATAGAGACATTGCTAAAATAAGTTATATTTCAAAACTTATGGAGAAAATTATTTCTGATATTTTGAATCATTAAGTCTCCTCTCTTCTATCGCCTAATCAACATGGCTTCCGTAAATCTTGTTCGACCGTAACAAATATCCTGGAATTGACTACAATGATTAATGAAGTTCACCACTGTGGTATCACAATGGACTGAATAGTCTAAGTGAGTCTGATACATCGGGCTGCCACATAACCTAACCTAACCTAACCTAATGAATGCTTTAGAGATCCTTTACAGACTGATGTCATTTGTACTGATTTTACACAGAAAAAAATTCACGAAAATTTTTCCAATTAAAATTTTGAGTTTTAAAAAATATTCAATTAAAAATTTAATTGAATCAACAAATTTTTAAATTGAAATAAAAATCAATCACACAAATTAATAGTATCAATTAATTTTTTAATTGGATCAATTAATTTTTTAATTGACTGTCAATTAATTTTTTAATTGATACTATCATTTCTGTGATTGAAGACATTTCAATTAAAAAATTAATTGGATCAATTAATTTCGTGATTGAATCAGAATTTTTTTTTTGTGTATAGTAAGGCGTTTGACAAAGTAAACCATACACTTCTACTGTACAAACTGCATCGCATGGGCTTCAGTGACTTAATGGTATCCTGGTTTGAAAGTTATCTAAAGAATCGTTCTCAATTTGTAGTATTTGATAACATTATTTCGAAAGCAATACATGTGCCTTCTGGTGTTCCACAAGGCAGTCATCTTGGTCCTCTATTGTTCTGTTTTTTTTATAAATTACCTTCCATCAGCCACTCGGTTACACTCTCATGTATGCTGACGATGTTAAAATTATAAAGATTATTCGGAATAGGGATGACCAATCCTTACTCCAACCTGATCTGAATAGCATGTACAAATGGTGCTCATCAAATATGATGGAACTGAACATAAGGAAATGCAAGCATATCTCTTTTTATAGATTAAATTATGTCGACACGAATTATTACTTGAATGACACAATGCTTGAATCTGTTGAATCCTTTAAAGATCTTGGAATACTTTTGGATCGCAGGCTAGATTTTGGATCTCACATTTCTATGACTGTGAATAAGGCTTATGGATCACTTGGGTTTGTCAAGCGCTGGAGTAAGGAATTTTCTGACCCATTTGTTACAAGGAACTTATATACTTCACTTGTGCGTCCTTTCCTGGAATATGGATCTGTAATTTGGGACCCACAGTACCAAATTCATTGCAATCGTATAGAATCTGTACAGAACCAATTTGTACTGTTTTGTTTACGTCGGAATAACTGGACATCTCAAACCTTGCCGTCTTACAAAGAAAGACTACCACTTGTCAAATTACTTCCGAACGAACTTTGAAGACAACGATCCCCTTCGCCGTAATGAATTCAATAAATTCTATCATTATCTCGATTTGGCAGAAGAGAAATACAATATAAAGAAAAAGATAACATTATTATTAAATACTTGATATATTAACAAACCATATGTATATATTGTAATATATTAGTGTTAGTCTGTAAGGTTTAATCCATAGATGAAAAAAAGATATTAACATAACACAGAATGAAAAGAGAGTAATTTCTGTGAAAACTGTTTTATGATAAGGCCAAAAATTTGATATACTTAATTCTAAATATTATTTAATTTGAATATTAGCATGAGTATTCGGAGTAAAGAGAATAGACATTCGGAACCAAGAGAATAGACAATTGAAAAAAAAACATGTGTTTTCGCCTTGAGAGCAGCATTTTATGTATGTGTGGATATGTGTTTTGTTTATAATTTTGGCATTATGGGCACAATTTTTTTCTTTGTTCGTTAAAAGAAATCGGAACGTACGAGGAGTAAGTCAAAATATTCAGGCAAAGGGAATTAAAACAAGTATAAACAGCCGTAAGTTCGGCCAGGCCGAATCTTATGTACCCTCCACCATGGATTGCGTAGAAACTTCTACGAAAGACTGTCATCCACAATCGAATTACTTGGGTTGTGGTATCTTAAATCGTTTTCTAAATTGTGAGTTAGTCCATACGTGGTATACATTAGACAATATAAAAAGTATGTGTAGATAAGTCTACAAATAATTACGAATCGATATGGGCTATTGCACGGTACGTAGGGAGCCAGAATTGAAATATGGGGGTCGCTTATATGGGGACTATATACAATTATTCTTGATTGATGATATTGATGGACCAATTGTTGTGTGAGTGGGGATCGATTTATCTGAGGGCTATATATAACTATATAGATATGGACCTAGTTAGGCATGGTTGTTAACGGTCATATAAATACTAGCACAATGTACAAAATTTCAACTGACTCGGATGAAATTTGCTCCTCCAAGAGGCTCCAAAACCAAATCTCGGGATCGGTTTATATGGGGGCTATATATGATTATGGACTGATATGGACCACTTTTGGCATGGTTGTTAAATATCATATACTACCACCACGTACAAAATGTCAACCAGATCGGATGAATTTTGCTTTTCCAAAAGGCACCGGAGGTCAAATCTGGGGATCGGTTTATATGGGTGCTATATATAATTATGGGCTGATATGAACTAATTCCTGCATGGTTGTTGGATACCATATACTAACATCACGTACCAAATTTCAACCGAATCGGATGAATTTTGCTCTTCCAAGGGGCTCCGGAGATCAAATCTGGGGATCGGTTTATATGGGGGCTATATATAATTATGGACCGATTTCGACCAATTTTTGCATGGCAGTTTGAGGCCATATATTAACACCACGTACCAAATTTCAACTGAATCAGATGAATTTTGGTCTTCCAAGAGGCTCCGGAGGTCAAATCTGGTGATCAGTTTATATGGGGGCTATATATAATTATGGACCGATGTGGACCAATTTTTGCATGGTTGTTAGAGACCATATACTAACACCATGTACCAAATTTCAGCCGGATCGGATAAAACTTGCTTCTCTTAGAGGCCTCGCAATCCAAATCGGGGGATCGGTTTATATGGGGGCTATTTATAATTATGGACCGATGTGGACCAATTTTTGCATGGTACTTAGAGACCATATACTAACACCATGTACCAAATTTCAGCCGGATCGGATGAAACTCGCTTCTCTTAGAGGCCTCGCAAGCCAAATCGGGGGATCGGTTTATATGGGGGCTATATATAATTATGGACCGATGTGGACCAATTTTTGCATGGTTGTTAGAGACCATATACTAACACCATGTACCAAATTTCAGCCGGATCGGATGAAATTTGCTTCTCTTAGAGGCCTCGCAAGCCAAATCGGGGGATCGGTTTATATGGAGGCTATATATAATTATGGGCCGATGTTGACCAATTTTTGCATGGTTGTTAGAGACCATATACTAAACCATATACCAAATTTCAGCCGGATCGGGAAATTTGCTTCTCTTAGAGGCCTCGCAAGCCAAATCGGGGGATCGGTTTATATGGGGGCTATATATAATTATGGACTGATGTGAACCAATTTTTGCATGGTTGTTAGAGACCATATACTAACACTATGTACCAAATTTCAGCCGGATCGGATGAAATTTGCTTCTCTTAGAGGCCTCGCAAGCCAAATTTGGGGGTCCGTTTATATGGGGGCTATACGTAAAAGTGGACCGATATGGCCCATTTGCAATACCATCCGACCTACATCAATAACAACTACTTGTGCCAAGTTACAAGTCTATAGCTTGTTTCGTTCGGAAGTTAGCGTGATTTCAACAGACGGGCGGACGGACGGACGGACATGCTCAGATCGACTCAGAATTTCACCACGACCCAGAATATATATACTTTATGGGGGTCTTAGAGCAATATTTCGATGTGTTACAAACGGAATGACAAAGTTAATATACCCCCCATCCTATGATAGAGGGTATAAAAACGGTTGAAAATATACAAAATTACAAAGGGATCTTCATAAAAATAACGAAAGGGTACTATACTTTTTTTAGAGTTGGTACAGTAAAATTAAAAAAGGAGAAAACAGTGAAAAGTTAAATAGTAAAATGTAAAAAAACAAAGTTTAGTTCCTTTTTATTAATAAGTAGTCCAAGATGAGTTGACGGACATCTTCAAATATAAAAGCAAGCATTAAGTTCGAGTTTTGCAGCTAAAACAATTGAAAAAGTTTATTTTCTTTAAAATGAATTATTAAAGAAAAGTAAAAAGCAAAACAGGGTCATTTTAGAGCGATAATGCCAACTTAATACCGGCCTTGAAGGTAAAAATGAAATTAAGTACAAAATACAATAAGTTTTAAATGCATTTAAAATGGTGTTAAATGCTAGTAAAATACTGTTCACGACTAAATAAATGTACGAGTGCGGTTCGGAAACTTCTTAGCCTATCGATGAACGAGAATAGTTAGATTTTCAAAAATATTTTTATTTTTCAATATAATCTCCTGAAACTGCAATATACTTAGTCCAACGCTTTTCTAGCAATTCTATTCCTTGATTAAAAAAGTTTTCCTCAAGGTCTTCAAAATAGTGGTTTACAACTGTAATTGCATCTTCAGTTGAGGTAAAACGCTTGCCAGCAAGGAATTTGTTTTAGATTTGGAACGAGTAAGTCACTGGGAGCTAAATCAGGAGAATAAGGTAGGTGGTCAAGCAACTCGTACTTTAATTCGTTGATTTTAGCCATTGTTAAAACACTCTTGTGCGCTGGTGCGTTGTCTTGATGAAATATTATTTTTTTTGTGTTGTAAGCCAGGACGTTTTTCTCGAATTTGTACATTTAATTGATCCAAAAGGTTGCAATAGTACTCTGAATTTATTGTTTTACCTTTTTGCAGATAGTCAATCAATAAAATACCTTTGAAGTCTCAAAAAACCGTTGCCATAACCTTTACCAGCCGATTGAATTGTTTTTGCCTTCTTTGGGGCACTTCCTCCAGCTTCAGTCCATTGTTTGGATTGTTCTTTTGTCTCTGGAGTATAGTGGTGGATCCATGTCTCATCAACAGTTATGAAACGACGCTTAAAATCCATTTTATTTCGCTTAAAGCGATCCAAACAAGCTTGAGAAATGTTTATTCTTATGCGTTTTGATCGACTGTTAACAAATGCGGCACCCATATTGCAGAAAGCTTTTTCATCTGTAGTTCTTCATGCAAAATTAAATGGACTCGATCATTTGAGATGCCCATGATGTTAGCAATTTCACGCACTTTTATTCGTCGATCATTTAATACCATATCATGCACTTTGGCTACAATGTTCTGTTGGGCTGCCACCTAACCTAACTTTCCTTGGGGAAAATTCTTCTAAGCATATAATATTTTTGGGCTCACAATCCTTTCAAACATATAATATGTTCACATAAAACAAACATATTAATGTTTCGGCAGTATCCAGTAATATATGTGCTTCCTGAAAAATATGTTTGGAACATATGTTAGAGAAGCGATTTTTTTTTGAGGGTGTGGGTGTCCTGAAGTGAATGATTCTAGTGGAAGTTAGTTGCGCACTTTTATGAACCACATGAGGGTGTTTAACATAAGAATTCAATTTTATCCCCTGGTAAATTGTTGAGAAATTGTTACTCAGAGAACTAAATGGGTACTTGAGCTGAAAAAACTGTTTATGTTCCATTACAGTATATGGAGATTTGAACAGCCATGGTTTGTTCCATACCTTTCGATAAAAGTTGCAATATGACTATAGGCCATATACCGCCATTGCTTTTAAGTATTTAAGCTTCCCTTAAGGATGTTGGTATTGATTCCGAGCCAAAGATGTGGCTTTTTTAAAATAAAGCACTTATTAAGTTTTAAATCTAGGATCAATAAAATGAATTAATAAAATAATTAATTCATTCTCTTTTTGTGATATATTAATAAAGCTATTCACGTATAAACAAATGACCTTTAAAAATTCAAATTATAGCAGATACTTCAAATTTAAAAATTTTCTTAATTCCAAAAAAAAAAAAACTTTAAGTCAATTTCTTTAAAATAAATGAGAAAAAGTCGGTTTCCTGACAAACCCTACGAGGATGTAAGGTTTATAAGAACTGACAAAAAAAGCATGCCCGGTTCCAGAGATTTTGTCTTTACACTAATGGTTCTGGTATTGATTCCGAGTCAAAGAATCAGAGAATTGAAGTAAGTTTACATTTAAGATACAATTCTCTTCGAAATTGAGTTTTGCATACTTGATTCTAAGAAACAAATTTTAATTTATTTGTTTATTCTCAGCTATAAAGGTCCTTTAAAAACGTGTTAACGACAACTTAAATATCCAAATTAATGGTCGACTTCAAGTAGAGATTATGTTATGTTTCAAGTAAAAAACGGCTTTAAAATAAAGAGTTAAAAACATATCTTACTTAGGCTTTTTGACCTTGTAGTTGTTTCCATTAGTTTTGAAGATATTTCTTGAATTTTTAAAACCAAACCTGAGAAAAACAAAATCTTTATTTTTTTCAGTTGCACTTTACTATGTTGGCCACAAAATTATTTTTCTTACACTAGAATGTGAAAAACGTCTTTTCACTATTTCTCCTCTGGAGTTGCAAATAGAACTTTGCACGCTCCTTAAAAATATTATTTATAACTCTAAGCGTTGATAGGAAACAAGTGTTATATTAAGCCGTCGACATTCGACAACCGTTGTGTATGTGCTAACATAATATAACTCGAAAAATGTTATAATAATAAACTTTAAATGACTTATATGTTTACCACACAGGCAAAAAAGGCTCATTTGTTAGGGGTTGAAAATAACTGAAATTTTATATGCCTGGAGTTTGCGCATATACATACTGTAAACATTAAGATATTGTCGTGAATATCTACACAAAGTCTTGCAGTTTTAAAATTAATAATTTTCAAAATAACCAACGAAAATCTTAATTTTTAATAACTACCTATAAATAATAAGTTTAAAGTCATATCGCACTGCATATCAATTTTCTCAATGTAAGTGAACCAGTGATGTGCCAATATCCTTGTAAATTCCCGAAGAAACATATCCACCTTATCAAGTATACACAATTTCCAACAGCTATGCTTTGAATATATAAAAAAAATAAAAGGGAATTGAAAATAAGAAGTCTTTAGGACTATTCGAATAAGCCAAATGAAATATACAAATCAGTATGAACATATATACATATATATTCGCATATTGAACAAACTCATTGAATAAACAAATCAAAAGATATTGCATATAATAGTGTAACCCTAATGTGACAGACATATACGTGTATGTATCGATACCACCTATTTTTTAGGATGGTATTTATAATATAGGATGTATTTATATAGAAGAAAAGTATATACATATCTAATGGAAAAGAAAAAGTAAAATATTTAGTTTTTATACCCATCGCTATAGGATGGGGTTATAATAAGTTTGTAAGACATCAAAACATATTTGCAACTATACGAGTATAAAGAATATATATTTTTGAGCAGGGTGAAATTCTAAGATGATTTGACGATGTCCATATCCCCATTTGTGTCTGTTGTAATCACAATACATCCTTTAATAATAAAGCTCTTAAATTTAGCACTCTCTTATTATTTGTTTGTAAGCAAGTTAAGTTCGAAGATTGGCTACAATGGTTCAGGGTTTTATATTGTCCCTATATAAACCAAAATGAAATCAGGGATTTCATTTCTAGAGGACATATAAACGAAATTTTCTTCTGATTTGCTTGAAATTCGAAATATAGTTTGATTTTGTACCCTTAAAGAGATGGGTCAAATAAAATAAGGTTGGTATCGGTCTATATTCTGATGATGATACAGAGAATGAAACCGCCGAGTCGTGTCACCGATTTTAGCCACAGCCGACGATTTATGACCAGTGGACGCTGCCGCCGATTAAGTCGTCTCATATCGACCGAAAAGTGGTCGCCAATCAATCAATATACATTCCCTAAAGCTGGAAAAATTATCAGTTTTTAGTTTTAGTTTGATATTTCAAAGGATATTTGACTGACGCCGAGTATATATATTTGCGCCAAGCTGCTGCTGCCGTTATCAAACTTTGACCGACGCCGACAAAAATTTCTGAGCCGACTTCTTGACGACAGAGAAGCCGCAATTTCCATCCGTTTTTACTAAACTTTGAAATTTTGGCGTACTTGATATCCATAAAGTGCTATCTCCCGATTTGACATCTTTAGGTCTCGAATATTTATGCTGAAATATGAAACCTATAGGTGCATTAGATATAAATATACAATAACCAGGGCTGTAAAGTCGGAGTCTGAAGATTTTGCTGAAGTCGAGGTTGTAAAAATTTTGCTGTAAATTAAAGTATTAGAAAACATCTCATATGGAAAAAATCAACAAATTTAAAGACAACTTAATTAATTTTGAAGATCTTTTCAGAAGTATTAAAGCCAGTTGACCTTAGTAAAACGAAATTTTCTTTGATGTTTGGATACCCAGTTTTAAGTCTAATCACTTAAGCATAAGGACGAAACGACTTTGTTGAAAAGTTTATCGACTTTTGGACGAGGACAAAATATCTTTGTAGCCAAGATGGAAAAAAATCAACAAATTTGAAGATAATTTACTTAATTTTGAAGATCTTTTCGAAAGTATTAAAGCCAAGTTGATCTCAGTAAAACGAACTTTTCTTTCATGTTTGGATACCCAATTTTAAGTCTAATCACTTAAGCATAAGGATAAAACGACTTTGTTGAAACTTTTATCGACTTTTGGACAAGAAAAAACGTTAGAAAATACGTTTTCTTGCTAAGTAAAATTACCACTCGTATTTTAAGAATATGAAATCTTTGTCCTAACGATAATTTTTTTGTCAGTATAAAAGATTGTCTGAATCGATCTATCTTAATGCCCACCTCCATATAGTGTTATTGAAACGTTTCTAAAACATGGATTTTCATTAAAATTATTTTTGTTATTTTCAATTTTATTTTAAGACGATTTAAAACGGCTTCTTGAGTACATAGGTTAGGTTAGTCTGGTTTTGCCAAAAGTTCTAGTATGCTTTGCCAGTCTGAAATGTTCATACGATTTGCCAGAATTTGGGATCCCTAAAGGAATATACAAAATAAGGCTCCTATCGTTCCAGATTTTGATTTAGCCTTACATTAACCAATTGTTGAGTGCATACAAGCCCGACATTATTCCATTTTTACTAAAATTTGGATCGTTGGTTTATTTTGGGCCACAAAATCAAATTAGTTTTTGTTTATAGATATTCATATTCAAAATACACCTATTTACTAAGTAAAGTGTCGCCAAAATAGAAAAATTTGTTATAACTAAATAAACTATATCACAATAAATAATTGACCTCCTCAATTAAACAATTAATTGAGTTCTTCGACCAAAAATTAAATTTTTAATTACCAAATCATAAGTTAATTGATAGGGCTTCGGCGCTTCAAATTTGTTTATTATCAATTAATTTTTTAATCAAGTACGTTTTTTATACCCACCACCATAGGATGGGGGGTATATTAACTTTGTCATTCCATTTGTAACACATCGAAATATTGCTCTAAGACCCCATAAAGTATATATATTCTGGGTCGTGGTGAAATTCTGAGTCGATCTGAGCATGTCCGTCCGTCCGTCTGTTGAAATCACGCTAACTTCCGAACGAAACAAGCTATCGACTTGAAACTTGGCACAAGTAGTTGTTATTGATGTAGGTCGGATGGTATTGCAAATGGGCCATATCGGGCCACTTTTACGTATAGGCCCCATATAAACGGACCCCAAAATTTGGCTTGCGAGGCCTCTAAGAGAAGCAAATTTCATCCGATCCGGCTGAAATTTGGTACATGGTGTTAGTATATGGTCTCTAACAACCACGCAAAAATTGGTCCACATCGGTCCATAATTATATATAGCCCCCATATAAACCGATCCCCCGATTTGGTTTGCGAGGCCCCTAAGAGAAGCAAATGTCATCCGATCCGGCTGAAATTTGGTACATGGTGTCAGTATATGGTATCTAACAACCATGCAAAAACTGGTCCACATCGGTCCATAATTATATATAGCCCCCATATAAACCGATCCCCCGATTTGGCTTGCGAGACCTCTAAGAGAAGCAAATTTCATCCGATCCGGCTGAAATTTGGTACATGGTGTTAGTATATGGTCTCTAACAACCATGCAAAAATTGGTCCACATCGGTCCATAATTATATATAGCCCCCATATAAACCGATCCTCCGATTTGGCTTGCGAGGCCTCTAAGAGAAGCAAATTTCATCCGATCCGGTTGAAATTTGGTACGTAATGTTAGTATATGGTCTCTAACAACCATGCAAAAATTGGTCCACATCGGTTCATAATTATATAGCCCCCATATAAACCGATCACCAGATTTGATCTCCGGAACCCCTTGGAAGACCAAAATTCATCTGATTCAGTTGAAATTTGGTACGTGGTGTTAATATATGGCCTCAAACTCCCATGCAAAAATTGGTCGATATCGGTCTATAATTATATATAGGCCCCATATAAACCGATCCCCAGATTTGACCCCCAGAGCCCCTTGGAAGGGCAAAGTTATTCCCATTCGGTTGGAATTTGGTACGTGATGTTGGTATATGGTATCCAACAACCATGCAGGAATTGGTTCATATCAGTCCATAATTATATATAGCTCCCATATAAACCGATCCCCAGATTTGACCTGCGGTGCCTTTTGGAGAAGCAAAATTCATCCGATCTGCTTGAAATTTGGTACGTGGTGGTAGTATATGATATTTAAAAACCATGCCAAAAATGGTCCATATCAGTCCATAATCGTGCATAGCCCCATATAAACCGATCCCGAGATTTGGTTTTGGAACCTCTTGGAGGAGCAAATTTAATCCGAGTGAGTTGAAATTTGGTACATTGTGCTAGTATATAGTCGTTAACAACCATGCCTAACTAGGTCCATATCGGTCTATAGTTATATATGGCCCTCAGATAAATCGATCCCCAATCACACAAAAAATGGTCCATATCAAGTTCATAATTGTATATAGCCCCCATATAAGCGACCCCCATATTTCAATTCTGGCTCTCTACGTACAAAAAGACCATATCGATTCGTAATTATTTGTAGACTAAACTATACATAACTTTTTTGTCTAATATATACCATGTATGGACTAAATCACAATTTAGAAGTTTTAAGATACCACAACCCAAGTAATTCGATTGTGGATGATAGTCTTTCGTAGAAGTTTCTACGCAATCCATGGTGGTGGGTACATAAGATTCGGCCTGGCCGAACTTGCGGCCTTATATACTTGTTATTTATAATTAATTCTGTGATAGATAATATCATTTTCATGATTGAATAAGTTTCAATCAAAAATTTTATTTGAGAAATTAGTTTCATGATTGAATCAGAAAATAATTGTTTTCTGTGAAATACAAGAAATTGCATGGCGCATTCGTTCTCAAGTGTAAATATATAGGTGAGAAAAACTGTTTAACATACTTTATATAAGTCATTACAAAATACATCCTGAGCTTTGTTTATGTTACATTGTAAAACAAGTAAGGAAAGTCTAAAGTCGGTCGGGACCGACTATATTATACCCTGCACCACTTTGTGAATCTACATTGTGTTGGGTGCTATATATAAATGTTTTTGTCCCAAATACATACTAATGCCATGGGGTGGAACACTATATTAGTAAAATAATATAGGGAACATTTAAATCTGAAGCAATCTTAGGCAACATCACAAAAGTATAAGCAGCTGAAAAAAAAAAATTAAAAAATTAAGTGGCCATGAAAGAAAATTACATGGTTTTTATGACCATGTAATGGTTCTAGACATATCTATACGTAGCCAATAACAAACTTTTTTCCCTGCAAAAAAGTACAAAAATTCAATGATCATGTACATGATTTTCCTGACCATATAATGGTCTCCAATTCTATCATTTAAATGATAGGACATGTTTGCGGTGTTTGAGAGCCAGTTAAATACTTATTGGCAGCATATATTTTTTCTCGGCTAGACAATTTTTTTATTTTTTTATTCTATATAAGCATTAAATGGATGCGGCAACCATGTCCAAACATGTTTATTTCTGTGCGTTCAAAATCATTTGTAAAGACAAAATTTTTGGAACCGGGCATGTGTTTTTTACATTTTTTATTTATTTAACTCATTTTACAACCAAGCCCAAATGGCCATATACGGTTACAGAGATACTCAAGAAGTGCAAAGATTGACATATATATGAACCTTAATACTAAGTACATATCTTAGACTAAATAAAAGAGTTGGAAACCACTATATATATTTTTTTTCAGTGTATAGAAATATGAAGTATTTTTCAAATTTTGAATTCGCCGGAGTCGGATGGTTGCAACAGTTGGCAGATTGATTACTGTTTCGTAGAATTGTAGTACTCTTTGCGTAGATATTTCAAAATATTTCCCACCAAATTCAACTAGGCAATTGGGCGGCTCGACTTGACTAATGAATCCGTAGCACCGAAAATAAATAAATAACAAACAAGGATTTTAGTTTTCAATCAATAAAACGTAATTTTATTGAATTTTAGAAGATCAATATTTACCTTATTACAACTCGTTGTTACAAGGACGTAATCCCATAACGAACACAGTTAGAATGCCGAAAGTCGGTAAACGTCAACAACGCGACTCGTTAGAAAATTTAACGAATTGTGATGAGAGCTCAGGGCTGCATTCAGAGCAGGGCTGCCAATTTTGCTAATTTATCGGCATTTTGACGATTTTTTACTCAAAAAATGGACAACTCCGATTTTTTCCGATTTTGATAATATTAGCTTCGTTCTTTAGACACATAGTTTAAAGAGTTAAACTTTTTACATTTTGAAGAAATTTTTGAAAATATTAAAATATATTTGAAAATTTTTGACAAAAAAAGTCGGAAATAAACCGTGGACTACTTTGGCTTTGCGAGTCCACACTCCACACCAAACGTAGAAATTTTTAATCAGGTAACCTAAAATTAGATGATAGCTGGAAAATAATTTATTGGAAGGAATTTTCTGTTCAAAACATGACCTAAAATTAAATAACTCAAGTTGATAATGATTTACTCAGAATGTGCATTGGAAACTTTTACGAATTATGATGAAATTCTAGTACAGTACAAAAAAATAAATAACCACATATAGACATATCTATTGGATAAAATCACCTGATTTGGAAAACACGGGACTTTTTCTTGAGTTTCACAATATTCTATTTTTAAATAAAAATGTTACTGAAGTAATAACAATATTTTAGAAAAATAGTGTTTTTTATACAAAAATTACGAAAATTTTGTTTTAGAAAATTAATTTTATGTTAATCTTATTGTTATACAAAACTGACTTCGTTATGTTTTTTTGGAAATGCATTGTTGTGTACATTAATTTTCTTGCTTGTTTTTGTCTTGTGTTTACCCAAAAAAATGTTTGATTTTAATATTATTTACATTTCTGATTTTTTTGACAATTTTTAAAACGATTAAAGTGCCGAATATGACGAGTTATATCGAAAAAAAGTGACGATTTTTCTTGAAATTTTATTGGCAGCCCTGATTCAGAGCTTAGTGCACATTTGCTAACGAGAGGGGAATATCAATAAACTTGTAATTAAGTCCCCTTATTACTAATAAATCTAAAAAAAATCATTTGAACTTAAACAACGATAATTAATTATTTAATTAAAAATATAAAATTGTTTAATTAGACAGTTAATAGTCTTTTCATTTTTTAATTGTTTTAGTTTTCAATAAACTTTTTAATTGGAAATATTTTGGTGATTTTTTCTGTGAGCTATGCTAAGGTTCTAAGGGTTAAGGTTCTCCTGAATTACCGCAATATTTGTCGTTATAGTTGAAAATCTTTAACTCTCTTTACTGGCCAAGTTTTTAATGATGTAAAAAAAAAATTACACTGGTGGTACGTGGCCATTACCTTTTGGTATTAATAGATTGGGTCACGTTACCTATTAAAGGGTGATACGGTCAAAATTTGGTCAAGGAAAAACGCGTGTAAATCGGTGAAGTCGTTTATTTAAAAAATCAAATTAAATTTCTTTTTCAAGTTCAATTAGTATAAAATTCAGGAAAAATATTCAGTTAGGCTTTCGCTTTTCCAAATCCGAATTGCCGGGCCTCACGCTTGACACCTGCCATCAGATTTTGTACAGCCACCTTGTCCACCTTCTTCGCCGCAGAAAGCCAGTTTGCCTTGAACTGCTGCTCGTCCTTAGCAGTTTTTTTTTGTCTTCTTTAGGTTCCGCTTGACAATAGCCCAGTATTTCTCAATTGGGCGGAGCTCTGGCGTGTTGGGAGGGTTCTTGTCCTTGGGAACCACCTGCACGTTGTTGGCGGCGTACCACTCCATGGCCTTTTTACCGTAATGGCAAGATGCCAAATCCAGCCAAAACAGTACGGAACAACCGTGTTTCTTCAGGAAAGGGCGCAGACGTTTATTCCAACACTCTTTCACTTAAATTTCTTGGTTGACAGTCCCGGAAGCTATGAAAATGCTGCTTTTCAAGCCACAGGTACAGATGGCTTGCCAAACCAGATATTTCTTTACGAACTTTGACAGTTTTATGTGCTTGAAAATATCTGCTACCTTTCCCCTTCCTTTTGCCGTAGGTTAGGTTAGGTTAGGTTATGTGGCAGCCCGATGTATCAGGCTCACTTAGACTATTCAGCCCATTGTGATACCACAGTGGTGAACTTCTCTCTTATCACTGAGTGCTGCCCGATTCCATGTTAAGCTCAATGACAAGGGACCTCCTTTTTTTTATAGCCGAGTCCGAACGGCGTTCCACATTCCAGTGAAACCACTTAGAGAAGCTTTGAAACCCTCAGAAATGTCACCTGCATTACTGAGGTGGGATAATCCACCGCTGAAAAACTTTTTGGTGTTCGGTCGTAGCAGGAATCGAACCCACGACCTTGTGTATGCAAGGCGGGCATGCTAACCATTGCACCACGGTGGCTCCCTCCTTTTGCCGTATAAAACTCCTGTCCCGGAAGCTGCTTGTAGTCGGCTTTGACGTAGGTTTCGTCGTCCATTACCACGCAGTCAAACTTCGTCAGCATCGTCGTGTACAGCCTCCGGGATCGCGCTTTGGCTGTCGTATTTTGTTTATCACCGCGATTTGGAGTCACTACCTTCTTGTAAGTCGATAGTCCGGCTCGTTTTTTGGCTCAATGCACGGTTGTAGACGATACACCCAGCTTATTTGCGGCATCTCGGATAGAAAGGTTAGGGTTTCGCTTGAAACTACCGGCAACTCTCTTTGTCGTCTCAGCGGCTTCCGGTTTTCGATTTCCCCCCGATCCAGACTTCCTGGCTGTCGACAAACGTTCCCCAAACACTTTAATTACATTTGTAACGGTTGATTTGGCAACTTTTAGCGATTTT
Source organism: Haematobia irritans (assembly GCF_050003625.1). Classification (NCBI taxonomy): domain Eukaryota; kingdom Metazoa; phylum Arthropoda; class Insecta; order Diptera; family Muscidae; genus Haematobia; species Haematobia irritans. The sequence goes on from NC_134400.1 coordinate 63,288,017, forward strand.
GCCAGCTTTGCGTGCGAATAGCTCGGATTTTTACGATGCGCGAGCAAAATTTTGATACGTTGCTCTTCTTGCTTGGACGGCATTTTGACAACTGAAGAGTGAATTCCAAAATCAAAATAGGAGCAACATTCTACACACACACCTTCAAAATGAGGGGTGTTCAGGTTTTTTAAATGCAAAATTGAAAGAAATACGTCAAGTTTATATTGACCAAATTTTGACCGTATCACCCTTTACTTTTAATAGCACTTTATATGAAATCATTTACATCCGGTATGTATGTAGGCGTTGCTAAAAACTAAGTGGTCGTCTTGGTGGTTTATTAAAAATTTAACTTATTTATTTAAAAAATAATTTAGAATGAATTATAGATAAGTATAGCCTGTTTTATCATTATTAATGTTTACTAATTCGGAATCCTTCTTTCATTAGACGCGTAAGAGACGTAAAAAAGCTTTCCAAATCTTACTACAGGCAACTTGAGAAAGAAATAAAAACGTTTGAAAACATGTACCAAAAACATTTTTCTTTTGTTAGGGTTTTTTTAATTTCTTCGAAAGTTTTAAACTTTTATCACCAAAAAAATTCGTTTATTACAAAACTTTTATTTTTTCAATAAAAAAAAATATTTTTGAACCAACGGACTGTGTTGTTTATATCAAGCACTGCTCTTTTCTGACTTTAAGTCATTAATAAGACACATTTTACAATTCATAGTAAAAATTTAATATGTTACAGTAGTACGTAATGTTGAACATATTTTCCGAATCTTCCGAACATATCTGGAATATATGTAAAACAAAACAAAAAAACGTTGTGGTGTTCGGTCGTAGCAGGGATCGAACCCACGACCCGTGGCATGCAAGGCGGACGTAGCAACCACTGCTCTACGGTGCCCAACTAAATGTATGTTTCTGTTAAATAAAGTTTGTTCAATCGGCTTGTGGGCGCAGCATGCTATGCTATATAAATATATGTATCTTATTTATATGGATAATTTTCTATAGATGGCAATAACATCCAGCAAAAAAATTTGGAAGTACTTCTAATGGTACAACTTTAAAAGCACTTCCAGAAGATGCACTCCCAATGATGTTCTTTATTTTAACAACCCAGGAAGTTCTTTTAATTCAGTTTTTTATAACTTGGTTTATTCATATTTTTAATGGGTAATTTTAACTTTCTTTGTTTCAAATAGGCTAAAAACAGAGTAAGAATTTCTTCTACATTGTTGTTTGTATTACAGAAAAAGGTGCTACGAACTAAAAAAACTCGTGGAAGTGAGAAAGATGTGAGGGAAAATGCAATTAGCCGGAAAAGATTGTTTTTTTTTTGTGAGTCTTTATGAAATTGGTTTTACATCCTGGAAAATAATAAACGTTTATCACAAAAAATATATACTTTTCTTCCAAATAAACATCCTTAAAGCAAAAAGCAAATGAGAAACTTTTTCTAAAATTTCGTTTGGGAGGAAAGAATAATTTGTTTTGCGTGTATGCATGAAAAACATATCAGATGTATATATGTATGTTATGTATTAAATGCATTAATGAAAAATTCTTTGTTGCGTGTGTTTTATTAAACTAAATATGTATTATCACCAGGGCTGTGGAGCCGGAGTCGGAGTCTGAAGATTTTGCTGGAGTCGGAGTCGTAAAAATTTTCACATTTTTGTAACTAAGCAAGTTTTTACGCAAATTATTTTTCATTGCGTTATTCATTCGATCAATGTACAGCATGATTGTAAATGAAAATCAACTTCCAATTACGGCTATATTTTGATGTTTCCTAGAATGTTAGACTAGCAGATGGGCTGGATCGATCCGAAATTATTTTTTTTTAATTTTCTTTTAAGGCCATATACATATGGAATATTGACAGAAAGTTTTTTCAAAGTTTTTTTTTATAGAAAATTTTGTCAAAATGTTATTTCTATAAAAAGTTTTGTCAAAATTTTATTTCTATAGCAAATATTGTCAAAATATTATTTCTATAAAAAATTTATTCAAAATTTTATTACTATAGAAATATTTTTTTTTTCTATATAAAATTTAGTCAAAATTTTATTTCTATAGAAAATTTAGTCAAAATTTTGTTTCTATAGAATATGTTATTTTGCAAAATTTTATTTCTATAGAAAATTTTGCAAAATTTTGTTTGCTATACATTTTTTTTAAATTGTATTTCCATTGATAACTTTTTCAAACTTTTATTTCTATAAAATTTTTTGCCAAATTTTATTTCTATAAAAATTTTATTCAAAATTTTATTTCTATATATTTGGTCAAAATTTGATTTCTATAAAAAATTTTGCCAAAATTTTATTTCTATAGAAAATTTAGTCAAAATTTTGTTTCTGTAGAAAATTTTGCAAAATTTTATTTCTATATAAAATTCTGCAAAATTTTATTTACTAGACAAAAATTTTTCCAAAATTGTATGCTCACTGATACTCACTGCTAAGTCGAAAACTTGTAGAAATGACTCAAATTTTCAAATTTTTCAATGAATGAATCATAAATGCATTTTTGCGAAATTGTCTAAACAATTATAAATATTGCCCGAGATTTTGTAGAAGTCTGATTTGAGATTTTATCAAAATGTAGATCTAAATACAAAGTTGTGCAGAGTATATTATACACTGAAAAAAATATTGTGGTGAGGTCAAAGATTTCATGTCTTTAAAATACGAATACAAATTTTGCTTAGCATAGAAGACGCATTTCTCTAAAATAAAGTTATTTTCCTTGTCCAAAAGTCGATAAACTGTTCAATGAAGTCGTATTGTCCTTATAATTAAGTGATTTGACTTAAAAATGGGTATCTTAACATGAAAGAAAAAATTTATAGGCTAAGGTCAACTTGACTTTAATAATTCAGAAAAATTCTTTAAATTTAATGAAATTATCTTTAAATTTGTTGTCTTTTTGCATCTTCACTACAAAGCAAAAAATCGTTCAAATATAGGACATGTTTTTCAAAACTTTATTTTAAAGAAGTTTTTTACTTCAAACATAGCACAATTTCTACTGGAAGTCGAGTCCTAATTTGGAAAATAAAGTAGCCGTTAACTTGTTTTTAAAGGACTTTGATAGCATATGAAGAAAAAAGCTGAGAAAGCGAAAAATTAAAATTTGCTTCCTAGAAGAAAGTACACAAAACCTAAATTTAAAAGAGAATTGTGTCTTAAAAGTATCCTTACTTGTATTCTCCGCTTCTTTGGCTCGGAATCAATACCAAATTTTTTAAAGTAAAGACAAAATCTTTGGTACCGAGTATGCTTTTTTTTCAGTGTAATCGGCCCGCCCGACTTTAGACTTTCCTTGCATTTTTATTTTTTGTTAAAATTGTGTTACGTCCCATAACGTTAGATTTAAATTTGAAGTACATAGATTTTGTAGAAGTATATACAATTTTGTCTAAATCGATTCAGATTCAAATTCATGCATATGGGAGTATAAACCTTTATATAGCTCGCAACAAATTTAAAGGATTTGAGATAGTTCAATAATTTTGGTCCGCAAATACATATACTGTTGGTATCTTCTCATATTATGATGGGTATTTATAGCATTATTTTATTTATTAAACATTGCCCTAAATTTGAAATAATGAGTTTAATTGGCATCTAATGTGAAATTAAGACCTTTTTTTGCACACACAAATAAATACGATATTTTATATCGATCCACTTACGGTACCCCCACAATAGAACCACAAATTAGTGGTATTAAAATGAGATTTAGTTATATTACCCGGAGTCGGAGTCGAGCTGATGAAAAATGCTGGAGTCGGAGTCGAGCAAAATTGGCTCGACTCCACAGCCCTGATTATCACAATACAAATACCGTTTTGGTACTATTTGGTAATATATTCCTTTATGGTATATCAATTCCTTTATGGTATAAATATTAATACCATGGTATAAATATTAATAATAATATTAATATTATTTTCAATGCCATACGGTATTACCAATATGGTGTTGACCTTTCAATGTTTAAGTACCGCCTTTACCGTTCGGTATTGATACTGTACTATACGGGGTTGGCTAACTATTAATGGGGAGCCACCGTGGTGCAATGGTTAGCATGCGCGCCTTGCATACACAAGGTCGTGGGTTCGATTCCTGCTACGACCAAACACCAAATAGTTTTTCAGCGATGGATTATCCCACCTCAGTAATGCTGGTGACATTTCTGAGGGTTTCAAAGCTTCTCTAAGAGGTTTCAGTGGAATGTGGAACGCCGTTCGGACTCGGCTGTAAAAAGGAGGTCCCTTGTCATTGAGCTTAACATGGAATCGGGCAGCACTCAGAGATAAGAGAGAAGTTCGCCACTGTGGTATCACAATGGACTGAATAGTCTAAGTGAGCCTGATACATCGGGCTGCCACATAACCTAACCTAACCTAACTATTAATAACGTACGATATCGATTTGAGCCCGTATGGTAGTGAATTTTCTGTGGGTGAATTTCCTGAACGTGTTTTCCATTTTCTAAATGAGGTTGTATTCAAATATCGATTGAAGCAATAATAACTTATATATGACTAAGCTTTTTTTTGAATTTTTCTAATTTTGATTTACACTGTGGCCACTAGTTCAATGGAATCGAGTGATTCTCCTGGTTATATTACGGAAAGTTTTTGCTCCATATATTTCAATTCCAAACTTCATTGAGAATTGTGTAGATTATAAATTCAGTACAATTTGCTTGGTTACATGAATTTCTTCAAAAGATTAGGCTAAAATACCAAACTTTCTGGTGAACTCAAAAGTTTTGGAACAACACTTGTTTTTTTTTTATATAAACTGGGTTTACATTCGGCGACTTCGATGGCAGTTTAATGGAACTTGATAAGACCATTTTCCTTTGGATAACAAATAAATAAAAGTTGTTTACAAATTGTTGGCCCTTAAGCCTAGTGTTAAGATCACGTTTTCGCACGAAAAACTGTTATACTCCATATAAAAAACGTTAGAACGGAATAAATGCGAAATTTTTGTTTTGAGCATATGTATATGTACACGCTCACAAAAAATCGCTTCTGTAACATATACTCCCAAACATATTTTGCTTCAAGCATATACATTTTTGGGTATTGCCCAAACATTTATATGTTTGATCTCTTCCAATATATAATATGTTTGAAAGCATATTGGTCTAAACAATATATGTTTGGGTAGTCTAAGTTCCAAACATTTTGTATTTTTGCATCCAAATTCAATAATGTTGTCTTCCAAAAAACAATATGTTATTATGTGAACATATAATATGTTTGGAAGCATTTTGCACCCAAAAATATTATATGCTTAAAAAAAATTCTCCCAAACAATATTGTGCTCAAAATTTTATTTATTTATTTATATATTTACAATCATAATGAATTATGAAAATAAACAGGTAATATAGGTGCTAACAACATAGGTTTTCGACCTGAATGCTCAAAACTTTGTTTCTGCCCAATTGTATATTCCCCGACATCTTTCTCACTTCCACGAGATTTTTTAGTTCTTAGCACCTTTTTCTGTAATACAAACATTGTAGAAGAAATTATTCAATTGTATGATTTTTTTTATTTTAATTTTACCTTTTGCCGGACGGGGATTCGAACAGCGGACCACACAGTTTGTAAGGATCAAAGAAGTAGCTGATCAATTGCCCAAGGAAAAATAAAATGTTAATTTTGTAATAACAAGCAACAACCACCAACTTAATTCAATATCGCTCCCTGTTAAATAGCGCTCCAAGCTACTAAACACATATATGTTTATAGGCTATTTCTAAATTAATATATGTTTGCATCCAAGCATATTATATTTACAAACATTTTATGTCCCAAACATAATATGTTCTAACATATTAACATATATGTCCCAAACATGTTATGCTAGTTTATGAACATTATATGCTTGCACTCAAAAATATTGTGTTTAAAAATTTGTGTTCCAAACATATAATGTTTATAGCCAAACATATGAAAAACAGCCTTTTTCATCCGTGTATGTATTTCCAATACATACAAAGAATTTGACAGATGATGTACTACAAAGCGCACAAGGTTGCATGAAGAAAGTTGTTTTTTTTGTTTAACTCTACCTCAATAAGTGTACCCTGCAACCCTCAGCCCAGGCAAACTGTGACATTTGCGACATAAATTTACGACGGTATACGTATGTCTGAAAAGTCCTAAACCTAATGTAGAAAACCCAATTTTGAACAACAGAAATTATAAACATTTTTTAATTTAATTTAGTTTGGCTCTTCGATAAAAGGGATGGAAAAATTATGTTGTTACATATTATTTGTTGAAAACTCAACTAGTTTTGGATCTCTCATTCGCAACTTCATACGATTCTGGGTTTGCCAGGTCAATAATATTCATCAAAACTTTTGTTGCATCAGCGAATGACTAGCTAGAGTTTTGACAATTTTTAATTAGCATGTAAATTGGCTCTAATAAGTCAAAAAGTGAATTTATAAAATTCTCTCTAAACAGCAGTTCACTTATGCAAAACTTAAGTAGTGGTTTTTCTTCGCTGTCAGTTTCTGCAGAAATTTGTGAAGGTTAATTATGAGTGTTCACAGACCGTCACGTTTTCCGCACCATCGAGTAGGACATAGTAATTTTGGCGTGAAGTCTCCCATTGAACTAAGTCTATTCTCAAGTCTAAATGTTTAAATACGTTAATAATTTTATGAAAATTCTTGAGAATTGAAATTTCTTCGATATAATCATTTTGGATATAATCGAATTCGCTGCCCAGCTGACGCGTTTGTTACTTTTTCTACATTTACGACGCGTATGTGACGTTTATGACTTTTAAAACTTTGAGACAAAACCCATGTTTCGGAATATGGTGTGTACGATATCCATAAGTAATGGGGAAGGGCCCGTTCGATTAAAATAAATCGTAACGTAACTGTAAATGGTGAGCGCAACCCTGATGTGATATCCAACTTTTTATTTGCCCCAAATGCAAGAGCTTGTAGTTTCAACAAGACATCCCACACAGCACCCGTAAAAGTTAATTTATTAATAGGCGAGTTCATTGAACATTTTATTTCATGTTCGAAACCAGTTAGACTACCAGGTATGCCGGTATGAAGTGATCGTCAAGATACAAATGTTTCGATAGGGAACATTTGTTGTGAACGAGTCCTTATTTTTGTTTTTGGTTTGTTTGCTATGACATCTGTGAAAATATTTAGTATACATCAAGTCATTGAACAGACAGCATCATAGTTTTTCTTCGTGTAAAAATGTCGAATTTTATACCAGAAAGTGAGGATTTGCAGGAAGCATTAATTTTTTATTTTCATTTGAAGGAAAGTGTTGCAGAGTCGTATCGAATGCTTATCGAGACATATGGTGATCATTCTCTATCAGAAGCAACATGCAAAAGATGGGTTCACGGTTCAGAAATAACGATTTTGATGTGAGAAATGAAGAACGTGGAAAGCCACCAAAACAGTGTGAAGACGCCGAATTGCAAACGATATTGGATGGAGAGTCAAAAACAAATGGCAGCAATGTTAAATGTTGCACAACAAACGATTTCTGGCCGTTTAAAATCTATGGGCAAGATCCAAAAGTGTGAAAATGGGTGCCACATGAAAAAAACGCTCGTTTTCATACCGGTACAAATGGTATTTTCTGTGGGGCGATGTTAAAGTGCATGTCTATATAGAAAACTTCAATTGACGCATTGGAAGGCAATATTGTATTATTTAATAGTGAAATGCCGGCCGAAATGTTGCAAAGAGTACGCCAAACTTGGACTGAGATTATGCACGATTTAATCAGATTCGCATCTGCATGAATTATTATCTTAAAACATTATATTATATGGACCGTATTGTGGATTAAAACAATGATTCATGCATTTCTCTGAATTTTATGTGTGTTATTTCTATAGCTCTTAAAAATCACCCTTAATTTATTAAGAACCATACCAGGATCTTTTGGCCTTGAAATATTATTTTGTTATTGCTCTATGTCTAATCAAATATATTACAAAATTGAATTTCCAAGTAGGGTTACCTTTTCTTCAATTTTTAAATTATTTTTTACAAATTTTACCTTTCAATTTTAATAGATTAGCTCAGGTTAAAGTGGCAGCTCGATTAAGTTTCAGGCTCAGTTCATTGTGATACCACATTAACTAAAAGTACCTATTACATATGCACACAAAAAAATGTTTTTCTGATTCAATCACGAAATTAATTGATCCAATTAATTTTTAATTTGAATGTCTTCAATCACAGAAATGATAGTATCAATTAAAAAATTAATTGCAGGTCAATTAAAAAGTTAATTGATCCAATTAAAAAATTAATTGATACTATTATTTTTGTGATTGATTTTTGTTTCAATTAAAAAATTTGTTGAATCAATTAAATTTTTAATTGAATATTTTTTAAAACTCAATTAAAATTTTAATTGGAAAAATGTTCGTGAAATTTTTATGTGTGTGGGCACTTCTAGTTTTAACCGCTGAACCTTCTCGATTATTTCCTTCTGTTAAACCAACCAGATAGTCCCAAACACATTAGCAGGCCGCTTAAGTTAACGTTTTCCAGGTCCGCCAGTAATCTAAAGCTATATGCCCCTAAAATTCCGTTATAGCAGATATGAGGAGTGATATTTGACGTCTTGAGAACACTAGCATATCTAGTGTGCGGTTCAAGTTTAAATGGGACCATATTTGCTTGGTGTCGTTACAACCCTTGCAATTCTCCATTGAACATTTGCCATCACGCAGTAAGAGCTTGCAGGTAGGCAGAGACACACCAACAGATTCTAGTTCCCCTGGAATATGTAAGGTAGTTCCTAGCCTTGCTAACCCATCTGCTTCGCAGTTCCCCATTATGTTCCTGAGGCCAGGCACCCATATTAGGTGAATATTGTACTGCTCAGCCATCTCATTGAGAGATTTGCGGCAGTCGATGGCCGTTTTCGAGATAAGGAACACAAACATTTTTCGGAACATTACTTCTCAGCCAATTCGCCACCTCTCTTATTGCTAATATTTCAGCCTGAAAAATAAAACAATGATTAGCTAATCTTTTCGAAACCCACTTGTCCATACAATTTGGAGCCATCAGTGTAGAAATCTATATATCTTTTATTCCCCGGGGTCTGTGTACACTAGGTAGGGTCACGAAGAAAAGTTGATGCGGTCAACCCCAGTTTTGTAGCATATTCGAAGACAATTTCAGAAGACCAAAACTTTTTTCCGTGCACCCTACGACCCCCCGCCATTATAAAAATCTTAACAAAATATGAAACTTTTGCTTTTGAGGTATTTACTTATATTCATAAACAAAAATGTTACAGAGATTTTAAAAAGTCAATAGGTCACCCTACGCACCACCAAATAGTGTTTGCTGTGTTTATGAATATAAGTAAATACTTCAAAAAGAAAGTTTTCGAATATGCTACAAAACTGGGGGGTGACCGCATCAAATTTTTCCCCTTTAGGCCGTGACCCTATCTAATGTGCATTTGCATCACATCCCATAATGAGGTTTGTCTTTGTTTTAATTGGCTCCTCAACCAAAGTCTTCACGGCACATGGAGGCATCTCCCTATCAAGTCCCATGTAGACCGAATATAGCCAATATTTGCATTTGGCTATCTCTAGACTGGCTACGACAGTTTCTGCATTGCTCAATGAAGGAAGCAGAAATATGTTTAGTTCGTTTTTGGCAATTATACATGCCCGATTTATATCTTAAGCTGAGTACTATGTTCAGTTTTCAAGCTGAAAAACAGCTTGTTTTCACGGTTACTTTTTTAAATTAGTTAAATTATAAATATAAAATGGTTCACAATCAATTTCTAAGATCTTTTCCATTCATTATTTCACAAGACTTCATAAAAATATAATCTTCGTCATATAGATTTTTGTACTTTTAATTTAGTGTTTTGGTGAAAAATACGAACATAGTACTCACCTTTAACCGATATTATGCAAAAGTTTGAAACCCAGAGTTCTTAATTCACAGATCTTATTCCTATACACACGCAGAGAAGGAATATTTGTATTTTATTTATTTAAGCAAATATATTTGATGTTTAACTTATACTACAACTAGTCTCTATTATGAAGAAGTGACTAACCAATAGTTTATTTATTAATATCAGTAGATTTATTGAATTTAAAATATCCTAAGTCTCATGTAGTCCAACTAGGACAATTATTGTAAATTTTTCATTGGTATTGAGGCTTTCATATATTAAAGCGAGTTAATGAAGAGAGAAGGAATATGATCACCCCAACCATGTTCCAAGAGGAAAATGTTACTTTTTCACGGAAAACATGTAGCATGTTCGTCGAAACCATTTTCTTTTCTCGGAAATTATGTATCTGATTTCGGAAAACATGTTATGTTTGACGAGAAAACAATATTTTTGCGACAAAAATGCTACTTGGTCGCTGTGAAAAAGTTCCATGGTGCTCTTGAAACATGTTTGAGGTGATCATATTCCCTCTCTGGGTGTACATATGCTTCTTGAATAATAACTATATCTATGTCTCCTTTCATCAGGAGAACTTTTAAGGCAGCACAAGCAGCCAATTTTAATAAGTTGCTGCTTTAAGGATTTTTCATCCTTTTACGATTTCAGAGAAATTTACTCACTAATGTAATACAAAAAAAAAATATTTAACCCTTGTGCACTCTTCGAGTCAATTTGGCCCGACATTTTAAAACGTAATTTTTATACTATCCTATAACTAGTTTTTTGAAACTTTTATTTATCCATTACAGGGACGAAATGTATGTTTTTAGAAGATAATAATAAAATATTGCCATAATGGGCTATAATAATCCGCACGTGGAAAGGGCACTTATCCAAGGAGTGCACAAGGATTAATATATTTTATTTTGACTGACAGCACCATGACAACACCATTATACACCTCAAATATGACGATCAGAAATAATCGTTGTCAAAATTAATTTTAATTACTCGATGATTAAAGCACAGGTCTTTTCAATAACGAGAATCTACAATTTATATACCTACACAGAAAAAACTATCACCAAATCAATTAAAAAATTAATTGATACAATTAACTTTTTAATCATACTAAGTCAAATAAGAAGCGATGGAATTTTTTCAATTTTTAACTAAAAATTACAATCCATTTTTTAATCAAATTAAAAACACTAACGGCCATTTTCATGTATCTCCGTTAGACTTTAACTCCCAGTTAACAGAAAGTAAAATCGAAATATCTTCTCTCCGGTTAACTTTAACTGAAAAATTTTTAGCAGTTAAGTTCCTAACTGGCATATGTAGATTAGATGACAGACATGTCCATAGTACGGTTTAAAAGTTCGTTAGCTAACGTAGCACTAACGGAGCTTCCTGAAAATGGGGGTAAGTCAGTTAAAAAAGTAATTGAAAATAGTTACGTTTTTAATGAAAAAATTAATTGAGGTTTGCAATCAACGTTAATTAAATGTTTAATTGAATCAATTAAAATATTAATTGAAATTTGTTAATGAAATCAAGTAGTTTTGTTAAAACTGTGATTGATACTATCATTTTCGTGATTGAAGACATTTCAATTAAAAAATTAATTGGATCAAATAGTTAATTTCGTGATCGAATTAGATTTTTTTTTGTGTAACTTAGGGGTTTCACTAATTCACTTTTCAACTGGTTCTAACTAGTGGCGTTTTTAGCTCGCGATCTGATATACAACTGAGTTGACATCACTCTTATATATACCCGCTCTTATATATACCCATGTTTAGCCATATGGAATATTCTTTGGTAACACTGAAATATTCTACGACATTCTAAACATTCATCTGGTATCAGACAAGTTCATAATTTTAAACATATTTTTATTTTCATTTGTATCAAAATTTTGTAATCATTTCATTATGTTTTGATATAAATTGTTATTATCATGGTTCATTTTTGCTCTTTAAATTTATAACGGATATTGTTTTTTTATTAAAATTCCTGTACTTTAATTATAAGACTTTAATCTTGTTAGCAATCGATGTAATAAATGAAAGTCAGGCTCATAAGCGTAGGAAGGCCTCTGGGGAGGGGGCTTAGACCCCCCCAGAAAAATTTTAGCCCCCCCAGAATTTGAAAACCTATTTACGATTTTTCATTTTTATAAAAATTAAACAAGTATATACTCGTACAACGCACAAAGTTCCACTAAAGACTTTCATGCACAATCGAATTACTTGGGTTGTGGTAGAAGTCTGATATTTATGAAATAAAGCTGTGGTTGAATTTATGATTTAGTTGAATAAATAATAGTAATTGATATTAAAACTATTCTTTCATAAATTAATATCTTAATAATGCTGCAAAAAAGCGTCGCCAAAAAAGAAGTGAAAATGTTCTTTTTGGGTCTGGAAGTGGTACAAAATTGGCGGAGAAGCGATGAATGTAATATGAACTTGTCATAGAACGAATGTCCACCGTTTCAACAGCCGTTGCAATGAATTTGCATAACTTCTTAAGGTGTGATCCGAATTCAGTGTTTTGAATGTGAATTAAAAATTTTTATACTTTTCTTATGTTTTTTGATGCATTCTAACGCTTGTTTGAAACGTTTTCCCTCGACTATTTTCAAATATTATCGATTTTTCTATAATGGATTTAGCATTTTTGGGGCAAAATTTGAATAATTTGTACCATTTTATTTATTTTTACTCTTTTTTTAAACTATTTGAAAAAAGAAAACAAAAAATTACGCATTAAAATATAAAAAAATGAAGTAAAAAAACTGCCTGTGCAGTTAAAATAGTTAACTTCTTTGTGAGGACATTTTTGGAAGTGCTTTTAAAGTTGTGCCTTTAGAACAACTCCCAATTTTTTGCTAAGAAAAGTGTGGAACTACCCTACGGGAAACGGATCAACCACAGAACTGGTACGGGACTAGTCCCTGGTGTGTATTGACCAGTCCCAGTTCTGATCAAAACGTATGGAAGGGACCGTCCACTTTAACATGGGTTTGTCATTGACGGAGTAAACTTACATTTTAGGACGCGTCTTGGATTCATCCCAAAGGACACGTCATGGGACAATTTAGCAGGAGCAACCCATAAACATGTCCTCAGGAACCAGTCTCGGACAAACTCTTAGAAATCTCTTTCAATTTGGGCTCCTAATCGAACCCGAAATGAAAAAAAACTTTTGATATATGTCGAACAAAAGGTTATTCTGATAATTTTATTTCACTAAATGTGAAAATTGCAACTAACTGGAGCACAGGTACCAGTTCTGCGATAGGTCCGTCAGTGGCAATTTGCACCAATTTCCCGTAGGGTACTTTTAGTTGCTTTATTATAAATTGATTGTCGAGTTATTTTGATGTCTATTTTTTATTCAATTTTATGAAATAAAACATTAGTTGAAAATATAAGTTCAGTCTATAAAGTTTTAGCTAGGGGGGCTATAGCCCCCCCTAGGAAAATTGTCTAGCTACGCTAATGGTCAGGCTAAGTACATGAGAACAAAAAGGAAACTTTACTATACAAAAGTTGTTACAGAAGTGAGTCTTAGATTACAAAATCGATAACTTAATCTATGGAACATATAGAGTTCACACGTAGTTACTAAAATCATATGATAGTTGTTGGGTTGTAATACATAACAGGGTGATATATTTTACATACTCTACCTCAACCCAAGTACTATCGCATTAAATTCAAATTAATACATTAACAATTTACAAAACTGGAAATGTTTTTCTTTGGACAAACATTTTGTAAATAAATCGGCTACGTTTTCATTCGTAGGTACATATTCAATTTCAATATCATGATTTTCAAATCGATCTCTAATAAAGTGATATCGTATATCGATATGCTTGCTCCTTTTGTGAGCAACTGGATTTTGAACCATGAATTGGGCACTCTGATTATCGCATCTGATCGTAGTTGGAGTTTTGATATAGGCTTCAAGTCCAATTTCGGCTAACAGACTTCTTATATAAACGACTTCCTTCGTTCCTTGACCATTGAACTGAGCGCAACGATTTTCTGTTTTTGGGATTCCCAGGTGATTGGACCTCCACCAAGAAATATTACAAAGCCACTATAATACTTTCGATCCACTACGTTGGAACCCCAGTCGGCATCTGTATAACAAACCAAACCATTAGTAGAATTAAAACACAACGTACCTTTTGGCTTGTGTTTGAGATATCTCAACACGTTTTTGGCCGCATCAAAATGTTCCTTTTCTGGATGACTGTTAAACTGCGAAAGTTTTGAAACAGCATGTGATATGTCCGGGCGCGAAGCTACAGCAAGATATGTCAACGACCCAATTAATGACTGATATCTCTTCACATCGTAGCCTTCACAATTCTCCTTTGAGCATTTCTTCAAAACAGTTCCGACAGCTAAGGGTGTGTGTGATGGTTTGCAATTTTCCATTTTCCATTCTCGAAGAAAATTTTCCGTAAAAGTACTTTGATGGACAGATATTGGTCCACGAAGGCCATCTCTTTCTATCTCCATTCCTAGATAGCTTTACTGGTCCTCTGTCGATAGCATCCACATATTTATTCAAATTTGTCACTATTGCATTTAAAGTGCTCTCGTTGGAACATGACAGCAATATGTCATCAACATATAGAGCTAAGAAAATCTTTTCATCACCTTTATCCATCACGTACAAACAATTATCGGTTTTGGTACGAACACATTTTAGATCAATTAAAATTTTATTTATTTTACGGTACCAATCTCTACCGGCCTGCTTGAGACCGTATATTGATCTCTTCACCTTACAAACACGTTCGGGGAATTTCTCATCAACAAACATGGGTGGTTGTCTCATATACACCTCTTCTTGAAGATCCCCATTTAAAAATGCAGAAACAATGTCAATATGGTTGACCAAGAGTGCACATGGGCAATGACTGGGCCCATAACCTATGTTAGCAATCGATGTAAAAAATGAAAGTCAGGCTAAGTACATGAGAACAAAAAGGATACTTTACTATACAAAAGTTGTTACAGAAGTGAGTCTTAGATTACAAAATCGATAACTTAATCTATGGAACATATAGAGTTCACACGTAGTTACTAAAATCATATGATAGTTGTTGGGTTGTAATACATAACAGGGTGATATATTTTACACTTGTTGTACAGGATATGCTTAAATAAATAAATAAAATACGAAATAGCATAAAACAGTGAAAAATTAATGGGCATTGTCCAAAACAGGAAAAGTCCGATAATACCGTTGTTGGTACCTAAATGAAAGGTATTGACATGACGAATAATCGTGTATAATTGAATGATAAGTTAAGTGGTTGAAAAATATGGATCCAAAAAGGGAAAATTTTCAAAAAAATCTTGTTTTACAGTGACCCTTTTCCGCCGTAAAAGTACAAACTAAAAATAACTGGATATCTCAAAAACTGTTCCATACATTCTTTTTAAATTTTATCGAATTCAGCAGATCAAAATACATAAGAAAAGTCACATCTCATCAAATGCACATGAAAAAAAATTTATTTTGTAAACTAGTGTAATTATTGATAAAAACGAGTTCGATTTTTGTATTTTTAATTTTCATTTATTCAATATTTCGTCTTTTCATTGAAAGACTTCATCGGGAAAATTGTTTCTGCTTATACAAATAGAAAAGAAAATAACTCGATTAACTTTTTATGAATACGGCTGAAAATCTTTGGAACCGGGCATGCTTTCTTTTAGTGTAGATACACGTCGATATATCGACAATATATTGTAGCACTACAGTACTGTTTCCTTTTAGTACTGGATGCATAATTTGTATGCATAAGCGTAGGAAGGCCTCTGGGAAGGGGGCTTAGACCCCCCCAGAAAAATTTTAGCCCCTCCCCAGAATTTGAAAACCTATTTAGGATTTTTCATTGTTGTTATATACTATTAAACAAGTAAATACAACCGCATCAAGTTCCGCTAAAGACTTTCATGCACAATTTTATTTTGTTTAGTCTAACTTTTAGTCGATTTAATTAAAAAATACACCCAGAAAAAAGTGACCCTTTCTTTAAGTGGTTTCAGCAGGACGGTGCCACTTGCCATACAGCCAACGAAAGAATGGCTCTTTTGCGCAACAAATTCAATGGCCGTGTTATCTCACGTAATGGCGATGTCAATTGGCCGCCAAGATCATGTGATTTGACACCGTTGGACTTTTTTCTTTGGGGTTATTTGAAAGAAAAGGTGTACGTCGATAAGCCAGCAACAATTCAAGAGCTAAAGGATGAGATAATTCGGGACATTAACGGCATAGAACCTCCATTATGCCTCAGCGTCATCGAAAATTTGGACCATCGGATGAAGGTGTGCCACCGAGGTCGCGGCGCCCATTTGGCTGATAGTTGTTCCATACATAATTGAGTAATACCAATATATCATAATAAAATAAAATTACAATAATTTCCTAAATAGTTTGTGTTTTATTCAAAATCAACATCGGCCCTTGAAATTTTAACAACTCTTTATAAACAAAAAAAATCCAAAACCAAATTTTTCACAAAAGGTTAGCGTCACTGAATATTACCTGATAATTGAAGATTCCAAAATGAAGTCGACTGAAGGGGTTGTTGTTCTGCTGGTGTTTTCTTTTTTATAAACCAATTTTCAAAAAACGAACATTTTGCTCACAAATTTAAAATAACAAATATTTTATTTGTTTTTTATAATATTATTTTACTATATTATTTTTTAACAATCTCTCCGTATACCATAACAACGCGATTCCAACTAAAAAACAATCCAAGCGCAAACATATCGATTACAGGTAGATAAAAGAAATGTAGGAAATTTTCCTATATTCTAACAAGTGCGTTTCCTTAAGTTTTGAAAGGATTGAATACTTCTTAGTACGAATGAACTAAAATATTTTTCTATGCCAAGTATTATTCGTATGTATGGCAAGATTTCTATAATAAAGGAAGTCAGAATTATCATTTTATAAGAAATCTTTCTAAATTTGAGGAAACTTGGTTTTAGTTCGGTTTTTGTTTATTTTTACGAATGCTTTGTTATCAGTGAATACAATTTTCTTGTTCAGTAGTAAATTCTTATACCCAGCGAAGAAAACAGTATTAGTAAAATTCCATGCGCTATTCTAGTTAATGAACTATTCCTAACTGCTTTCAATTTAGGATTTTTTTACTGAAACAAGTAAATTTTATTATTTCACACAAAATATTAACTGAGTGGAAATAAACTGGCTAAAGTAAATTGATGAACATTTTTTCCTTTAGTTTCGAAGACACTTTTTTCTGGGTGTAATAGGGGAAATGAGATCAGATAACAAAACACAGGGTTATATACAGTGAATGAATGCTAAACTAAGAAAAAGGTCATGAAAGGAATTAGGAAAGTAGTAAAAAATAAATAAATGATTGTAATAAGCGATGACGTAATTTTATCGTTACAATTTAACATTTAAAATAAAAATTAAAATCTAGCCAAATGTGTAATTTGTTCAATTCATTATTTATAAATATCGTTAAGTTTTAAATAGTATTTGGGGTGTAAATTTAAGTTTAAAAATAAATAGTTAGGCAAATTCAAAATAAATTAGTTTAAGGAAATGGTGTATTGGATATGGTGAGTTTCAAGTCCAATGTATTATTCAATACAACTATGAAATATAGTTTTAAGTAAAAAGTACAGTGCAATTCCTGAAACTTTTGTGCCATTTAGACTTAAGCTAAATATTCAATTTAGTTCATGTACGATGGGTGTTTTGTGCTGTGATTTTGTTCCCCAGCAAGAAAGCATCGCCATAAAAGTAGTGTTCGTTTTGGATCGGGAATTGGTGCAGAAAAGGAGCTTCGATGAATTTAACATGGGCTTGTCATAGGATAGATGTCTACCATTTTAATAGCCGTTGCACTGAATTTGCATCACTTATTACGGTGTGATTCGAATTCAGTGTTTTGGATGTGAAGTACAAATTTTTGATATTTTGGCACATAAATAATTTTTATAATCTTTTTATAATTTTTAATGCAATATAAATAATTCTGCAACTTTTGAACGGATAAACATATTTCTGTTTGCGTGACAGTGTTTTTTTTCAAAGTTTGCAAGTTTGTGAGTCCCTAGTTGGTCCACGACCTGACCTGTAGGCGTTGAAAGTTGGTCACCTCGGGGTTATCAAATTTTGTTGTAGCTGTCAAATCCGCAATTGTGAACCGATTTTGATGGTTTTTTCTTTACTGGATAGAACTTGTAAAACCCTTCAAAAAAGTTCGCGAGCGAGGGCTTTTTATTTTTTTTTTGTTATCGGGAAAACAAAAATTACGAAAATTGAACGTTTTTGGGCAAGGAACCATTTAAAAAAATCAATTTTTTGGGAGTTACAAATATGAATTGAAATCTATATAAATTTTGAAATAATTATTATATATCATTATGATTTTTATTGAGCTTTGCAGGGAAAATTGTGTTAAGAAATATCACTGAATATACTATTCCCAAAATTCTTATCAACAAGTAAGGAAAGTCTAAAGTCGGGCGGAGCCGACTATATTATACCCTTCACCACTATGTAGACAAACATTTGTGTTACCATCTCAACTACTTAAAATTTGCTGGGAGCTATAAAAAATTTGCATTTCCAGATACAAATACTTTTAATGGAAACAATTTTTTGTACTTCTACAAAAACTCTAGAATTAACATTCAAATCGGCTAAAGCCATTTCGTAATATTTATTCGCATTTTGGGGTTGGATATTTGAATTTAAGTATTTTGAATCGAATTTTTGGCGGCCGTTGACTTAGCATCATTTTTTGACTCTAAGGATTTCTCCAAATTTTAAGTTACACAGATAAGGGGGACAAAAAAGGAAAGTTCCCAGTTCATAATTGTGTGATTTTTCAGTCAGAAAGTTGCTAGATTAAGAAAAACGGCGAATTTGTTAGTGGAAATAGGAAACGATTAGTATGAATGAAAACTTGAAGGATCATCCTCCTGATAGGGGGAGGATCGGTAAGGAAGATAAAGATGACGACCCAGAATAAGAGAAGGTATGATGAGAAGAAAGCGGATATGAAAACCAGATCCCGAAGTAATAGCCGATCGAGATCGAAGGCAGGCGGTTAGAGGATGGTATGAGAGTGGAAATTGATCACGATAAGGAAGGAAGTACCGGGAATATGGATGAGGCAAAGAAAAGTAACAACGACAAGGAGATGAGGCAAGGCAATGAGAACGATAAAAGGAACATGTTTGAATGCAGATACGATGAGGATCACAAGGGCGATATCAATGTGTATGTGGACACGAAGAATCAAGGTGAGAGTAGGTTAGGTTAGGTTAAAGTGGCAGCTCGATTAAGATTCAGGCTCACTTAGACTATTCAGTCCATTGTGATACCACATTAACTAAAAGTACCTATTACATGTGGGCACTTCTAGTTTTAACCGTTGAACCTTCTCGATTATTTTCTTCTGTTGAACCAACCAGATTGTTCCAAAAACATTAGCAAACTGCTTAAGTTAACGTTTTCCAGGTCCGCTAGTAATCTGAAGCTATATGCCCCTAAAATTTGCTAACGCCTTACACAAAATGCAGGACACTCACACAAGAGGTGTTTTATTGATTCCTTTTCCTCCGCATCATGACAACTCATACAATAGTCATTATACTTCGCACCAAGAGTTTTTGCAAAATCGCCTATCAGGCAGCGACCCGTTATAGCAGTGATATCTGGCGTCTCGAGAACACTAGCATATCTAGTGTGCGGTTTAAGTTTAAATGGGGCCATATTTGCTTGGTGTCGTTACAACCCTTACAATTCTCCCATCGAACATTTGCCATCATGACAGCCTTCTCACGCAGTAAGAGCTTGCAGGTAGCCAGAGGCACACCAACAGATTCTAGTTCCCCTGGAATATGTAAGGTAGTTCCTAGCCTTGCTAGCTCATCTGCTTCGCAGTTCCCCGGTATGTTCCTGTGGCCAGGCACCCATATTAGGTGAATATTGTGCTGCTCAGCCATCTCATTGAGAGATTTGCGGCAGTCGATGGCCGTTTTCGAGTTGAGGAACACAGAGTCCAAGGATTTTATTGCAGGTTGACTGTCTGAGTATATATTAATGCCAATATTGCTTGGAGCATTACTTCTCAGCCAATTCACCACTTCTCTTATTGCTAATATTTCAGCCTGAAAAATACTACAGTGATCAGGTAATCTTTTCGCTATTCGAAGTTCCAGATCTTTAGAATATACTCCGAAACCCACTTGTCCATTCAATTTGGAGCCATCAGTATAGAAATCTATATATCTTTTATTCCCCGGGGTCTGTGTACACCACGCCTCACTGTTGGGAATTAGTGTCTCAAACTTTTTGTCGAAAAGTTGACTCGCCAAAGTGTAATCCACTACGTTAGGCACATCTGGCATTAATTTGAGGACCGAACTGTGACCGTAACTTTTTTCCGACCACAGCGATAGCTCGCGCAACCGCACAGCCGTTGTTGCAGCTGACTGTTTGGCCAAAATGTCTAAAGGCAATAGATGTAGCATGACATTAAGGGAGTCTGTTCCTGTCTTACTAAATGCGCCTGAGATACACAAGCACGCCATACGCTGAACTTTGTCTAAAATTGTCGGCTGGTGAAGTGCCGGCCACCAGACTACAACACCATACAGCATTATAGGTCTAACCACTGCCGTGTATAGCCAATGTACAATTTTTGGTTTTAGTCCCCACTTTTTCCCTATTGCATTTTTGCACGAGTATAAAGCTACCGTTGCTTTCCTCGCCCTTTCTTCAATATTAAGCTTAAAGTTCAGCTTCCTGTCCAAAATAACGCCAAGGTATTTTGCACACTCCCTAAAGGGAATTTCAATACCCCCTAAGGAAATGGGCCTAACCGTGGGAGTTTTGCGATCTTTGCAGTACATGACTATTTCTGTCTTTGCAGGATTTACCCCAAGACCATTATCTTTCGCCCATTTCTCAGTCATCCGGAGGGCTCTCTGTATAATATCTCGAACTGTTGATGGGAATTTTCCCCTGACTGTTAGCGCCACATCATCTGCGTATGCCACCACTTGTATCCTTTCTTTTTCTAGGAAAACCAGAAGGTCGTTTATAGCAACATTCCAAAGAAGAGGTGATAGAACTCCTCCTTGAGGAGTGCCTCTGTTCACATACCTTTGTATGTTTGCTTGTCCTAGTGTGGCTGAAATGCGTCTCTTCCTTAGAAGTTCGTCTAACAGCCTAAGTATACCTGGATCAACATTCAGAGTTGTCAGTCCATTTAATATCGAGCTCGGATGGACGTTATTGAACCCCCCTTCGATGTCTAGAAATGCCACGATTGTGTATTCTTTGACAGATAGTGAGCTTTCAATAAAGCTGACTAGTTCATGTAATGCGGTCTCAGTAGACCTGCCTTTCGAGTATGCATGATGTCGTTTCGAGAGCAAACTTGAATCGACGCTAGTTCTAAGATAAATATCTATCATCCTCTCCAGAGTCTTAAGTAGGAATGATGATAAGCTGATTGGTCGGAAATCCTTCGCATTCGAGTGAGAGGCTTTTCCCGCTTTAGGTATGAAAACGACTTTTGATTCTCTCCACTTTCGTGGAATATATGCTAAGTTGATACATCCTATATATATCGCCGACAACCAGGGGATAATTCTGTCAGCCACCGCTTTTAACTCCGCCGGAGTAATTCCATCAGGTCCGGGGGATTTGAATGATCCAAAGGTGAGAGTAGAAAACCATTGAATATCTTAGCGCTTGGGAAGTTGATGAAAGACCTTGAGGTGTCGGGCGTGACCCTATTAACGAAAATAGGATATGGACGGGCGAAGGTTATGTTCAAAAATTATATTGAGGCGAACCAGTTTGCGGATAATCGGAAGATGGTAGAGGCTGGATACCAGCCTAAAATAATGAGGCATTTTATTGCAAAGATGGGAATAATGTATAATGTGCCTATGGACATGACAGTCGATTATCTATGGGATAATATTACATCTGATCATACCATACTGGACATTTTTAGAATTCACCGGAAGGAACGTGGCGAACAGATCCCAACGGGTAGGGTAAAAATTCTGTTTAAAGGCTCAAAGGTACCAGAATCAATATATATGTATGAGTGTACGTTGACATACCCCGTGGAGCCAGCTGTACCATTCGGGCAGTGTGCCAGATGTTTCAGGTTTAACCATTACGCTGAACATTGCAAGGATAGTGTTGCAGTCTGTAGAAGCTGCTACCACAGACATGAGGCAAAGATCGCATGTGCGCCGCGGCCGAGCTGCTCGAACTGCAAGGGGGATCACCACCCGAGCGACAGGAATTGCCCAGCAAGGGCAAAGGCCTATAGCATTAAATATGCAATGACAAAGGACAACCTTAGCTTTAAGGAGGCACGCGCCAGATATGCCTCATTGTTCTCTAATCGATTCAGTATACTGGATGGAGAATTAGACAACGAGTTCCCGAGCATCGACGTGAATAATAGAAAGGGCAAGAATAGGCTGGAGAATGGTCAGACAACAAAACAGAACAGACAGGAGTTCATTCACACCCAATATTCATACGCATCGGTTGCAAAGGTTAATAGGAACAGAGAGCGTGAGAGTGCGAACAGCGAAAGAACGTTGAGGGAGCACAAAGAAACCCTGATGGCTGAAGAGACCTACAAAGGTGCCAACGGTAGTGTGTTTGAGGAATCCGGCCATATGAAAACGACAGAACTAGAGAACACGATTAATGAAAGTTTCCAGAATTTTTGCGGAGGGAACAGAGGGCATGAAGGCCGAACATATAACACTGTTAGAAAGCTTGAGACAGGATATGAACAAAGCGTTAAACGACATGGATTTACAGAGAATCAGGGAGGCGTCAATCCCGGATGAACCTGAGCTATAGACTTTAAGATACAATGAACTAATTAAGTGATATTGAGAAAAGAAAGAGAAGAAGAGAAAAAGAAAAGGAAGAAGAAGAATAGGAGGAAATTTGTTTAATTTTTTTTCTACACAAGTAAACAACATGAAAATTTTGCAGCTCAATATACAGAGTTTAAACAAGATTGAGAACATGAATGTATTAGAGATGTTTATGGATAAGAACGAAATAGACGTGGCGCTACTAAGCGAGACTTGGCTGAGAGAGAATTCAACGATTAATTTTTGTAACTACAACATTATTATGAGAAATAGAATGGATGGATTTGGAGGAGTGGCTATCTTGGTCAACAGGGCTATACGTTTCTCGATAGTCAAATATGAGGGTGATGGCGAGGTTTGTGGAATTTCCACATTGAACCTCAAACACAACATTAGTTTTATTACTGTTTATATACCACCTGGTACAGCAATACAAAGGAATTTTGGCGTCCATTGAGAACATGCTACATGGGCTTATGGGCTCAATCCTTCTTGTGGGCAATTTCAATGCGAAGGCCCTTGAATGGGGAAACAACCACACGGGCAGAAAAGGAGAGGAACTGCGTTCGTTCATTATGAGCTCGGGTCTGGTGTGCATAAATGGGGGACGAGCCACATTTAGAACAGCAGAGACGTCATCGGCTATTGACATCACCCTCTTGAACAACATGGGTCTAAGGCCTCAATGGAGCGTATTAAATGAGAAACTAACTAACAGAAACCATCTGCTAATTATAGTTGAGTTATGTGAAGAGGTAAGAAGAGTCTGTAAAAAGACGAATTACACCAGAGTTGGAAGAGCTATGGCGAATATAGAAGTAGGAGCATCAATAGAGACATTTAACTCCAATGTGAGCAAAATCATTGAATCATGCACAGTTACAACCAGAGAATCTCGAACGGCAGAGATATGGTGGGATCAGGAATGTACTCGTCTATTCCGTATTGCAGCTAGAAAAAGATTCTACTCATATAGATCATTGGAAAATTTACTGTTGATGGAGGAAGCAGATAACGAGTTTCAGAAGTATATGAGGCAGAAAAAAATGATAATTATAAGGAGTTTCTGGCAGGCTTATCGACATCTGTTTCACCTAGAGAGTTTTGGTCTAAGATTCGAAACATAAAAGGGTATGGACTTCCCAAGATGGCAAAAAATTCATGGAACGAAGACCAAAACAAGGAATATCTAGGGTTCATTTCGAGTACCTCAAGGGCAACTTTTGGTATTGGGCCTGACGTGTTGGGAAACACCTCAGATAGTAGACCAAGCATGGCGACCAAAAACATCGAGAAAAGCCTGAGAAGTAAAAACCCGAAATCAGCGGCTGGCGCTGATCTCATTACATATGGCATGATTTTGAATATGAATGATGAAAATAGAACTCGCTTTTGTAACATGACTATTAATATTTGGAACGTTGGCAACATCCCCGAATGCTGGAGAATAATTAAGATATCACCCATACCCAAGCCAGGGAAAGATATCACAATGGTACAAAACTATAGACCGATAGCCCTCTTTTCAGTGTCTCTCAAGTTGTTAGAGAGTCAATTAAAAGAGATGATTCAAACAGCTGCTGAGGAAAGGGAACTAATCCCCCACCGGTCATATGCATTTAGGCCACACAGATCCACTTCGAACTGCGTTAATGACTTAATCAACTCCATAGTTCAATATAAGTCATCAGGTCAATACGTTCTTGGATTATGCGTCGATGTTGAAAAAGCGTATGATTGTGTAGATGTGTACAAATTGGTGAACATATTAACAACAATGAACATAAACAGTCACATAACAAAGTGGATACCTAACTTCAATCAAAAAAAGATATTGAGACTTGGTAAACAAGAGGTAGAAGTAAACAATGGCCTGGCTCAAGGAAGCGCGCTCAGCCCAATTCTGTTCAACCTTTACACGGCACAACTTCATGCTATCAACTCAGATTTCTGTATGCTGTTTCAGTTTGCAGATGACTTTTTTATTATTATTCATCACAGTAACTTTGTAAGAGCCAAGGAAATACTGACGGAAAAGATTGACCAATTCGAACAATATGTAATAACATTAATCTGAGGTTCAACTTGGAGAAAACGAAGGTGACCCACTTCAGTGGCCGCCCTAGACATCTTAACATATGTAAGAATGGTGTGAGTATTAATCAGGACATAAACATCAAGTTCCTTGGAATTGCACTAAGAGCTACGGGATCGTCGAGGGACCATATAGACAGAATAGCATCGGAGGCTAACAGGAAATGCAGTTTTTTCAAAATTATCTCGGGATGCACTTTTGGCATTCGGCCGGAGAGAGCACTCTTGTTCTATAAGGCTTTTGTGCGTTCAAAAGTGGAATATGGTGCGGCGACAATGGCTAGTTTGAATAAAGGGGCGGAGAGTAAACTGAAGGGTTGTCTCAATGTTTTCCTAAGAAAGGCACTAGGTATGATCAAGATGACACCAACAGTTATGATCTATCACCTGGCGGCGGAATTACCACCAAAATACCGTTTTGAATTAAGTATCGTCAAGGAAATGATAAAAGTAATTGCATACGAGCTACCAGCTGCAAACTATATACATAGTAATTTACCTGCCAATACAGGATATGGAATGATGATGCACAAATATAATGATATACTGAGAGATATTGGCCCAGGTAAGAGAACAGATAGGCGGAACGTGTCTGTTTTCACGGACTTCTTCAGGGGCACTGTGGCTAAGAAGTTCGAGGCGAGCGACATAGTTATATCGTCATACTTCAGAGATAAGATGGCATATTTGGAGGAAAATAACTTCGAAATCATATTCACTGACGGTTCAGTAAGAACAGCGGCAACTGGTTTTGCATTCCACCATCACAACACAAACACCACCAGATCATTTCAAGCATCGAAAGAACTCTCATCAATGTCCGCGGAGATATTGGCGTTTATCAAGGCGACAGAATATGCTAAAGAAAACAATATAATCAAGTTAGCTATTCTCACGGACAGTTGTAGCGGTTTGATGGCAATAGAGGGAGGCTCATCGTCAAATTACTTGATAGACGACTTTCTTGCACTATCAGAAGAAATTCCTTTGGGAGTACAACTACACTACGTACCGGGACATAGTGGTATTCATGGCAACGAGATGGCAGACACGGCGGCGAGAAACAATAATGATGAAGCTGAAATAACTGGTGTACCTTGGCCTATCAATGACGTAGTGACGGAGATACAGAAAAGATTATGGAATGAATGGAAAATATTTTATGAAGGGATTGCGACGGCCAGTAATAATCACTTTTTCAAAATTTTCCCAACGGTGAGGAAAAAACCTTGGTTTCGTGGAATGCAACTGAGCCCTGACAGGGTGAAAATGGCTAACAGAATTCTGACAAACAATTGTTTTTGCAATGAAACACTATCGAGATTCAATGTGGTACCTACGGACCAATGCAATCAATGTGGCACGCTAGAATCGCCATCCCATATTATCTTCCATTGCGAACGATATGGCACTCAAAGACAAGCATACAAGCAGCTGATTGAATGAAACAAGCAGTATAGAACAATTTATTGAGTTATTTGGTATCGAGAAGATAGACACTATCTGTGAATTTCTTGAGGAGATTGGAGTAAGACTGTGAAGAATAGCTTCAAAAGCTCCCCCAGTAGCGTTGGCGTAGTACTTCGGTGGCCAAATAATCCTCTTTTTGAGTAACTGGACAGCAAAAAAAAAAAAATCGGCTAAAGCCCTGGGATGAAACACAATGTTAGTAAAAAATATGGGAAATATGAAGCGAGAGAAATTTTAATGCAATTGTACAAAAGAGATTTATGATTTTTCATGCGATACATATTATTATTATATTCGAGATATAGGGCAATTAGAGTAATATTTACAATTTTTGCTACTCAGCAGTGGCGATTTTACAAGGATATTGGTTAGATCTCGCCAAGATATTGGTCAAGTGTGGGTTGTGATATATTATTTGGTCTAGTCGGGCGACTTGGAGCCTTATTTAAAACTTATCCGTTCTGTGGAAATTTTGGCATTGCAGTGTGTAGGATATGGCTAAGATATGGGGAAATAATCACAGAATTTTGTGTAAAGTATGAGAATTTTGGCCATATTTGTATTCTGTGAGGAAACTATCCAGTCAATTGGAGGAAAATCCCATTGAAAATGGGTCTAAAATATGAAACAGCCTACCATATTTCCCCAACTCTGGTGTACGGATATATGGGAGCAATATACAATCTGAACCAATTTTGACTAAATTTGACATGCATAGTTAGAATAATAATTCTGCTATCTATGCGAAATTTCACGTAAATGGGAGTATAACTTTGGCCCCCCTGGTCATATGAGTGCAAATCCGACGGGAGATTTATATGGGAGCCATATCTAAATCTGAACCGATTTCAACCAAATTTGCCACAATTGCCTATACTACTAAACGTACTCCTTGTGCGAAATTTGAACCAAATCACGGCAAAACCCTGGATTTTGAGGCCATATAAGTTCAAATCGGACGAAATATAGATATATATATATATATATATATATATATATATATATATATATATATATATATATATATATATATATATATATATATATATATATATATATATATATATATATATATATATATATATATATATATATATATATATATATATATATATATATATATATATATATATATATATATATATATATATATATATATATATATATATATATATATATATATATATATATATATATATATATATATATATATATATATATATATATATATATATATATATATATATATATATATATATATGGGAGCTATATCTAAATCTGAATCGATTTTGACCATATTTGGCACATACAATAGTATCATTAAAAGTACCGCTTGTGCAAAATTTGAAGTAAGTCAGGGCAAAACTCTGGCTTTTGAGACCATATAAGTCCAAATCGGGCGAATGATATATATGAGCTATATCTAAATCTGAACCGATTTTAACAAAATTTGACAAACTTAACGATACTATTAAACGTACCCCTTGTGCAAAATTTGAAGCAAATCACGGCAAAACTCTGGCTTTTGTGGCCATATAAGTTCAAATCGGACGAAAGATATATACGGGAGCTATATCTAAATTTGAACCGATTTAAATCAGATTTACCGAGCATTGGTAGAATGTCAATTCTACCCTCTGTGCAAAATTTCACGAAGATCGGTAGTAAACTTTGGCTTCTGTGGTCATATGAGTCTAAATCGGACGAAAGATATATATGGGAGCTATATCTAAATCTGAACCGATTTGGCTGATATTTTGCAAGATTTTCGAGATTCATAAAATATTTGGATGTACGGTATTTCAAGAAAATCGGTTGATAAACACGCTAACAATGACCAAATCGGGGATAAATATTTATGACAGCTATATCTAAATCTGAACCGATTTTTTCCAAAACCAATAGCGATTGTCTCTGTCCCAAGAAACGGCCCTATGCCAAATTTGAGGACGATCGGACTTAAATTGCGAGCTGTACTTTGTGCACAAAATTACATATACAGACAGACGGACGGATAGACAGACAGACAGACGGACATCGCTAAATCGACTCAGAATTTAATTGACTATTATTTCTTGGTGTTACATACAAAAGCACAAACTTATTATTAAAAATCCCCAAAGTGGGAACATATGTTAAAAAATGTTATTATTTTGGTAATTTGAATATTTCTTAGCTGTTTACCGGTATGATGTTGAAACATTTTACAGTTAGTTAGTGTGCACATGGAGCTTTTTGGAAAAGAGATCGGCTTAACAATCGGTGCTTTTTACACTTGTCCAAAATAACCGATAAAAGCGCAAAACGTATCTTTATTTGGTGTTCTATAAGAAACAAACATAAAAAGATTGGAAAATATATAAAAAAATTACGACAGAAAGAATGTAGGTGCCATTTTCGAAAAAATTAGTCAAAATTCTGAATTTTTTTGAAATTCTAAATTGTGGAGTTTACAACTTTTAATCTAAAGCACATAGGTACACAATTTGTTCTTCCCATATCGAACCAAAATTTTTTGTAGGGATTGCAGTTAATAAAAGAAAACAAGGATCCGCCCTGCAGGTTCAAAATACTGACCCCACTTTGTTAAAATTTTGCTAAAAAAATAAATTGTGGGTCCATATCTTGCAAACTATTAAATATATATTCCCACCGCTTGCGATCTTTATTGAAGGTTTTTTAAAGTTCTATCCAGCAAAGAAAATCATCGAAATCGGTTCCCAATTGCGGATTTGACAGCTAAAACAAAATTTGATACCCCGAGGTGACCAGTTAACATAAAGAACATCTTTTTGAGAGTTTTTAAAGTTGTTTCTGTAGAACTACTTCCATTTTTTTATACATTTTTTAGTTTGTGGCCGTACTTTTTGTTCTATATTTGTGTGTGGTGATCAGTCGGTGGGTTAATGAATATTTGTATATGTCACTGATTTGTTAATTGTTCTTAGGGTTCACCTGTAAATAATTTGGGGTTTTATGTCCACATCAATGTTTTGTTCGTCGCCCTCTTGAGTGATGCTTATGAGCATACACAAAGGCTTAGCGACAAAACTACAAGCATCATTCTGTCATCAATACTTTTAACGATTTCTAATCGTAGGAGCCATGACTTTTTGGAAAATTGGATTATGTTAGATTTAAGTTTTTAGACATATGTAGAAATAAAGGGTTTTTAGTTTTTGTATTGAAATCGAAAGCATCACATCGTTTTCATTTTACGTCTTCGTTTATAACAATTGGCGACGAGGGTTCTATCGAGTCTACGCAATGGCTACTTTAGAAAATATTTAAGTCCAGTTGATGGCACAGCAACAATAAAGGACAAAACGCCAGCAAGATTTAATGGAAATGATATCGAGAAATTTGAATTCACAAACACACATTTCTCTAGATACGCCAGTTCCAAAACATCAAAAGGCATTGATGGATATTATTTCCAGGAGCATTCATTCATGGATATTATTTCCAGGAGCATTCACGTTTCGAAGAACATATTAACGCGGACGCTAAGAGATATGATAATAGTTCCAAAGTTCAGCTGCTACTTCGAAAATTGAATCACAAGGACTAAACAAAATATGCTGATTCCATATTGTCAGAAAAACCGAAAGATTTGGATTTCTACAAAACTGTCAAACAACTAAAATTTATGTTTGACAAAAAGTAGTCATTATTAAGCATTTGATATAAATGTCTCAATACTCAGAAAAGCAACTTAAAGGATTTTGTAAGTTATGGATCAAGAGTGAATAAAGAGTCCGAAAATTTTGTTCGTGGGCAAATGGAACAATGGAATTTATATGCTTAATTTTTATAATTGGTCTTAAGTCCTCTGACCTACGCTCCAAGCTTTTAACGTTAATGGAGAACGATGGTGATACGCTGACACTGGACAAGTTAGTGGAAGAAGCTCAACGATATGAATATCTTAAAGAAGGTGTTCAACTAGGCGCTCAATTACCTACAGAGTTCCGCTGACACTGGACAAGTTAGTGGAAGAAGCTCAACGATATGAATATCTTAAAGAAGATGTTCAACTAGGCGCTCAATTACCTACAGAGTTCCTTAAGTGTCGACACTCAAGTAAATATGGATCAAAATCAAATTCATACCAGGGATGGAAAATACAATTTTTAAGAAAGTACAAAAAAGGTATTTTTTTGAGCGAAAAAGTACTTTTCACCAAAATCAACAAAAATTCCATTGGAAGATTATTGACAAAAGCTCCCTTAGACTAAATTTTAAAGAAAATATAGAAATTTTTGTTGAGCTGACCCCAATTTTATAAATAATAAAATCTTTACACAATTTTCTAAAGAAATAAAATTTTGACAAAATTTTTTATAGAAATAAAATTTTGACAAAATTTTCTATAGAAATAAAATTTTGACAAAATTTTCTATCGAAATAAAATTTTGACAAAATTTTTTACCGAAATAAAATTTTGAAAAAAAATTTCTATAGATATAAAATTTTGACAAAATTTTCAATCAAAATACAATTTTGACAAAATCTTCTATAAAAAATTTTTTACCGAAATAAAATTTTGAAAAAAAAATTTCTATAGATATAAAATTTTGACAAAATTTTCAATAAAAATACAATTTTGACAAAATCTTCTATAAAAATTTTTTTTGACAAAATATTTAATAAAAATAAAATTTTAACAAAAAATTTCTATACAAATAAAATTTTGATAAAATCTTCTATAGAAATAAAATCTTGACAAAATTTCCTAATGAAATAAAATGTTGACAAAATTTTCCACAGAAATAAATTTTTACAAAATTTTCGATAGATATAAAATTTTGACAAAATTTTCTGTAGAAATAAAATTTTGATAAAACTTTCTGAAGAAATATATTTTTGGAAAATATTTTTTGGTAGTATTTAATAAGATTTTCTCCAAGTGTTGGTAGATTATTTTTGTCTCAAGTTTCGACCGTGACTTCTTATCTAGAAAGTGTTCGTGTGGAAGCGTAATATAGAATCACATGCTTTTTTCTACTAAAACATTCTTCAAATTGTTCTATGGCGTTTACAAAATCGAGATTTTCTTCCCGCATGAACTTGTCTGTTTTGCCAAATTTGTAAGAGACTATTAGCAAGTAAGTTTGTTAAAGACTTTCTCAAAATATTAAAATATTTTGTCAAAACTATTGTACCATAAATCTGATATCGGCTCAAAAGGTACTAAATGATTCGCGGGGGTACTACTGACGAGGGTGAAAAAGTATTGAAAATAGTACTATAGTACTGCATTTTCCATCCCTGATTCATACTCAAAAAAGGAAACACCTAAACGTCTATGTTGGCAATGTTGGGGCTATGCATTTCGTTAAAAATTCCCCATTTTCGGATCACAAATGCAAATTTTGTAATAGAATAGGTCTCAATGATGAATGTTGTGTATATTTTGAAAATATTTATAATCATAACTCATATTATAATGATACGAATAATAATGGTAGCAATTATTAGCATGGATCAGGTAAATCAAATTCAGAAGACAAATACTTACCGCCAGCATTGGTGGTAAGGAACTTCAACTTCAATTCGATACTGCTTCAGATGTCACAATTATATCGGAACAGAATTGATTAAGATTAAATAGTCCTCCACTTTCCAAAGAGGTGTGCACGTGACACGAAATTGTCGTGACTCACGAAAATTTTCGTGATTCGTGCGTGAGTCACGCTCATGACAACAGCGTGATTGTCCGTGAGCGTGATTAGGTTAGGTTAGGTTAAAGTGGCAGCCCGATTAATTTTCAGGCTCACTTAGACTATTCAGTCCATTGTGATACCACATTTAACTAAAAGTACCTATTACATATGGGCACTTCTAGTCTTAACCACTGAACCTTCTCTATTATTTACTTTTGTGGAACCAACCAGATTGCTCCAAAAACATTAACAAACTGCTTAAGTTAACGTTTTCCAGGTCAGCCAGTAATCTAAAGCTATATGCTCCTAAAATTCGCTTACGCCTTACACAAAAAGCAGGACACTCACACAAGAGGTGTTTAATTGATTCCTTTTCCTCCACATCATGACAGCTTATACAATAGTCATTATACTTCACACCTATAGTTTTTGCAAATTCGCCTATCAGGCAGCGACCCGTTATAGCAGATATCAGGAGTGCTATCTGATGCCTTGAGAACACTAGCATATCTAGTGTGCGGTTTAAGTTTAAATGGGGCCATATTTGCTTGGTGTCGTTACAACCCTTGCAATTTTCCCATCGAATATTGGCCATCATAACAGCCTTCTCACGCAGTAAGAGCTTGCAGGTGGCCAGAGGCATACCAACAGATTCTAGTTCCCCTGGAATATGTAAGGTAGTTCCTAGCCTTGCTAACTCATCTGCTTCGCAGTTTCCCGGTATGTTCCTATGGCCAGGCACCCATATTAGGTGAATATTGTACTGCTCAGCCATCTCGTTGAGAGATTTGCGGCAGTCTATGGCCGTTTTCGAGTTAAGGAACACAGAGTCCAAGGATTTTATTGCAGGTTGACTGTCTGAGTATATATTAATGCCAATATTTGTTGGAACATTACTTCTCAGCCAATTCACCACCTCTCTTATTGCCAATATTTCAGCCTGAAAAACACTACAGTGATTAGGTAATCTTTTCGCTATTCGAATTTCCAGATCTTTAGAATATACTCCGAACCCCACTTGTCCATTCAATTTGGAGCCATCAGTATAGAAATCTATATATCTTTTATTCCCCGGGGTCTGTGTACACCACGCCTCGCTGTTGGGAATTAGAGTTTCAAACTTTTTGTCGAAAAGTGGTTTTGCCAGGGTGTAATCCACTACGTTAGGCACATCTGGCATTACTTTGAGGACCGAACTATGACCGTACATTTTTTGCGACCACAGCGATAGCTCGCGCAACCGCACAGCCGTTGTTGCAGCTGACTATAGATGTAGCATGACATTAAGGGAGTCTGTTCCTGTCTTACTAAATGCGCCTGAGATACATAAGCTCGCCATACGCTGAGCTTTATCTAAACAAGTCGGTTTCTGAAGTGCCGGCCACCAGACTACAACACCATATAGCATTATAGGTCTAACTACTACCGTGTATAGCCAATGCACAATTTTTGGTCTTAGTCCCCACTTTTTCCCTATTGCCTTTTTGCACGAGTATAAAGCTACCGTGGCTTTTCTCGCCCTCTCTTCAATATTAAGCCTAAAATTCAGCTTCCTGTCCAAAATAACGCCAAGGTATTTTGCACACTCACCAAAGGGAATTTCAGTACCCCCTAAGGAAATGGGCCTAACCGTGGGAGTTTTGCTATCTTTGCAGTACATGACTATTTCTGTCTTTGCTGGATTTACACCAAGATCATTATCTTTCGCCCATTTCTCAGTCATCCGGAGAGCTCTCTGTATAATATCTCCGATTGTGGATGGGAATTTTCCCCTGACTGCTAGCGCCACATCATCTGCGTATGCCACCACTTTTATCCTTTCTTTTTCTAGAGAAACCAGAAGGTTGTTTATAGCAACATTCCAACGAAGAGGTGATAGAACTCCTCCTTGGGGAGTGCCTCTGTTCACATACCTTTGTATGTTTGCTTGCCCTAGTGTGGCCGAAATACGTCTCTTCATTAGAAGTTCGTCTAACAGCCTAAGTATACCTGGATCAACATTCAGAGTTGTCAGTCCATTTAATATCGAGCTCGGATGGACATTATTGAACGCCCCTTCGATGTCTAGAAACGCCACGATTGTGTATTCTTTGACAGATAGTGAGCTTTCAATAAAGCTGACCAGTTCATGCAATGCGGTCTCAGTAGACCTGCCCTTCGAGTATGCATGCTGTCGTTTCGAGAGCAAACCTGAATCCACGCTAGTTCTAAGATACATGTCTATCATCCTCTCCAGGGTCTTAAGTAGGAATGAGGATAAGCTGATTGGTCGGAAATCCTTCGCACTCGAGTGAGAGGCTTTTCCTGCTTTAGGTATGAAGACGACTTTTGTTTCCCTCCACTTTTCTGGAATATATGCTAAGTTTACACATGTTTTATATATCACCGTCAACCAGGGGATAATTCTTTCAGCCACTGCCTGTAACTCCGCCGGAGTAATTCCATCAGGTCCGGGGGATTTGAATGGTCCAAAGCTATTTAAAGCCCATTTTATTCTAGATTCCGACACAATTTCCTCGATAGGAAATGATCGCTGAGCCTCTGTTACACCGCCGGAACATGGTTCAACCGTCTGATTTCCAGGGAAGTGTGTGTCCAAAAGTACCTCCAACGTCTCCTCACTGGACGTTGTCCAATTTCCCTCCGATGTTTTAATGAAACCTGGAGCGGTGTTAGTGGATGCTAGTACCTTCCGTAGTCTGGAAGCCTCTGACGTATTCTCAATACTGCTACAGTAATCATCCCAAGAGTTTTGTTGAGACCTTCTCAGTTCTCGTTTATATTCTCTCAGATTCATCTTGTAAGTGTCCCAATCCTCTGGAGCTCTTGTGGACTTTGCTTTGTTAAAGAGCTTCCTGCAGGATTTCCTCATATTACTTAACTCCGTAGTCCACCATGGCGGCCGATTTTTTCCCCTTGGCTTTCCTCTAGGGCATGCAGCTTTCAGTGAAATGTTGAAGGCCTTAGTAATCCGCTCCACTGCGTGTTCGATATCTTGCACAGTGCTCATATTTGTCTCCGGCACTTCCGGTATCATCAAATTGAACGATACCTATTCCAATCAGCTTTCCTAACATTTGGCGGAAATATGGTCTTTGAAGTACGAACAGCCAATCTGAAACTGATGTAGCGATGATCTGAGAAGCTATGTTCCCTCAAAACTTGCCACTCAGATATCTTATCATTCAGTTCCGGAGAGGTCAACGTTACGTCCAAAACCTCTTGTCTGTTCCTGGTGACGAAGGTTGGTGCATCTCCCTTATTGCAAACTACCAGGTTAGTACGCAAAATAAACTCTATTAGCGACTCTCCCCTTGCATTAGTATCACTACTTCCCCAAATACTATGATGTGCATTTGCATCGCATCCCATAATGAGTTTTGTCTTTGTTTTTAGTGACTCCTCAACTAAAGTCTTAACGGCACAGGGTGGCATCTCCCTATCATGTCCCATGTAGACCGAAGATACCCAATATTTGCATGTGGATATCTCTAGACTGGCTACGACAGTGTCAATGAAGGAAGCAGAAACAAGTTTAGTTCGTTTTTAGCAATTATACATGCTCGATTTATATCGTTACTACTATTATGCAAAAGTTTGAAACCCGGAGTGCTTAATTCACAGATCTTGTTCTTATATATGTATGGTTCTTGAATAAGAACTATATCTATGTCTCCTTTCATCAGGAGAACTTTTAAGGCAGCACAAGCGGCCTTACAATGGTGAAGATTTATCTGGAGGAACCGTAGAACCATCCAAATTTTCAACCACCGTCACATCAGCCGCTTCAATAGAGTCATCAAGGGCTTCCTCTTCACAGATCTCGGTGACTCTCGCAACAATCCGCGGTTCAGCTTTGGTGAGGCTTGAGCCTGTAGAAACTTCCCGCATATGATTTTCGCCATAGTCTGCAGGTTTTATGTCTCCTTCGGCTTCGCTAGGAGATTTTTTCACTGCTGACTCTACCTTTTTGTAACTAAGCAAGTTTTTACGCAAATTAGTTTTCATTGCGTTATTCATTCGATCAATGTACAGCATGATTGTAAATGAAAATCAACTTCCAATTACGGCTATCTTTTTATGTTTCCTAGAATGCTAGACTAGCAGATGGGCTGGATCGATCCATTTTAATGCCCATATCAATTTATTTGAAATATTTCGAACAATCGAAATTATTTTTTTTTAATTTTATCTTAAGGCCATATACATATGTGGAATATTGACAGAAATTTTTTTCAAAGTTGCTTTTTATAGAAAAGTTGTCAAAATGTTATTTCTATAAAAAGTTTTGTCAAAATTTTATTTCTATAGCAACTTTTGTCAAAATTTTATTTCTATAAAAAATTTATTCAAAATTTTATTACTATAGCAATATTTTTTTCTATGGGAAATTTAGTCAAAATTTTATTTCTATAGAAAATTGAGTCAAAATTTTGTTTCTATAGAAAATTTTGCAAAATTTAGTTTGTTACACAATTTTTTTTTTTTAATTTTATTTCTATTGATAAGTTTATTTCTATAAAAATTTTAATCAAAATTTTATTTCTATAGAAAATTTTGTAAAATTAATACACAATTTTTTTAATTGTATTTCTATTAATAATTTTTTCAAACTTTTATTTCTATAAAAAATTTAGCCAAATTTTATTCTAAATTTTATTTCTATATATTTGGTCAAAATTGGATTTCTATAGAAAATTTTGCCAAAATTTTATTTCTATAGAAAATTTAGTCAACATTTTGTTCAGTAGAAAATTTTGCAAAATTTTATATCTATATAAAATTTTGCAAAATTTTATTTACTAGACAAAAATTTTTCCAAAATTGTATGCTTACTGATACTCACTGCTAAGTCCAAAACTTGTAGAAAAGACTCAAATTTTCAAATTTTTCAATGAATGAATCATAAATGCATTTTTGCGAAATTGTCTAAACAATTATAAATATTTCCCAAATATTGCCCGAGATTTTGTAGAAGTCTAATTTGAGATTTTATCAAAATGTAGATCTAAATACAAAGTTGTGGAGAGTATATTATAATCGGCCCGCCCGACTTTAGACTTTCCTTGCATTTTTATTTTTTGTTAAAATTGTGTTACGTCCCATAACGTTAGTTTTAAATTTTAAATACATAGATTTTGTAGAAGTATATACAATTTTGCCTAAATAGATTCAGATTCAAATTCATGCATATAGTTCGCAACAAATTTAAATGATTTGAGATAGTATCAATAATTTTGGTCCACAAATACATATACTGTTGGTATCTTCTCATATTATGATGGGTATTTATATCATTATTTTATTTATTAAACATTGCCCTAAATTTGAAATATAGAGTTCAATTGGCATCTAAAGTTAAATTAAGACCTTTTTTTGCACACATAAATAAATACGATACTTTATATCGATCCACTTACGGCACCCCCACAATAGAACTACAAATTAGTGGTATTAAAATGAGATTTAGTTATATTACCCGGAGTCGACTCCGGAGTCGGAGTCGAGCTGATGAAAAATGTTGGAGTCGGAGTCGAGCAAAATTGGCTCGACTCCACAGCCCTGCTGCTCACCAACATAAAACGCTTAAGAGTTAAATTCAATTGACACCTGAGATGTTAAGAGTTTAATAACACTCTCGATTTTAATAATGCTCATGTTTTCAGACACTTCGGTAAGGTAAATTAATTATAAAATTATTCGTGAGTCACGATATTTTTCGTGATTCACGGTATTTTTCGTGAGTCACGGTATTTTTTGTGAGTCACGACGTTTTCGTGCGTGAGTGTGCGTGAATACAAATTTTCTTTTCGTGAGTGTGCGTGAGTCCTACCAAAAAATATCGAGCGTGAGTATGATTTTTCTGTCGTGAGTGTGCGTGAGTAAACTATTACTCACGTGCACACCTCTAATAGAAATGCTACAGATGCTTCCAGCAATTGCATAGATTTAATAAGGGAATTTTCGGCAGATGTTGAATTTTATGACAAATCAGTTCAGTCAATCATATATGTAGCACGTTCTTCAATACTAAATGTTTTTGGAATAGAACTAATCGATAAATTTGCTCTGTGGTCTAAACCAATAACATCACTTTGTCTCAATTTCCAATCAAAAATAGGATAACTTTTAAAATTTGAAATCTGTTCCATGCTTTGCTACCATTTTTTGAGGAGGAACTGAACGAGCTAATATTATAACCCATGTAAATTATTCCGATTAGGCGGCTCCAATTGTGGTGGTACGTAAATCAAACAATAAAATTCGCATATGTGGGGATTACTCCGCGGGATTAACCGTATGTCCTCGGAAAAATCAATATCCGATACCACACATCGATGACATTTTTGCTAAAATGCAATTGAAAATACTTACTTTGCTCATATACACTTGTACTTTTTAAACCCTCCGCCATAGGATGGGGGGTATATTAACATTGTCATTCCGTTTGTAACACATCGAAATAGTGCTCTAAGACCCCATATATATATATATATATATATATATATATATATATATATATATATATATATATATATATATATATATATATATATATATATATATATATATATATATATATATATATATATATAAAGGGTGATTCTTTTGAGGTTAGGATTTTCATGCATTAGTATTTGACAGATCACGTGGGATTTCAGACATGGTGTCAAAGAGAAAGATGCTCAGTATGCTTTGACATTTCATCATGAATAGACTTACGATCTGCCACAACGTCGAATTTTCAGTGAATGGGCCCTAGAAAAGTTGGCAGAAAATCCGCTTTTTTATCGACAAATTTTGTTCAGCGATGAGGCTCATTTCTGGTTGAATGGCTACGTAAATAAGCAAAATTGCCGCATTTGGAGTGAAGAGCAACCAGAAGCCGTTCAAGAACTGCCCATGCATCCCGAAAAATGCACTGTTTGGTGTGGTTTGTACGCTGGTGGAATCATTGGACCGTATTTTTTCAAAGATGCTGTTGGACGCAACGTTACGGTGAATGGCGATCGCTATCGTTCGATGCTAACAAACTTTTTGTTGCCAAAAATGGAAGAACTGAACTTGGTTGACATGTGGTTTCAACAAGATGGCGCTACATGCCACACAGCTCGCGATTCTATGGCCATTTTGAGGGAAAACTTCGGAGAACAATTCATCTCAAGAAATGGACCGGTAAGTTGGCCACCAAGATCATGCGATTTGACGCCTTTAGACTATTTTTTGTGGGGCTACGTCAAGTCTAAAGTCTACAGAAATAAGCCAGCAACTATTCCAGCTTTGGAAGACAACATTTCCGAAAAAATTCGGGCTATTCCGGCCGAAATGCTCGAAAAAGTTGCCCAAAATTGGACTTTCCGAATGGACCACCTAAGACGCAGCCGCGGTCAACATTTAAATGAAATTATCTTCAAAAAGTAAATGTCATGGACCAATCTAACGTTTCAAATAAAGAACCGATGAGATTTTGCAAATTTTATGCGTTTTTTTTTTAAAAAAAGTTATCAAGCTCTTAACAAATCACCCTTTATATATATATATATATATATATATATATATATATATATATATATATATATATATATATATATATATATATATATATATATATATATATATATATATATATATATATATATATATATATATATATATATATATATATATATATATATATATTCGGGGTCGTGGTGAAATTCTGAGTCGATCTAAGCATATCCGTACGTCCGCCCGCCCGTCTGTTGAAATCACGCTAACTTTCGAACGAAACAAGCTATCAACTTGAAACTTGGTTCAAGTAGTTTTTATTGATGTAGGTCGGATGGTATTGCAAATGGGCCATATCTGCTCCCTTTTAAGTATAGCCCCACATAAACGGACCCCCAGATTTGGCTTGTGGAGCCTCTAATGGTGTTTTCTTTTCTAGTAAAAAATGCGCACTTATCTTGCCCGGAAAAATAACTTTATAGGTTCTTTTCTAAAAAAACAGGCAAAAGTGCAAAAAGGCTTCGAATTCTGTAGTGAAAATAGTGCCACTCTAGAGGCAGATTGCGGGCATTTTCAGCACTGCCAACAAAAAAGAGTGCTGCGATTGCCTGTTTGCTCCTTTGAATTCTTTTCTGCCCGTTGAAATGATAGCATGTTTTTAGGTTGTTGGCAACATTTTAAAAATGCGCATTCTGCACAGACAAAATGAAGGTAAAGCACTTTTTTCAGAAAAGAAAACACCATAAGAGAAGCATATTACATCCGATCTGGCTGAAATTTGGTACATGGTGTTAGTATATGGTCTCTAACAACCATGCCAGAATTGGGCCATATCGGTCGATAATTATATATAGCAAAATTCATCCGATCCGGTTGAAATTTGGTACATTGCGCTAGTATATGACCGATAACAACCATTCCAAAATTGGTCCGTATCGATCTATAGTTATATATAGCCCACAGATAAACCGAACTCCAATCACAGAAAAATCACAATTGCCACTCGAGCCAAAAAAATTGTTTAGATTTCTAAATATGCACTATCTTCAATATGTTTTTAGGATAGATAAAGTTTATGGCAGGCGATTAAAATACAAATGAAGTCCTGTATAAGTATTTTCTTATCTTTCCTGTAGAATATTT
The DNA here is from genome assembly GCF_050003625.1 of Haematobia irritans. Taxonomy (NCBI): domain Eukaryota; kingdom Metazoa; phylum Arthropoda; class Insecta; order Diptera; family Muscidae; genus Haematobia; species Haematobia irritans. The sequence goes on from NC_134400.1 coordinate 63,328,812, forward strand.
AGATTGTAGCAAGTTTAAGATTTAGTATATAAGTTTGAATATTTTGTACAATAAAGCAGTGTCTTAAAAACAAAAGTAAATATAGTGTTCGTTGTCTTTACAATAATCTACCAAAATTTTATTGCCATAGAAGATTTTGTCAAAATTTTATTGCAATAGAAAATTTTGTCAAATTTCTATGGAAAATTTTGTCAAAATTTTATTTCTATAGAAAATTTTGTCAACATTTTATTTCTTTTGGGAAAATTTGTCAAAATATAATTTCTATAGAAAATTTTGTCAAAAATTTATTCCTATAGAATGTTTTGTCAAAATTTTATTTATATAAAAAATGTTGTCAGAATTTTATTTCTGTAGAAAATTCATAATTGTATATAGCCCCCATAAAAAGCGACCCCCATATTTCAATTCTGGCTCAATAATTACCACACAAAAGTTCATATAGGTTCGTAATTATTTCTTCCCTATACACCGGACAAGAACTGAATATATACGTATTTAATCGACTTTATTTTGTCTAATATATATCCCTCATGGACTACCTTACAATTTAGAAGATGATGTTAAGAACTTTTAAGATGCCTTGTCATCGACCGCAACTCAAGTAATTCAATTATGGATGACCGTTGTTTAAAGTAGTTTCAGACTATATAGAATTGTCTGATTTCCCTTTCTCGGAAATTAAATACACATATATAGATTTGCAGATCACGTTATAATTAATATTCACTTTATTGTAATTTCGGTTCACAGAGTTATGATAGTATAATTCACTTTATATGCTTAAGCTTAACATAAACAAAAGTTCCAAATGTTTCACTTTATTTGATTTCTTGTAGACTTATATGGGTTTAAATATGATTGGGTTTTTATGATTTTTTAGATTAATTGGTGCGTTTTTGTATATGAACAGCTATTTTATTTGATGCTAATAACGTGTGATGTCAGTTCCTTTTCTTGAAGAGAGACCACGAACGTCAAAGACAAAGTGCACAGCTGATATGTATAATCACAAAGGTGACCAGGTGAACCTTGCGATACAAACATCCTCCCGGCCTTGACTGGTCTAAAAATGTACAAAAAAAAAATAAGTTAATGATACCGTTAGTAAGGGGTATAAAAGAAACTGGTATCATTGTCAGGGTTATACTTAATCTGTGGAGGTTCTGTAGCTAAGATGTGGCCGCACCAACAATTAGCCAACCAAGGAAGGTGTCTTGAGCTATTAACAAACCACCTTCGGATTTCATAATGTTGGACTTGATGATGGATGGATATAAATCAGCACCGATATATTGGATTGTTTGATGTAAATTGGGGATCAGCTAACTCAATTCGAGAAAACTTTTCCAGTAAAGCATCAGAAAATGAACATGTATAACATATGGTCGCTTAGGCAGATGTTTGGATACCATTGCATGTACTTGATATGTTTCGTACGATGGAACCGTGGACTTAAATAGCAAACGGGTATACGTAGTAGAATCCACTTTATATGTTTCCAGACCATGCTCTTTCACAAACTCATTGGATATTATTGTAGAAATGGAACTGGACCTAACTACAGCTCTTGCTAATTTTCCATTTGGTTTACATTGTATTTTAACAAGAGCTGTAGGAACCAATGTACGCAGGACGTACTACAAGAAGGAGTAGTACGATGGAAGGGTTTGACAACTGACCCTAAATGAGCCTCTTGCCGTTGACCAACACGTTCAATTTATTCGGAATGTCCATGAAGTAAACTATGGCGCTTCTCTTAGCATGTATTACACCTAGATAGGCTTTGGCATTCACTTAAATTGTAGCTCCTCGCAAAGCAATTAAAACAGTAATGTAACCGCTCAACAGTTTTATACTTTTGAACGAGGTTTAAGTCAAGAAATTTTGGACAAGTTGCTAGTCGATGCTCCTTTTTACATATTCCACATCCAACGTATGAAATAGATTTTCTTCTTTGAAATTTGTTGTGGTATTTATCATTTTTGCAACTATACCCTTTGGGTTGAGTAGGTTTGTGTTTGTTGCAATTTCGACAATGTGGAGCCATGGTGAGATGTTGTACCTATAATTAGTAGGACAATGTAAATATAAGAAAATTTGTGGGTGATAGATATAAACCAATTTCATAAAAATGTATTTAATGAAACGAACTGATTTACGTAGTTTTATTGGTATAGAATGAGATAATGAGGGTAAAATTATTTCTAATTATTTTAGTTTACCAGGAGAGCTACCACTTTTAGTATTGGTCGTCGATGTACGTAAGTCAACTACACGGGTACGTTGGTCAGAACCTGGGTACACCTTAATTACCCGACCTAAAGACCATTCATTCGGAGGAATGTTATCTTGCCGTATGATCGCCCACTTGGAGAGAACATTGAGGGTTATTCCATTTGTATCTTTTGTGTAATTCCTTAAGATATTCCTCTTTCCATCTCTTACAAAATATTTGTTTTGCACCTTGATGCGCGCCCATCTATTCATAAGACTTGAATTACATCCGCTGAAATCTGGCTCAGTTGGTGTTACGAGGGGTGTACCTATGAGGAAATGATCTGGGGTTAGAGGATTGAGGTCTTCGGGACCTTCACTTGATGGACTTAAAGGACGAGAGTTCAAGCACGATTCGATTCACGCTAATAGGGTTGCAAGTTCCTGAAAAATGTATCTAAATGTTAGAGTTACCTTCTTTAGGTGAGCCTTAAAGCTTTTGACGCCAGCTTCCCATATTCCTCCCATATGGGGGGCTCCCGGGGGTATAAAGTGCCAGACCAATTTCTGAAAACAGTGAGCTGATATGACAGAATTTTTTTTATTTGGCTTAGGAATTCTTGACGATCATTTATTAGCATACCGTTTGCCCCTACGAAATTTGTTCCGTTGTCCGAGTAAAGAGCAGATAGGAATCCTGTTCGCGAGAATATAACAAAGTCGAGTAAGCCTTTTCCGATGAATCACAGAATCCGTGAAACTCTATTTCGTATTGGGGTGTGTAATGAATCCATCTTGGAATTTCAATTCCATAGTAGTATTTATGTTGCGAAGAAACGATTGCCAACATTGTACACACAGAGAAGAGAATGGTTGGAATTCGGTTGTTCTTATGAACATTCTATATTTAGAAATAAATATTAGTTGTTTATACCAATTTTCTGTATTTACATATTTTTATTCATACCTGTATCCATTTGATAAGATTTTCAACAGATTTTCTGTTGTGCCACAACATAAATGGTTGTAGTAACCAAATTTACCTCCTTTGAATAATTTTGATTCATATTGGTTGATACGACCATCCGTAAGGAAAAATTTTAACTGTCATTTAGTAACCACCATTGTCATATATTATTCATAGCCGAATATCATTTAAAATATTTATAAAATGTCATTTGTTTGTTTTTTTTTTTTGAAGAGAAGAATAAAGAATTTTATTTCAAAATTTTAAATAGAGACAACGATAACAAAAACATAAAATTTTATCATCTCTTCACCATGAATGGCATCACAGTACAGCATGAATGGTATAAGAAATGTTTTCTCGGGACAAAAAATCAAAACAATGGTTTGTATTGTAAATAATTTTTTTTAGAGGACTCAAAATAACTCAACAATCTTAATATTTAGCATGTATCAAAAATAATCGTGGAGGTTCCCGAAAACCTTTTTTGATTTTAGACATTTTTACAAATGGGCTGGACCTCTGCAAGACATTTGGCGAATTGTGAACTTATGTTCACAAATAGGGTGGTTTGTAGTTATTTGCAAGTTGCTAGTAACCGATTTTCACCATTAAGATAAGGCCCGGCCGATGTTCCATCGTATTTAGTTTCAACAGGAATATTACCATTCCTTTTATTAATCAATTTTTATTTTATTTTTAGTAAAGATTTCATGCTGTATAGGATGATTTCGCCAATTCATGGCAGAGGGTACATGAGTTGATTTAGTGCAATTTTCATCTTTCGATGTCGCCTACTTTGTATTTAGATATATTATATACATATATTTAATAAAATAAAATATAATATTTAACTGGTTGGGCAACACAACCGAATGATGAAGGTAGCAACAACCAATGTCGTCGGCAGACCCAACCAACACCATATTAGATATTGGTTGTGTCGACCAAATTAGTCGGGTGGCACAACTGCCGAGTGGTAGTTGGTACAACTACCAAAAGGAGGTTGGCAATAAATTCGATTGTCCCAACCAATCTGTATTCTCTGTGTAGTGTGTGAGGCTTTAGGTTTTCATCCCAACCTATATCATCTTGCCAGATTTGTTGCATTATTATTTTCGCTGTGACAATAATGGGGGTCAACCAACCCACAGGGTCAAATAGCCGGGCTATACGAAATAGAACAATACGCTTGAGCTCAATTGAAGGTAGATCGAAAAAATGTATCAGTTCTCGCGTTCCACTGAATACCTAGAGTTTTTGTGGTAGACATTTCCGGTAGCGTCAAAAGATCGACATTCAATAAATGTTCCTGTGGAAGCCCTACGAACAATTCCGGAACATTGGAAATCCATTTCCGTAATGGAAATCCCGCCGAATCTAAAGCTGAGATTAACTCTTCTTGTGATTTCCTAGCTTCACAAACTGTGTGCGAACCAGCAAGGGCATCATCAACATACATCGAATTCTCTATTATGTTTGTTGCTAGTGGATAAGGACCGTATAGCCAAGTAAGGAGTAGCATTGACCCCAAACGTAACTGTTTTCAACTCGTAATCGCGAATGGGTTCATTTACATTTTCTCTATAGAGCAATCGTTGATAAGTAGTGTGTTTCGGGTCGAGGGCAATTTGCCTGTACGTTTTTTGTATATCGGGACTGAAGACTACTTTGAAACCTCGCCACTGCATAATGAGTACCAGTAAATCTTTTTGAAGGGGACCAGTGTCTAAAGAATTATTCAAGCTATTGTAACTTATTGGATTTCGTCGGTATTTCCTCTATTTCCCAAATCGCTTGATGGAGTTATCAAGTGTCACCGAAGTGAAATGCGATACTATGTTCCTAATAACCTGTTGCTCATATATGGGGCCAGTCAGAATCCAACCGAATTCCGTTTCCCGGGCCACTAGACTTCGAAGCACATTCTTCTTAATGCCTGATCTTAATATCTGAGGATAGACGTCGCTTCCAGTATAAAATCTATAGGCCTGCTCTCAAAAAACCATGGATCCGCTAAATCCATTGTATCTATATAGTCAATTTTGTGTTGGGCAATTGAATGGGTTGGTAATGATCGAGTAAGGGTTTTTACCAGAATCGCCTTAATAGTCAAATCAAAATTATCCCGAGTGTTAGAACGGAGTACCACTTCGCATAGCTTATTTGACTTAGCCGAAACAACTTCATTTAAACCAGATATTTCGGCAATAGTTGGAATTGTTGGTATATATAATCTACGACGAATAGTATCGGATATGATTGAAAGGGCTTCTACTAGGAATGCCAGATTTTGAAGAGGCAAAAAGAGCACTTTCAGCTTATAAAAAGAGCACATACGAAAAAAGGAGCACAATTTTTCAAATAAAATAAAAACATTTATTTTAAATATATTGAAATATAATTCATTTAAACATAACAAAAAGTTCATAACATAAACATAAAATAACCAACTTTCAACTCAAGCTAATTTTCTTACTATGCATTGTAAGTCATTTTTTGGTGTTTTTGTGAAAAATGTTATTGAAAGAAGTTTGCTTACATTTAGAACAGAGGTCAAAGTGAAGAAGTAACATCGGCGTGCCCTTCTTCGACTCTGATTGTACAATTAGTTATCATTGACAACCATTGCGGTGAGCTCCATTTGAAATCCCAAATCAATCTATTCTCGTTGAGTTCCAAATGAATACTTATTTCTTTATTGAATATAAACTTATATCTAGAATATTGAAAATCTTAACCTAATCTAGAACAAGACAACAATACTCTGTTATCATTCTTCTAGCTGTCTTATCACCTAACAAAGGATCCCAAGTGAACATGCAGCACACATGCACGTCCATTAGATCCTGTGTTGTAACCCTTTGAAAACACCCTCACACATAACTGTTTCTTAGAATGAGTGGTTCATTTTGATCGTTTGTCTTATCTTCACAAGTGGAAAGAGAAAGTAATAAACTTAAATATAAACACTATGCTGGAGATTATTGATATATAGGTACATAGGACGTATTTGTTCCATATGCAATTGTTTTGATTAGAACCCCTCAGAGATCCCATGTTCAAAGCATATTTGTTTTGAACACTGATATATAAAGTAAAACACTATTTAATTAGAAAATAACGCCGTAGTTTACTTTTACCATTAATTGAATTGCGATGAAGTAATATTTGTTGTGATGCATAAAAAGAGTACTTAACTAACTAACTTTTGAGTGCTCTTTTAGCCTATCTTGTTTTAAGAGCACATTTTGTAAAAAAGAGCACATGACTGAGATGAGACTCTCTAAAAAAACAAAGGGCCAAGTATTTGTTAGCAGTCGGTTTCCAAACAAGAAGATTAGATTTTGTCCTTTTCACAACTCTTAATAAACTTCGAGTTGTCCATCCCGTACCGTTCCGTTGTTCTTGTAGGTATATTCTAACAATGATAAGGTTTTAAGTCTTTAAGGTGAGCGTTGCCTCGGCCTTTATTATGCACGCCGTCGTTGAGTTTTACTATCACCGGTGAAATATATTTTTCGACTGTATATGGCCCTTCGAAACGTGGAGCTAACTTCGCTGCGAAGTGATCAGCCGCTTTATAGAGAACTCGTTTTTTTACCAATACTAAGTCGCCTTTTTTAGGTGACCACTCGCGTCGTCTTAGATTGTAGTGGGTTGCCTGGTTTGTGTGTGCGACACTCAAATTATGTTGTACTAGTCTAAAAATATTTTGCATGTGTTTGTGTTTCTCATCAGCCTTCATTGTTGTTTCTGTACTCTCTGCACCAGTTCTCTCATTGAAGAGAGAATTAGGAAGACGTAGTTCCCTACCTTGAGTTAAATATGCTGGGTTATATCCTGTTGAGCTTTGTTTACTTGAATTTATCGCCAGTGACATCTCGGGCAAAAGTTCGTCCCATTTTCTCTGATTTTCTTGGACATATTGTGCCATCATCGTTTTAATCGTACGATTTGTTCTCTCGGTAGGATTCTCGTGTGGAGAGTATGGTGCTGTAAATTTCTGTGTTACGCCAAGAGATTTAAAGTATCGTTGACATTCTCGGCTTGTAAACTGCGCTCCATTATCTGTCAATAAAATTTGGGGAGTGCCAAATCGTGCCAATATCCGCTCACGGAATGCTTTAATGAACGTTTTTGTGGTTGCTTGTCTCACTGGAATAAACTCGGACCATTTACTGAATTTGTCGTGGAACACTATCAAGGTGGTATTTCCATGTACTGAATGGGGTAGCGGACCCACGAAATCTGCACACAATGTGTGCCATGGCGCAGAAACTTGTAAAGAGTGCATTTTACCAGCAGGGTTTTGTTGAAGAGGTTTAAAACGTTGGAATTGCATGCATTTTCTCACATACTTTGTTGTATCCCGAAAAATACCGGGCCAATAGTAAAGTTTAGTAATCCGCGCTATGGTTTTGTTCATACCCAGATGTCCTGAAGTTACTTCATCATGGCACTCCTTTAAAACGCGTGGTCTGTCTTCCTTAGGTACCACCAATTTCCAAGGAATGGGATCTTCTTCATTGAAGGCGGATGAGTCATATATGTGCCGTCTCAAATTTCCGTTAATGTCGATTTGATAATCTGGTAGTTTTTGTGGGTCTTTTCGTATTGTTTCCAACTTACTTGTATACCAAGGGTCGTGAGAAGAATCGTGGTACTTCATGGATTGCAAGACAACGGGACTTTCGTTCTTCACAGGTAGTGGTGTTCTTGAGAGACAATCTGCGACAGCATTATATTTTCCGGGCCGATATCGTATCTCATAATCGTATTGTAGCATTTCCAATGCCCAACGAGCGATCATCCCTGTCGGAGAATGAATTGAATTGAGCCATTTCAGTGATTGGTGATCGGTGACAATAACGAAATGATACCCTTCTAAATAATGCCGCATTTTTGAATACCCCAGATAATCGCTAAACATTCTTTTTCCGTGACACTGTAATTTTTTTCTGACTGATTTAGTGTACGGCTGGCATATGCAATTACCTTTTCTCCATCGTCGAACTCCTGGGTTAGCACAACCCCAAGTCCCACATCACTGGCATCTGTTTGCAGCGTAAAAGTTCGGCTGAAGTCAGGACACGTTAGAATTGGGGCTTCAGTTAACCTTTTCTTTATTTCCTCAAACGCAGTCATCTGTTCACTACCCCACTGCCACTTCTGATCTTTCTTTAATAATTTGTTCAAGGGGCTTGCCAGGAGCGAAAAATTAGGTACAAACCTACGGTACCATGATGCCGTATTCAAAAAAGATCTTAATTCTTTGAGAGTCGCTGGGACCGGAATGGCAACAACTGCGTTCACTTTTTCTGGATCCGTGTGGATTCCTTGTTGACTAATGACGTGTCCTAGATATTGAATTTTTTTCTTTGCAAATGTGCATTTTTCTTTATTGATTCTCAATTTTGCCTCAATTAGACGATCAAAAACAATTTTCAAATTCGCTAAGTGTTCGTCGAGTGTTTTACCCAATACCACAATGTCGTCTAAATAAGCAAATGCGCAAAATTCTAGTTCTGGACCGATTACAACATCGAGAGCCCTCTGAAATGTGGCTGCCGCAGAATGTAAGCCAAACGGCATCACACGCCATTGAAAAAGCCCACGTCCAGGCACCGTAAATGCTGTGTACTGTCTGCTACTTGCTTCCATTGGTATTTGCCAATAACCATTACGAAGGTATATAGCACTGAAATATGTACTATTTCTTAGTTTCTCTAAAATGGAGTTTATTTGAGGGATGGGATATGCATATCTAATGGAGTTCTCATTGACCTGTCGGTAATCGACACATAGCCGCCAATCGTTGTTTTTCTTCCGCGCTAACACAATTGGAGAACTGTACGGACTTTTTGACGGCTCTATTTTCTGGTCCCTAATGAGTTCATCAATTTGTTTATTGATGATTTCTTGCATAGCAGGGTTTCTAGGATAATAGCGTTGACGCAAGGGACGAGAGTGTTTCAGAACTGTACGGACTTTTTGACGGCTCTATTTTCTGGTCCCTAATGAGTTCATCAATTTGTTTATTGATGATTTCTTGCATAGCAGGGTTTCTAGGATAATAGCGTTGACGCAAGGGACGAGAGTGTTTCATTGTGATACTGTGTTCTGCAACATTGGAAAGACATTGTATTTGTTCAAACCTTGGAAGTTCCTTTTCTAACAAATCGATAACTTCCTGTTCTGCCATCGCGTTCTCCTGCTCCGCACAGACGGGAACTCGCAATGAGCTAAGTTTTGGGGTGGCGGGGTTATTACCTTGTTCCCTTGGTAATATTCGTAATTCGCAGCCAACTTGGTTAATAAAATTCATTCCTATCACTATGGTGTCCAGTGATTTTTTTAATACCAGGAATTTGTGATTATAAACTATACCATTCATTACAAACCAAAGGTTCACTGAGCCTTTTACCCGTACAATTGATTTATCGGCCAAGTGTAGAGTAGCAAATTCTGCTTCTGATAGGGGCAAATTTAACGTTTTAACTTTTGATTCGTGTATGCATGAATGCGTAGCGCCAGTGTCGGTGATAGCAGAAATTTTTTTACCTTCAATCGTTAGCCAAGAACGTAGCCGAAAGTCGTCGTCAATATTCACAATAATAGGGAAAGGTTTGGAATTCAGAGATCCACCACTTCTTCCCTTGGTGAGGGATCTCTTTGATAGTTTTCCGGACTAGCCCTACAGCACTCAATGGTTTTTATACCCTGTTTCCCACAATCCCAGCAAAAAAGCATAGGTGGGTTCTTGCAATTCTGGCGATGGTGTCCACTTTGACCACAACGATAACAAATGAACTTTTTATTGGATGCCACAGCCGTCTGAATGGACCTTAACGCTTTCTTTTGTGATAATTCCTCGGCACGTATACTTTCGTATTCTTGCGCTAATGTGATTAGCTCTCGAAGTATTGCAAATGACCTTCTAGTGATAAAGAGTTTATACTCTGCTCTACAATTCCGAAAAATTCGTTCTAGCTGTTCGTCCGGTGAAAGGTTGCTCCACCGCATAAGAGATTGTATGCAAGTTACATAGTCCACGAAACGTTATCCGGGCGCTGTATGCGGTTTCTAATTTTGTCGCCCAGTGTCTCAAAAAATTTCACCGGTAAGAAGAATAGCTTAAAATCTTCTGAAAAATCTTCATACGACTCCCAATTTTGTTTATTATTTCTATACCAGAGCAACGCGTCACCTTTTAATAGTTCTGGCATATAGCTGAGAAGGCTGTTGCGTGTTATAGAGTAGCATGCTGCCAATTCTTCTATGCGTCCCAAGAAACACAGTGGTTCTTTACCACCCTCGTACTTAACTCCCCATTTGCGTACTTTGTCGCAAGTTTCGGCTTTGCTCTGGCAATATTATCGTTGTTAATTAATGGAGACGACGATATTGAGGCACGAGGTGTAGAAACTTTTAGATCTTTTGCACTTTCAGTAGTTTCATACCTTGCTCTTAGGTTATTAATGAAGAGTGAATGGTCCGGTGGTAATTTTTCAGTGTCCAAGTACTTCCTAAAACGTACACGCAGCTCTTCGACTGTACCCTCTGATTCCAAGCCCAACTCACTGAGACTTGAACATAAATCGTCTTTTCGCATTAAGTTTATAAAAGCGCGGCTCATGGTGAAATCTTCTGTTCCTGTTTTCGTACTCGTAATTATCCTCTTTTCCTATTATAATTATTCTGTATTTAATACTGCTCGGGCGCCATTTATAAGGATGTTTACCAGGGTAGCCTCGTCGGTTCCAGAAAAAAAGAAATATTTGATTCTTTTAATAATTTTTTATTAACAAAATATTCCTTTTTTTTAAGTAAAAAGTCGGCTGGGAATAGAAAACACACAGCAGCACAAAAAAAAGTGAACCGCCTCCTTCGGTGTTCCTTGCAAGACTCTCTAAAAAAAACAAAGGGCCAAGTATTTCTTAGCAGTCGGTTTCCAAACAAGAAGATTAGGGATATATTAGTGTATTAGTAGACACCAAAACGCCTGGGGATCATGGCTGTAAAAACCAATAACCCCCTGTGCACTACTGGGTAGCCTGGGATCTATGACCATTGGAACCAGTAGAAACCCTGTGCCCTAATATGCCTGAGAGGTATGGCTGTTAAGACCAGTAGCCTCTCTCTGCACAACTACGTTTAAGTCAGACCTACGTATGCGAGTGAGGCTGTTACCGAAGCCGTTCGTACTTGCGGCAACTGCCCTCACACGATGACGTGTGAAGTCCGACTAATCGCAAAATGATTATCACTGAGCCACACAGACTGTAGTGATGACTCATATTGTGAGTAGTTGTGAGAGATTGCATGTAGTCGCGAAATATATTGTGTATAAGAGTGTGAGAGTGTAGAAGAGTATGAAACCTTTACAATAGCAATTATTTGCAATAACAATCAAAGAGTAGCTGTTGTGTGTTTTCTCTCTCTTTTTATAATTCATTTATACTAATAATGATATTTCAAAAGTGTAAAATAAAATTCAATACAATCCATAAAAATAAATTTATATACATATCCATAACGAAATAAATTCATGTAACGAATACTTCGTTACAGTTTTTATTTTTTCGTTCATCTTAGCTTCTATATCGAACAATTCTTCATCCACTTCTTCCATCCCGTACTCTATGCTAAGTTTTAAATGGAGCTTCTTTATGTCATCGAATTGTTTCTCCTACATAGCCTTCCTATTTTCCAATGCGTATTTAGAAACTCCAAACGTCTCTACCTCCACGTTATCGGACAGTTTTGTTATCCTCTTTCGGAATTGATACAGCAACGCATTCTTCTTATTAATTCCTTGTGTGGGAACTATCACCGCTCCTTTGACCGCTGCGAGCTTCCTTTCTCCCACAAGTTCTTCTTTCCCTGCATCATCTGTTCCATCATTATTTTCTGAGCTTCCTCTTGCTGTCTCATCCATTGCTGCATCCTGTCGGATAGCGCCGTCATTTGTTCCATGCTTGTCCACTGATTTTTCTTTACTTGATTTAGCCCCTTTGGCTTAATGTTACTTTTGCCTTTTTGACGTTTATTTTGTTTTTGCTCCTTGGCGTTTATTTTTATTTGTGCCCCTTTGGCGTTTGTTCTATTTTTGCCATTTTGGTGTTTATGTTTTACTTTAATTTTCCTTCCGCACTTCCACCCTTCCACCCTTTTGGCTTTTGGATTTTTGTTTTCCTTCTCTGATCTTTTTCTCAGAGGAAAGTTATTTTTTCTGTCCCGTTGTTGAAGCCACGGGGACGCTTCTTCTCTGATATAGTTTATATCAGAGGAATTTTTTGTTTAACTGAGTTTCTTACCTCTGATGGGGAAAAACTCAGTTTTATATTAACCAATTATCCGACTCGAAGGACCAAATGTTGAATTAATTACCAAACAAGACGAGTACACTTTTGATACTAATCTATTTACAAAAAAATATTATTCCTTATACACACTTACAAACTAAACTGCCTGTGCATCAAACCTACTGATCGTCGCACACAGCTATCTCTTATCTATTTTGTTACATTAAGATCCCACACACATGCGCTCTTATCAGCTAGTACAATGATTTTATGGCGATCCTAAGTAAACAAATGCGTCTCTAATCTCTATCTAACGATAGGGACCAATATTTATTGTCGCCGTTATCGCATTCATGTTCAAAAGATATTTATTTTGAACACTTTATATTCGTTATGTTAACAGTTTTTACATTTATTGCTTTGTTATCATATGACTGTTAACCTTTCGTTAATCTTACTTTTCTCTTTTTGGCGCGATGTATGTATGCAAATGATATTGAATATTGAATTTTGTTTGTTTATTTTAATTTTTAACTTTTATAAATAGGCACCGTTTTATTGGAAGGTTCGATGGATCATGATTAAACGATTGTCTGATTCCCCTTTCTCGGAAATTAAATGCACACATATAGATTTGTAGATTCACTTTATTCTGAATATTAATTATAACGTGACGTAATTATTAGTACACGCAAAGAAAAAAAAAACGTTTGGAAAACGTGTACCGAAAACGTTTTTCTTTTGTTAGAGTTTTTTGAATTGCTTCGAAAATTGTAAACTTTTATCACCAAAAAAATTCGTTTGTTACAAAATTTGTATTTCTTCAATAAAAAAACTTATTTTTGAAACAACAACACAGTCCATTTCGTTTATATAAAACACTGTTCTTTTCTGACTTTGGGTCTTTAATAAGACACATTTTACAGTTCAAAATTTAATATACTACAATGTAATGTTGAACATTTTTTCGGAATCTTCCGAACATATCTGGAATATATGTAAAAAAAAAAACAAAAAAAAACTTTGGTCGAAGCAGTGATCGAACCCACGACCCTTGGTATGCAAGTCGGACGTAGCAACCACTGCTCCACGGTGCCAAACAAAATGTTTGTTTCTGTTAAATAAACTTTGTTTATTCGGTTCGTGGACGCCGCAAGCTATGCTATATAAATATAACATATATATATATATATATATATATATATATATATATATATATATATATATATATATATATATATATATATATATATATATATATATATATATATATATATATATATATATATATATATATATATATATATATATATATATATATATATTTATCTATTGATGACCATAACAGGTACATAGCTCAGTGGTTAGTGTGTTGGCTTACAAAGTGCATGGTCCGCGGTTCGATTCTCCGTCCAGGCGAAAGGTAAAAAAAAATTAAAAATTTATAAAATCGTATAATTTCTTCTACATTGTTGGTATTACAGGAAAAGGTGTTAAGAACTAAAAAACCTCGTGGATGTGAGAAAGATGTGAGGGAAAATGCAATTAGCAAGAAAACATTTTTTTTTGAGTTAGTTTTTATGAAATTGTTTTTACATCCTGGAAAAGAATAAACGTTTATCACAAAAAGTATATGCTTTTCTTCCAAATACACTTCCTTACAGCGAAAAGCAAATGAGAAACGAACTGTGCTTGTCTAAAATTTCGTTTGGGAGGAAAGAATTATTTTTTTGCGTGTAGAATTCACTTTATTTGATTTCTGGTAGTATTATATGGGTTTAAATATGATTGGGTTTTTATGATATTTGCGATTAATTGGTGCGTTTTTGTGTATGAACAGCTATTTTATTTGATGTTAATAACGTGTGATGTCAGTTCCTTTTCTTCTTTGGTACTAACTCCTATATCACTCTATTCCATCCATTTGAAGAGAGACCACGAACGCCAAAGACAAACTGCACAGCTGATATGGATAATCACGTGACCAGGTGAACCTTGCGATGCAAACAACTGTCCTTAGTAGAAGTTTCTACGCAATGCATGGTGGAGGCCTGGAAGAACTTGCGCCCGTATATATTTGTTTATAATTTGAAATATTGTTCTTAGAATCGTAGTATACTTTGAAATTTTCTTGGCAACAAGAAGAAATAATTTTCTTGATATACCTAATTGTAATTTTTTCTTCCAAGCAACCACATTGTTCTTTAAATAAATATATATATATAAAAAGAATCATCGAGCCTACATTTTCAGTATCATCAATTCGAAGTTGATGACAAAAAAAATTTACCGTAAACACACACAGGGGTTATACGCATACACCCATAGAAAAATTATTACCATACGGGCTCAAATCGATACCATAATTTATTGATAGTTAGCCAGGCGGTACGAAAAGCTTGAAAGTGCCAATATGGCATTGAAAACAAAGCCTAAGCGGTATTAATATTTATACCGTAGAGGTATTAGTATTACACCCATAAAAAATACTTCTTTCCTCCCAAAAGAAATTAGGATAGGATGTAAAAACTATTATTTGGTTTTATAAATTTTTTATATTTTACCTTTCGCCTGGACGGAGAATCGAACCGCGGACCACGCAATTTGTAAGCCAACACACTATCCACTGAGCTATGTAGCTGTTATTGTCATCAATAGAAAATTATCCTTATAAGATACATATATTTATTAGAGGTGTGCACGTGACACGAAATTGTCGTGACTCACGAACATTTTCGTGATTTGTGCGTGAGTCGTGAGTCACGCTCATGACAACAGCGTGAGTGTGCGTGAGCGTGATTAACAAACCAAAATGTCGTGCGTGAGCGTGAGTCACGAAAATAATATCTTCGTGAGTGTGCGTGAGTAAAGAATTACACTCACGAAAATATTCCTGCTTACCAACATAAAACGCTTAAGAGTTATATTCAATTACAATTTTAGTGACACCTGGGATGTTAAGAGTTTAATAACACTCTCGATTTTAATAATGCTCATGTTTTCAGACACTTCGGTAAGGTGTTTTCAGACACTTCGACGACGTTTTCGTGCGTGAGTACAAATTTTCTTTTCGTGAGTGTGCGTGAGCGTGAGTCCTACAAAAAAATATCGTGCGTGAGTGTGCGTGAATATGATTTTTCAGTCGTGAGTGTGCGTGAGCGTGAGTAAACTATAACTCACGTCCACACCTCTAATATTTATATAGCATAGCATGCGACGCCCACGAGCCGATTGAACAAACTTTATTTAACAGAAACATACATTTAGTTGGGTACCATGGAGCAGTGGTGGCTACGTCCGCCGTGCATGCCAAGGGTCGTGGGTTCGATTCCTGCTTCGACCGAACACCAAAAAGTTTTTTTTTGTTTATTTTTACATATATTGCAGATATGTTCGGAAGATTCGGAAAATATGTTCAACATTACATACTACTATATTAAATTTTTTCTATGAAACTGTAAAATGTGTCTTATTAAAGACTTAAAGTCAGAAAAGAACATTGCTTGATATAAACGAAATGGACTGTGCTGTTGGTTCAAAAATAATTTTTTTTTATTGAAAAAAAATAAAAATTTTGTAACAAACATTTTTTTGTGATAAAAGTTTAACATTTTCAAAGCACTTCAAAAAACTCTAACAGAAGAAAAATAGCGCTTATTTTCATAGAGTAATTGAGGTAGGTCCTCAGAATTACAATTTTTATTCAACATGCTGTTAATACAAGTAAAACCAGAAGAAAAATTTAAGTTTGTAACTTTAGGTTTATTTCGGTAGTGAAAGGGTTAATTATGGCAATAAATATTTAGTTTAAAAATACACACGTAAAAGCCTTTGTTTCTTTAATTTATAATAGCATACATACATGCATAAACCTTATCATGCAAAGTTTTTGTCCCAATTCAATTCCATATCACAGTCGTCTGTTGTGGTATTTCGATGGTTTTGGTATGTCACTTGCGCATCTAATATACTTATAAAATGTACTCAACTATATTTCTACACGCAAAGAAAAAAAACGTTTGGAAAACGTGTACCGAAAACGTTTTTCTTTTGTTAGAGTTTTTTGAATTGCTTCGAAAAGTATACACTTTTATCACCAAAAAAATTCGTTTGTTATAAAATATTAATTTTTTTAATAAAAAAAGTTATTTTTGAAACAACAACAGAGTCCATTTCGTTTATATCAAACACTGTTCTTTTCTAACTTTAGAACTTTAATAAGACACATTTTACAGTTCAAAATTTAATATACTACAATGTAATGTTGAACATTTTTTCGGAATCTTCCTAACATATGTGGAATATATGTAAAAAAAAAAACAAACAAAAAAAAACTTTGGTCGAACCAGGGATCGAACCCACGACCCTTGGCATGCAAGTCAGACGTAGCAACCACTGCTCCATGGTGCCCAACTAAATGTATTTTTCTGTGAAATAAACTTTGTTTAATCGGCTCGTGGGCGCCGCAAGCTATGCTATATAAATATAACTTATATGGGTAATTGTCTATTGATGACTATAACGGCTACATAGCTCAGTGGATAGTGTTTTGGCTTACAAATTGCATGGTCCGTGGTTCGATTCTCCGTCCAGGCGAAAGGTAAAAAAATTTTAAAAATTTATAAAATCGTATAATTTCTTCTACATTGTTGGTATTACAGGAAAAGGTGTTAAGAACTAAAAATCCTCGTGGAAGTGAGAAAGATGTGAGGGACAATGCAATTAGCCAGAAAAAAATTTTTTTTGTGTTAGTCTTTTTACATCCTGGAAAAGAATAAACGTTCATCACAAAAAGTATATACTTTTCTTCCAAATACACTTCCTTTCAACGAAAAGCAAATGAGAAACGAACTTTGTTTGTCTAAAATTTCGTTTGGGAGGAAAGAATTATTTTTTTGCGTGTATATATTCAAAGAATTCTTTTTTCGGTAGCGGTAAATATAGTTATTTACAACCCATATGAAAATAAACTACCAAGGCGACCAATTAAAATTGTTCGCAACGGCTATATATTATATCTTACGGCGATGTGATTGTTAATACCATAATAATACCGGATGTAAATTGTATCAAAATTGAAGGGCAACGTGAATCAATTTGTTTTTACCACACGGTAAGGACCACGTAGCGCCATTTATCTACCAGTCTATAATCGATTACAGCTGGTATTACGAGTATGTCGGCTGCTGGGGCTTTTCAACAGGCACAGGAAGGGATTTTGCAAGAATTACATAGTGGTCATCAAGATATTGAACGCATGAAAGCTATTGTCAGATCTTACGTTTATTGGCCAAAAATAGACAGCGATATAAAAGAATTTGTATCCAAATGTTATGGTTGAGCTTCAGCTTCAAAATCACAGAAGAAAAATACATGGAGCTCCTGGCCCGTTCCACAGTCTGTTTTGGAAAAACTTCATATTGACATTGCTGGGCCTGTCAGGGGAAATTGCTATTTTGTGATGGTTGATAGTTTTTCAAAGTGGCCTGATGTCATGCAGATATCGTCCATTTAAATCAAAACATAATAATGACTTTGGAAGATTTTATAAGCAGATATGTGTCACAACATTTAAAAATGGACATTCTGTACAGACAAGATGAAGGCAAAGCACTTTTTCAGAAAATAAAAGATCATAAGGTTGCCTCTCGATTTGCTAAAACCAGTTACGAAAGATATTTACACATTTGCAAACAGATATGAAGCGATGGAATCAACTTTCAATAAGAAACATGGCGCACGTAATGCGCCTTACAGACTATCAGTTATTCCGGACGGAATGTCGGTGTTTGTAAAGAATCTTACAGTGTGTCGGATCGACACGACTTGTCGGCGATGGCTAAATAATCGGTAAATGTGTTATCGATCCCATAAACATGCAGCAGTATCGATTATGCCTTCGGACTTAACTTATAATGTGCACAATATATTGGATGTGTTCGACACGAGCTCTGTCGTCCGTAATAACTGATAGTCTGTAAAGCGCATAAGAGAGAATTTCAAAAAGGCGATTTGGTGTTCGCGCAAATATTTAGGAACGGCAAAGTAAACTGGTGCAAAGTCCAGATAAGTGAAAGAGTTGGGTCTGTCATATTCAATGTATTGATTGATGAAGAAAATCGACGCATATTGTTCCGTAAACATTGCAATAAACTCCGACAAAGAATTCAAGATTAAGAAAGAAGGATATTGGAACAATACTTTGAACGATTTCTAATCGTAGTAGCCATGACTTATTGGAAAATTGGATTATGCTAGATTTAAGTTTTAGACATAATAGTCTTTGATTTTGAATTTTTCTAGATTGAAAAATAAAGGATTTTTAGTTTTTGTATTGAAATCGAAAGCATCACATCGCTTTCAATTTATGGCATAGTTTATAACACATTCAAAAGGCGAACTTTTCAAGTAAACAGGCAAACAAAAAGACAAGACGATTAGAATTTGTTTTTAGACAAACAAGAGAGAAGTTCACCAATGTGGTATCACAATGGACTGAATAGTCTAAGTGAGCCTGATACATCGGGCTGCCACCTAACCTAACCTAACCTAACCTAGACAAACAAGATATAGGTAAATTTCCTATATTCTAAAAATTTCTTAGTACGAGTGAACTAAAATAGTTTCTAGGCTGTCTTGTTCATATATTTGGCAAACTTTCTATAATAAAGGAATTCAGATTATTATTACAAATGAAAACTCCTTTATTAGTTGTAAATTCTTACACCCCGAGAAAAAAAATCGAAGTTAGTAGACTTGCGTACTTTATTCTAGTTAAAGGTTAGGTTGAAGTGGCAGCCCGATTAAGATTCAGGCTCACTTAGACTATTCAGTCCATTGTGATTTTATTCTAGTTAATGAACTATTTCTAACTTTAGGAAAATCCTACTGAATGAACTTAAAGATCAAAACCAACTGGGCAATAATGTGTGTACACCCAGAAAAAAGTGTCTTCGAAACTATAGGAAAAAATGTTCATTAATTTAGTTTAGCCATTTTATTTCCATTAAGTTAAATTTTTGTGTGAAATAATAAAATTTACTTGTTTCAGTAAAAAAATCCTAAACTGAAAGCAGTTAGGAATAGTTCATAAACTAGAATAAGGCATGGAATTTTACTAATACTGTTATCTTCGCTGGGTATAAGAAATTACTACAGAACAAGAAAATTTTACTCACTGATAACAAAGCATTCGTAGAAATAAACAAAAACGGTACTAAAACCAAGTTTCCTCAAATTTAGTAAAATTTCTTAAAAAATGACTTCCTTTATTATAGAAATCTTATCATACACTTGGCATAGAAAAATAATTTAGTTCATTCGTACTAAGAAGTATTCAATCCTTTCAAAACTTAAGGAAACATACTTGTTAGAATATAGGAAATTTTCCTATATCTCTTTTGTCTACCTGTAATCGATACCTGTAATCGCTATAATCGATATGTTGGCGCGTGGATTTTTTTTTAGTTGGAATAGCGTTGTTACACTGAAAAAAATATTGTCGTGAGGTCAAAGATTTCATGTCTTTAAAATACGAATACAAACTTTGCTCAGCATAGAAGACGCATTTCTCTAAAATAAAGTTATTTTCCTTGTCCAAAAGTCGATAAACTTTTCAATGAAGTCGTATTGTCCTTATAATTAAGTGATTTGACTTAAAAATGGGTATCTTAACATGAAAGAAAAAATTTATAGGCTACGGTCAACTTGACCCAGAAAAAAGTGACCCCTTCTTTAAGTTAAAATGAACTCGTTGTGAAGAAAGTTGAACTTCGTATAGCGCCAAAGACATTTTTATTTGTTTGAACGATATGATTTTCGTAGAAAATAGGTAGAATGCATTCCATATTATAGTTAACATTTTCCTATATTTATGTAGCACTATAATAAAGAATGAAAAAATTTAACTGAATTGAATTCATATATGGATTGATTTTATTGAACTTTTTTCATTCACTTGGACAAATCTTTCATAATTGTGATAAACCTTTTATTTCAGAATCAGAACTGCTTACCTTCGTTTTTAAATACAATTTTATTTTTTATTTATATAGGCAATTTTTTCTTCAATAAAAGACATGTTTTATTAATATATTAAATATATTTATTAAGAATCAGCAGCATCGTCTGGCCTTGAAATATTAGTTTATTATTCCACTATTTCCCATTTCCATGTATTGTTATTAACTGTAAAATATATTTTATGTTCTTCTTCTTGTACCTTCAGTTGTAATAGTTGCTGCCTAACGACAACCCCCTTTTACAATTTCAATACAAATATAATAAATTATAAACCAATATTTTCACAAAAGGTTAGCGTCATTGAATATTACCTGCTAATTGAAGATTCCAAAATGAAGATGAATGAAGGGGTTGTTATTCTGTTGGTGATTTGTTTTTCTTTATATACCATCACGAACAGTGATAGACTTATTGTTTATTATTTATGTTCAATAATTTTCAAAAAACGAAAAATTTTCTCACTAATTTAAAATAACAAATATTTTATATATTTTATTTGTTATTTATTATATTGTTACGAATGTGATATTTCTAGATTTAAGTTTATTTAAATTAGTTTCCCTTAATTTAAATTTCAAATTGTAACGATAAAATTATGTCATAACTTGTTAGAGTAATTTCTTTATTTTCTAGTACTTTCCTAAACATCTTTTGTGTTCTTAGTTTTCCAATCGTTTATTGTAAAAGTAACGCCTTTTGTTTTACTTATCGTTATAATTACAGTAATATGACCATAATCACTTATGTTATGCCTGCACGACATCTACCAGATAGTAGAATGCACTAGATTGTTAGCATAAGCCTAAAAGTATGTGTGCCATATCACCTGTACAATAACGCCCCATAGAAAGTTCTAGATAGCAGAGACAATGAACATAAGTCGATAAATATGTGCGATGTCGCCCGTGCGACATCTACCAGGTAGTAGATTAATCTAGAAGGTTGTAGGCCAATTAGTGAGAACATTCGAAATCGTCATATCTCGGTATATAAACCCCTAGCGGAGAGAGCAGTCAAGTCATTCGTAATCTGAAAGTCATACAGTACACATCGTTGAGCAAATAAGTGAAACCTATCAGTTAAGCGAATAAATTGTAGATTGTCGTTATTTGAAAAGAACTGTTTTAATTATCGGGTTATTAAACACGCCTCAATATAAAAACGTGACAATATTATTTTACTATAGTGTTGTTTTTTTAACAATCTCTCCGTATACCATAACAACACGATTCCCACTGAAAAAAACAGCCCACGCGCAAACATCGATAACAAGTATCGAATACAGGTAGATAAAAGAAATATGGGAACATTTCCTATTCTAACAAGTGTGTTTCCTTAACATTTGAAAGGATTGAATACTTCTTAGTGAACTATCCTTAGTGCTATTCGTATGTATGATAAGCTTTCTATAATAAGAAAATTTACTAAATTTGAGGATTACCAGTGACTAAAATTTTCTTGTTCAGTAGTAAATTCTTATACCCCGCGAAGAAAACATTATTATTAAAATTCCATGCCTTATTCTAGTTAATGAACTATTCCTAACTGCTTTCAGTTTACGATTTTTTTACTGAAACAAGTAAATCTTATTATTTCACACAAAAAACTTTACTTAATGGAAATAAAATGTTTAGCCATCGATGAACTTTTTTTCCTTTAGTTTCGAAGGCACTTTTTTCTGGGTGTACGATCTTTCTCTTCGAGTTAAGTGTTAAAAGAAATGTGTTTATTTATATTTATAATTTTAATTAGTTTAGAAAAAGGAACAGCAAAAATAAAGTGATTAATTTCAAACTACAATTTCAAATATCTAATATGTGCTTTATTATTTATATTTCAGATGAGAAAATCTTGGCATTTAACTCAATGCTCAATTCGTCGAGGCATTCTGCTGTTTGCAATGGTGTTATTGTTACCCAGAACAGGTCGGTATGAAATTTTTACACATCGTAGAGCAAATAAGTGAAACCTATCAGTTAAACAAATAAATTGTAGATTGTCGTTATTTGAAAATAACTGTGTTTTAATTATCGGGTTATTAAACACGCCTCAATATAAAAACGTAAGAATTGGTGTCGGAAGTGAAATAACGAAAAAAAAAATCTACAGTGAAGTTTAATCAGCTTCGAGTGGAAGACTTGAAGAAGGAATGGAGCAGCCGACTACAGGAAATAAGGCTCAATTATAAAAGCGACTACTGGAAGAGTTCGAGCGGCGCAATATTGATATCGAAACACATGAGTTCGATTATAAGAAAGACATTGACGAATCAGTAGTAGCCAGCGTCTTGGAAACTCCATCTGTAGCTTCTAATGTTGTTGAGTACACATCGATGGTCAATATTTTGAGCAAAATGATGGAAGAAAATTCTCTAAAAATTATTAAAGGGCAATGCCGCTGATATGATACAAAGCATTCCCGCTGCCTCTAGAAATAATTATGATGAAGTAATAGCGGCACTTCAACGTAAGTACGGCGGAGAACATAAGCAAGACATCTTCAGAATGGAATTAAGAGGAAGAGTCCAGAAATCAAATGAGACTCTACAAGACTTTGCAACTGAGGTTGATCGGTTGGTGCTTTTGACATATCCAGGAGAAAGCCATCCACTTGTGGACCGCATTAAGATTGAGACCTTTGTGAAGGGAATTAGAGACCCAGATATAAAATGCGCAACATATGCGTCACAAAAGCTACATTCGCAGAAACCGTAACATTTGCACTTGCACAAGAGACTGCGAGATTGCTAGCACGGCCACAAATTCACAAAGTACGCAGAGTAGAGACCGAGTGTGAAGAATCGAAATCCGTGATTGAGTTGGTAAAAGAGGCTCTGAGGCAGATAATGCAAGAAATGAAGCAGCAGACATATAAATCTAG
Source organism: Haematobia irritans (assembly GCF_050003625.1). Lineage (NCBI taxonomy): Eukaryota > Metazoa > Arthropoda > Insecta > Diptera > Muscidae > Haematobia > Haematobia irritans. The sequence continues at coordinate 63,352,206 of NC_134400.1, forward strand.
AATAAAATGCTATAACTGTGATAAGCCTGGACATGTTTCCCGGGAATGTAAAGCGTGGCGTAAACCGTCGGGGTCAATCTCGCCATCTCCATTAAACAATAATCATAAGAAGGCGACCACAAAGCCAATCGACTCAAATTTAAATTTTGCGGATAATAGAAAAGGTGGCTAACAAGCCTTGACACGACGGCATTGCAATCTACAAAACACTCACTTTTCAAAAGCTGAACCAAAGGAGACAGGTGTAAATGTCAGGCAGTTCCACATCGAATCTGGCACAGACTGGTCAATAGAGCGACGTAAAGATCCCATTCTGAGAAAAATTATTTCGGCAAAAGAAGAAAATAAGAAACTCAGCAAGAAAGACGTCGCAGCCGAAAGTCCACTTATGAAATCATATTGGGCTCAATGGGACAGTCTTTGTCTGGTCAATGGAATCCTGCAACGTAAATGAGAAAGCAAAGATGGTAAGACCAGCCGAAATTTAATCATCGTACCAGATTCTAAAATAAGAGATGTTTTGACGGAATTCCACAATGGACCTAGTGGAGGTCACTTGGGAATAACCAAAACAGCCGAGAAAGTGAAGCAACGATTCTACTGGGTTGGGTGCCAGAAATCAATTGCTGAATGGATGGCAAATTGCGAGAGGTGCATAAAGGTGAAAGGGCCAAGACGAAGAAGTAGAGGTCTTATGCAAGAGTATAGGCCAGTAGCGCCATTTGAAAGAATAGCAATGGACGTTGCAGGCCCTTTCCCAGTAAGTGATTCTGGAAACCGATATGTCCTTGTGGTCATGGATTACTTCAGCAAGTGGCCAGAGGTTTATGCCATTCCACACCAAGAGGCGAAGACGATTGTGGATGTAGTCGACAAGAATTGGATATGTCACTATGTTATACTCGTGCAAAAAGGCAATAGGGAAAAAGTGGGGACTAAAACCAAAAATTGTACATTGGCTATACACGGCAGTGGTTAGACCTATAATGCTATATGGTGTTGTAGTCTGGTGGCCGGCACTTCACCAGCCGACAAGTTTAGACAAAGTTCAGCGTATGGCGTGCTTGTGTATCTCATGTGCATTCAGCAAGACAGGAACAAACTCCCTTAATTTCATACTGCATCTATTGCCTTTATACATTTTGGCCAAACAGTCAGCTGCAACAACGGCTGTGCGGTTGCGCGAGCTATCGCTGTGGTCGGAAAAAAGTTACGGTCACAGTTCGGTCCTCAAAATAATGCCAGATGTGCCTAACGTAGTGGATTACACTTTGGCGAGTCCACTTTTCGACAAAAAGTTTGAGACTCTAATTCCCAACAGTGAGGCGTGGTGTACACGGACCCCGGGGAATAAAGGGTATATAGATTTCTACACTGATGGCTCCAAATTGGATGGCCAAGTGGGTTTCGGAGTATATTCTAAAGATCTGGAACTTCGAATAGCGAAAAGATTACCTGATCACTGTAGTGTTTTTCAGGCTGAAATATTGGCAATAAGAGAGGTGGTGAATTGGCTGAGAAGTAATGCTCCAAGCAATATTGGCATTAATATGTACTCAGACAGTCAACCTGCAATAAAATCCTTGGACTCTGTGTTCCTCAACTCGAAAACGGCCATCGACTGCCGCAAATCTCTCAATGAGATGGCTGAGCAGCACAATATTCACCTAATATGGGTGCCTGGCCACAGGAACATACCGGGGAACTGCGAAGCAGATGAGCTAGCAAGGCTAGGAACTACCTTACATATTCCAGGGGAACTAGAATCTGTTGGTGTGCCTCTGGCTACCTGCAATCTCTTACTGCGTGAGAAGGCTGTCATGATGGCAAATATTCGATGGGAGAATTGTAAGGGTTGTAACGACACCAAGCAAATATGGCCCCATTTAAACTTAAACCACACACTAGATATGCTAGTGTTCTCGAGACGCCAGATATCACTCCTGATATCTGCTATAACGGGTCGCTGCCTGATAGGCGATTTTGCAAAAACTATTGGTGCGAAGTATAATGACTATTGTATGAGCTGTCATGATGCGGAGGAAAAGGAATCAATAAAACACCTCTTGTGTGAGTGTCCTGCATTTTGTGTAAGGCGTAAGCAAATTTTAGGGACATATAGCTTCAGATTACTGGCGGACCTGGAAAACGTTAACTTAAGCAGTCTGCTAATGTTTTTGGAACAATCTGGTTGGTTCAACAGAAGAAAATAATCGAGAAGGTTCAACGGTTAAAACTAGAAGTGCCCATATGTAATAGGTACTTTTAGTTAGTGTGGTATCACAATGGACTGAATAGTCTAAGTGAGCCTGAATCTTAATCGGGCTGCCACTTTAACCTAACCTAACCTAACCTAACCTACGGTGTGCCATCTGAGATACACTCAGACCAAGAAAGAAATTTTGAATCGGCCATATTCAAAGAAATGTGTGACTCCCTTGGTATCACAGTCCGATGGCATGGTAGAAAGATTTAATCGCACTCTGGAGGATCATCTTTGAAAAGTGGTGGACAACGGTCTGGGACGAGCATATACCAAAGTTTTTGCTGTCGTGTAGACCAGCCATACATGATTCAACGTCACGACCACCGGCCAAGGTCCTATTCGGAACGGAATTGAAGTTGCCCGGAGATTTGATATTCGGCGCTACACCCAATGAGCTCGCCATGGAAGAAACCAGTAACGACATACCAAACACAATTGGTAAAGTTCACGAATCAGTGCGAAACAAAATAAAAATGGTCAGCAACAGGATGAAGGCAAGATATGATTGTGCAGCGAACATTGAGAGCTTTAAAAAAGGACAACTGGTTCTGCTATTCAACCCGTAACGAAAGAAAGGACTACGCCCTAAACTACAAACACAGTGGGAAGGTCCATATAAAGTTATCAAGAAGATCAATGATGTTGTATACCGCATTCAAAAGGACGACAGCCCAAGGTCAAAGATGAAACTTGTTCACCTGGAACGTTTGGCTCCTTACGGAACAGGTTCTGTGCCTATTCGGGTCGAACAGGCTTAAGCGGGAGGCAGTGTTACGAATTTGATATTTCTGGATTTAAGTTTATTCCAATTAGTTTCCGTTAATTTAAAATTTAAAATTGTAACGGTCAAATTACGTCATCACTTGTCAAAATCATTTCCTTATTTTCTAGTACTTTCCTAAACATCTTTTGTGTTCTTAGTTTCCCAATCATTCATTGTAAAGTAACCCTTTTTGTTTTGTTATCTTCATTGCTTATTGTTATAGTTGTAGTAATATGACCATAATCATCTATGCCTGTGCGACATCTGCCATAGAGTATAATGTTCCAGATGATTGTAGCCAAGACAATGAGCATAAGCCGATAAATATGTGCGATATCCCGCGCGACATCTACCAGGTAGTAGTAGAATAGTCTAGAATGTTGTAGGCCAGACTACCGAGAATTTTCGATATCGTTATACAGTACTATAAAAGAGCTGGCACAGGGAGCTGTGAAGTCAGTCGTAAGCTAAAGTTTATACAGTACACATCGTAGAGCAAATAAGTGAAACCATCAGTTAAACAAATAAATTGTAGATTGTCGTTGTTTGAAAAGAACTGTGTTTTAATTATCGGGTTATTAAACACGCCTATATAAAACGTAACAATATATTAATTTAGAAATATCCTATAAACATATACACGCAAAAAAATAATTCTTTCCTCCCAAACGAAATTTTAGACAAACAAAGTTCGTTTCTCATTTTCTTTTCGTTGAAAGGAAGTGTATTTGGAAGAAAAGTATATACTTTTTGTGATAAACGTTTATTCTTTTCCAGGATGTAAAAACAATTTCATAAAGACTAACTCAAAAAAAATTTTTCTGGCTAATTGCATTTTGCCTCACATCTTTCTCACTTCCACGACGTTTTTTAGTTCTTAGCACCTTTTTCTGTAATACAAGCAATGTAGAAGAAATTATACGATTTTATAAATTTTTAAATTTTTTTTTACCTTTCGCCTGGACGGAGAATCGAACCGCGGACCATGCAATTTGTAAGCCAACACACTATCCACTGAGCTTGTTGCCGTTATTTTCATCAATAGACAATTACCCATATAAGTTATATTTATATATCATAGCTTGCTGCGCCCACGAGCCGATTAAACAAAGTTTATTTAACAGAAAAATACATTTAGTTGGGCACCGTGGAGCAGTGGTTGCTACGTCCGACTTGCATGCCAAGGGTCGTGGGTTCGATCCCTGCTTCGACCACAGTGTTTTTTTTTACATATATTCCAGATATTGTCGGAAGATTCCGAAAAAATGTTCAACATTACATTCTACTATATTAAAATTTACTATGCACTGTAAAATGTGTCTTATTAAAAACCTAAAGTCAGAAAAGAACAGTGTTTGATATAAACGAAATGGACTGTGTTGTTGGTTCAAAAAAAGTTTTTTTTATCGAAAAAAAATTGTAACAAACGATTTTTTTCGTTTTCGGTACACGTTTTCCAAACGTTTTTTTCTTTGCGTGTATGTGTTTAGAAAGAGATACGTAGAGAGTAAGCTGCAACCAATTAGCGCTTTAAAAATATATATACATATATATATATATATATACATATATACGCTTTAAAAATATATATTTTTCTCTACCAGTGTATGCCTAAGGTAAACACAATATGTTTGAAGAATACAACAATATTTTGTTTGGACCAATCCAGAAAATATATATGCTTGAAGCAAAATGTGTTTGGGATATATGTTACAGAAGCGATTTTTTGGGGGTGTAGTTCAAGACATTCAATAATTTAACGGAGGGACGAACAGTTACAAGCATCGTGTCCTAGATTTAATTAAAAAACATATTTCGAAAAATTATAAGGTTTCCGTTTAATTAAAATTAAAAAAAAAACATTTAGATTGTATAATTTTTCAGTGATCCCTCATTTTACGTCATAATTGGTTTCGGAATGTGACAACGTTAATCGAAACGACGTAAACCGAATTATAAATTGCTCATATTTACTCCTAAGTCCATTTGATTATGTATTTATGTGCTTGTACATAATAAAAACTTCAAAAATAAAGGTAATTCAGTCTTGTACTCATAACAAATAAATATATATATACATAAAGCAAACATATAAAGCAAAAATAACAATTCATTATTCAAAAATATCAGAGTCGAAAAATTAAGTTCATAAACAAATGAAAACCCGTCGCCACTTCCAAAATTGCGTTATTAATTTGTTTCGATGTCATCATCGTTGGTACTTAAGGAAGGTGTTTCTGATAAAGTTGGCAAAAAATCGGCGACGTAAATCGAAGTTGGATGGAACAAAATATTTGACGACGTAACAATGTAAACCGAGGCGACGTAAATCGAGGGATTGCTGTATTTTTGCAGTGTGGGTATAATGACAAATAAGCAAAAGAAGTTTTTCGTACACTTTCAAAAATAGTGTAATTTATTGTAATGTAATTTATTTAAATTTTCGCACGAATAGTTCTGTTTAAACATAAAACAGTTTACTTATGTTTCTGTATAGTATCTTTGGTAATACGTTTTTTTAATTAAGAAAACTTTTTTTGTGAAGTGTTGATTTAAATTGAATATTGGAACTGGCATTTCTGTATTTGTGAATAGCATTGTATATCACAAATCAAATTGGAAAATGGAATTTGTATCCTTATACATCATTTTGCCAAAGATGTTAACATTTTCCAATACTAATTTGGACGTCATGCGTCTTAAAAAGTTTTAGCATCTTAGGGAAATGTTCCTATTTATTAAGAATTCATAATTTTAGGTAGAAAATTGACATCTTAATGCATTGTTGAGTGGAAAGTGGAGCAGAGTGTTTACTAGAAATATGGGACTAGTATATTAAAGAATTACGTGGGAGGATGAAACAACCACCCAGGTCATTGCAGCTTGATTCTGCCAGTAATAGTGAATAAACCGTAAAGTTTTAAACCCATATATCATTAAAATAACCATATACATATATTTTATTTAATAATAAGCTTCGCCTGAAAAACTTATATTTTCATATATTTCAATTCAATGCCGGGTTGCGGGCGTAGATGTGGACACTCTCCACAGGATGTAGTGGTACCAGTGTTGCCAGTATTGGGGATTTCCCCCCAAATTGGGGATATTTTTAGTGAATGGGGACGAAATTTCTGAGTTTTATTATTAATAGATTTTATTTACATGCAATAGAATTTCAATGCAGATTACAAATTTTTGTGGATAAAAAATCTATATCTAGCAAAGCATATATGCTGTTTGCCTTGTGTATGAAAATTAATACATTTTTCTTCTTCAAATGTTAGTCTTAACTATATTCACTCAATATAAAGTTTCTGTACTTCAAACATATATTAATGTACTTATATAATAAAGAAAAATCCGTACCATTTAGTATATTTATTACCTTTTCCTCACTGAGTGTGTGTGCACCTAGGTATATTTTTCGACATTCCTTAAATATTGGGCATATGCCGATGAAGTGGAGAGTATTCTCAGGGAGATCAAGGTTACATATATTGCATATCCCATCCGTATTATTCTTGAAACATCTAGCTTGCAAATTTAGAAGTCCTCCTCTAGCCTTGATGATTAAACTTGACATATGAGTCGGAGCTTCATACCAGAAACGATGAGTAGCGGTATAATCAAGTTTGCTGTATAAATCACGAAATTGGGAATTTAATGTGCTGTTGGCAATGTCAGATATTTCCCATTTCGATAGATGATCGAGAATCTGACATTCATACAAACATAAAGGGGTTCCTGTATCCAAAATAGAAAGTTGTACCGAGCTGCAAATTGCACTCCATTCACTTGCCCAAAACACATCAAGTTCAATTATCCTCTCCGCTAGTATGCATGGCAATCTATTGGGACCAAGTCGCAGAATCTTGTTTACGTACGTAAAATGAGATTTTAGTGTTGATATGAACATAGAGCTAATTCCAGTCTCCAAGTATAGTATATAATTCGGAGTATTTTGTGGAAGGGGTAGAATTCTTTTTATAAAGAACCGGAAGAGTTTCTCTACATCATCGTAACGCTCATACCCCCAGACCTGAGCTGCATATAACATTATAGATCGAGAATAAGCCTCAAAGATCTTCAATTTGTTCCTAGCTGAAATTCTAGGATGGTTCATATATTTAGACCAAGTTGAATTAATGGCAATCTTCGCGGCTGAAAGTTTACTATGTACACTGAAAAAACAGTGAACCCTTTTTCATTGCAAAATGAACTAAACTGTAGTAATATTGACCATGATTTAGCCCTTAAGATTTTTTTCAACTTGTCTAGTTTATAATTCTCTTAAATTTTAGTTAATCTATAACATTGTATTTTAGTTCATTTTTACAACACCATAATATTTATATACCCCTACCAAGTTAAAAAGTCAGTATTATTTTGGTTTACCTGCTTATTTTTTGGGAAACCCGATAATAAAAAGTGGTTAACAGTCTCCTTGAAATGTCGACGACTTAACTATTTTTAATCAATCATTCCACAGTACAGAGAAATTAAATAATTAAAGGAACAACAACCCGTTTTACTATTATGACAATTTTCATACATTAAAATTCAACTTTCTTTAAGCAAAAGTACTTTATTAGAAAAACTTATGATGAGAGTTCTTAATACAATGTTTTTGTGAATAAAAATTATAACCACGTGGAACAAGAAAGTAGTTTATTTTAACTCGCTATTTGGACATTTTGACTTTTCCTTAGTTTTTTATTCATCGTTAGTATATTCACATATCTTGCTGAAAAAAATGGAAGGAATAATGAAAATTTTTAAAAATTAACATGTAATAAAATATAATTTTTTAGCTCTTTCAATTAGCTTGTAACATACCATATTTGGGGGCATTTTATTAAATGGTGTGAGGAATTCAACTTTTCTTAGATAAACGTACCTCATAAAGTTTGTACCTGAAACAATTAGAGAAATAATGAATTAAGTAATATATTAACTCATAAAATTGTGTTGTTATCGATGTGAATGACATAATACAATAAATATTCTTGTTAAAAGAAAGCCAAAGTTTTAATATAAAACTTACCAATTCTCTATTACATTGTACGCTGAGGTTAAAAAGTTATCGAAATTCATTTGGGGTTACTCTGAAATTAAATATGTATTTTTTACATTAAATTGGTTTCCAAAAATCTAATTAAAGAAATAATATGCATAAAAAGGTAAATAATCTGGTTAAAAGAATGTTAAAGAAAGCTTACCAATTCATAAAAATGTTGTTATTCTGAAATTAAACATTTGTTTTTTACATTAAAAATATTAAATTGGTTTCCAATAATATTTAATTAAAGTAATACTAAAATAAGGTATTAAAAACATGTAATTTTGATAATAAAAAGGTCATAAAAACGTAAATTTTCTAGTGAAAAGAAAGCCAAATTTTAAAAGAAAACTTACAACTTCTCTATTAAATTATACGCTGAGGAGGAATATAAAAATATGCCTGAATCCATCTTGGGGTTGCTCTGAAATTAAATATTTTTTTACAACAAAGAAAAAATAATAATAGTTAGCAAATAATGATATAAATAAAAAATATCCTTTTTAAAAGAAAACCACATTTTAAAAAGAATACTTACCAATTTATGATTAAGGTGTAACAAAAATTTTCCAAAAAATATTTGATTAAAGTAATACTAAAATAAGGTATTAACAAGTATATACAGCAGTAAGTTCGGCCGGGCCGAATCTTAAATACCCACCACCATGAACCAAATATTAGGGTTTCCTTTGAAATTTCAGGAGGGCTTGAGAACTTGAGGACACTTCCCGAAAATAAATTTTCACCTATGAGGGCTATGTCAGATTCTGGATTTATAAGAACCATTTTTGTTTGAGTTCTAGAGGAATAATTAACATCTCTTGTAAGTGTGCAAGAAAATTATAAAATAACGTCTTGATTTGAAATCTTAAATCTGTAGAAGTAAAATCTGGAAATTTTTCATTGAGTTTCAAGCAATTTTCATGATCACTGCGCCTTCTACACCCTCAAGAAGTGAAGTCGGTCTATATGGAGGCATTACCAAATGGACCGATAAAAACTTAATCCGATACACGTTTTTGTGTGCCTAAAATACCAGAATATTTACAATTTCAGGCAAATCAGATAAAAACTACGGTTTTTTAGAAACCCAAGAAGTTAAATCGGGATATCGTTCTTATGGGGGCTATACTAAAATATGGACCGATACTCACCGTTTTCGGAACACCACTTTATGACCCGAAAATACCTCTAGATTTCCAATTTCAGGCAAATAGGATGAAAACTTCGGATTCTAGAAGCCCAAGAAGTAAAATCGGGCAATCGGTCTATATGGGGGCTATACCGAAATATGGACCGATACTCACCATTTTCGGCACACCTCTCTATGGTCCTAAAATACCTCTAGATTTCCAATTTCAGACAAATTAGATAAAAACTACGGTTTCTATAAGCCCAAGACCCCAAAGCGGGAGGTCGTTTTATACGGGGACCATACCAAAACATGGACCGATACCCACAATTTTTGGCACACATATTTGTGGTCCTACAATATCTCTAGATTTCCAATTTCAGGTAAATTGAATAAAAACTGCGGTTTCTATAAGCCCAAGAAGTAAAATCTGGAGATCCGTCTATATGGGGGCTATACCAAAACATGCACTGACACTCACCATTTTTGGCACACCTCTTCAAGGTTCCAAAATACCTCTAGATTTTCAATTTCGCGCAAATTGGATGAAAACTACGGTTTCTATAAGCGAAAGACCCCAAATCGGGAGGTCGGTTTATATGGGGGCTATACTAAAACATGGACCGACACTCACCATTTTTGGCACACCTCTTCAAGGTCCCAAAATATCTCTAGATTTTCAATTTCGCGCAAATTGGATGAAAACTACGGTTTCTATAAGCGAAAGACCCCAAATCGGGAGGTCGGTTTATATGGGGGCTATACCAAAACATGGCCCGATATAGCCCATCTTCGAACTTGACCTGCGCGCAGACAAAAGACGATTCTGTGCCAAATTTCAGGACGATAGCTCCATTATTGAATGCTGTATCGTGATTACAACAGACAGACAGAAAGACGGACAGACGGACATGCTTATATCGTCTTAGGATTTCTCCCTGATCAAGAATATATATACATTATATAGTCGGAAATCGATATTTCGATGCGTTACAAACGGAATGACAAACTTATTATACCCCGTCACCATTCTATGGTGGTGGGTATAAAAACCTGTAACAATAAAAATGTCATTAAAACGTAAATATTCTAGTGAGAAGAAAGCCAAAGAAAACTTACCACTTCTCTATTAAATTATACGCTGAGGAGAAATATACACATTTGCCCGAATCCATCTGGGGTTGCTCTTAACTTAGATATTTTTTTACAACAAAGAAAAACATGAAACTTGTTAAAAAAATTAATAATAATAATTAGCAAGTAATAATATACATAAAGAATATTATTTTTTAAAAGAAAACCACATTGAAAAAGAACTCTTACCTATTTATCATTAAACTATACGCTGAGGTGTAACAAACAATTTTCCAAATTCATCTAGAGTTACTCTGAAATTGAATATTTATTTTTTACATTGAATAATAAAAATTAAATTAGATAAAACAATTTCAATATACTTTCCATTTCAGCATTTTTTCCTAAATATTGAACATTCTTAATAACTTTTTTTTAAGCTACCGATCATCACTTCGCCATCGTACATCTCATCGCTAAAATATTAATAACTTTCATTTCAAAGTTTTAATAAACAAACACCAATATATGTCTAAAAAAACCAAAATATTCCATACCTTTATATTCCCTTGTTACATACTTGCTAAAAAGATGCAACAGCCCACGCCAACTATATAACTGAAGCATGCCAAACAAAACCAAGCAAAACCAAAACAATCCTACAACAACAAAAACACATGTGCCTTCATTGGAAACAACACCTCATCCAGACAAATAAACCATTCGCCAATAATAAACACACACACAAACCACTGAAAGAACAAAAACAACCCCACGCTCAGATATACACAACAACCCCATCACTCGCTACCATTTCTCATTATTGCATTGCATGCTCTCACTCTCAAAAAAAAAAAAAAATCAAGTAACATCATCTTTACATTAAACATATTCCACTTTGACGAGAAAGATCTATGTACTATGCATTAGTTGATCGCATCTGTCCACAATTTACTCTAAAAACAATACTCTTAAATGCATATCAGTATATGAACGATGAAACGTTTAACTTAAAATTAGCAAAAACTTCATGAAATGATATCTACCCATTTTTGACGAAAATGTCTATAAATTTAATTACATGTGAACTAAAAATATTTCATTGGGAAATTTTTTACCAACAATTATTAACCATAGGAATTGTCAGTAAGAAATTGCTATCCACTTTCAAGTTCATTTTTCGTAAAAAAATATTTTCTCATACAAAAAAATCTTATGGTAAATTGCACTTATTATTTAGAAAATACTTTACATTTCACAAGTAGTTTTATAGCATGATAAACGAGTTTTTAACGACCAGTTAAGAAATTTTTTAAGGAAATTTCCATCGTATTTTGTAGGCCATGAACTAAACGATTGCTACTTAGAATTTGTAAAATTTCCTTTCGAGTAGTTAATTTTCGTTGAAGATACGAAAAATGAACTAAAATTCTGGAAAATTCTTGTAATAAATTATTGTAAAAATCTTCTTAAATTTACGAGACACTTTTTTTCTGTGTAGATGTATATTAAATGATGGGTTGTACGAAATGTGAACTCCAAGGTAAGTGTAACTGTTTACAACCTCTATATTCTCATTTACATAGACCCAATTCAAGCCAGATGGGATTCTTGACCCTTTGCGGAATATAAGAATCTTCGATTTAGTTAAATTTACCCTTAAGCTCCATGTGACACAGTATTCATGTAAATTACTTATCATTAGCTGCAGCCCTTTAGGCGTATCAGACAGTAAAACAATATCATCCGCATACAAGAGTACCTTGATAGTCGTCCCAGCTATGACAATTCCCCCTTGCAGAATTTCGGGAAGGTCATTAATATATAAAGAGAATAGTATGGGGCTGAGAATGCAGCCTTGTCGCACTCCACACTGCGCTTCGAAATAACTTGAAAATGCACTACCATCCCAAATTCTACTCCTAGCGTTCTTGTATATAAGATTTATTAACCTGATAGTCTTCGACGATAGTCCTAAACAAGAAAGTTTGTAGTATAGACTGTTTCGAGGGATTAAGTCAAAGGCAGATGTAAAATCGACGAAAAAGCCGTATGTTGGCCTCCCATTTAATCTATTGAGGTAAACTATGTTGGTCAGATTAAAAATATTGTCGACGGTGGAATACTCCTTCCTAAATCCTGCTTGATACTCATTTAAAATTTGGTTATGGTCGATCCATTCATTTATTCTGTTCAGCAGAATATTTTGGAAATCGTAACAATCAAGGGACCTCTATAATTTTTTGTGTACGTTAGTGAAATTGACTAAAACCTAGAAAAAAATATAAACAAATAAAGGATATTTCTTGAAATTTGTAAATTTTACTACAAATGCGTTCATCATGAACTTCGTATGTCACTAAAGACATTCTTGCAATTTTGAACTCCAATTTTTTCTACAAACTACAAAATTTTCTTTAACAAGTCAAAAAACTTAATTATGTCTAACAAATTTTCTTGAATTTGTCGAAAAATATTTACTTATTTTTATGACATCGGCGTGATGCCAGCGTTTGTTATACTGTTTAGTTAAAATTTTCTAAAAATATTCAAACATTTCTAAAATTAACCGAAATTTTTCTTCCTGGTGGGTTCACTGTTTTTTCAGTGTAGTAAGTAAGGCGAACACCAACTCATAGTTAAGTGATTAGGGTCGTCAAGTAGTAATGAACCAAAATGTGATAGAAAATCCCCCGCGGTTATATGTGATCTTCCGTTACCTGACTTTCCTTTCAAAAACTTCGCGAGGTTCCACACCAAGAAAAAAGTGCCTTCGGAACTAAAGGAAAAAATGTTCATCAATTTAGTTTAGCCAATTTATTTCCATTAAGTTAAATTTTTGTTTAAAATAATAAAATTTACTTGCTTCAGTAAAAAATCCTAAACTTAAAGCAGTTAGGAATAGTTCATTAACTAGGACAAGGCATGGAATTTTACTAATACTGTTTTCTTCGCTGGGTATAAGAATTTACTACTGAACAAGAAAATTTTATTGACTGATAACAAAGCATTCGTAAAAATAAACAAAATACGAACTAAAACCAAGTTTCCTCAAATTTAGTAAAATTTCTTATAAAATTATAATTCTGACTTCCTTTATTATAGAAAGCTTATCATACATACGAATAACACTTGGCATAGAAAAAGAAGTATTCAATTAATAGGTAATTTTCCTATATTTCTTTTATCTACCTGTAATCGATAACTGTCATCGATGTAATCGGTATGTTTGCGCGTGGGTTGTTTTTTTTAGTTGGAATCGCGTTGTTATGGTATACGGAAGGATTGTTAAAGGATTGTTACGCAGCAACTTATTAAAAGTGAAAGGTACAAGAAGGAGGAAAAATGCGTTTTACAGTTGATGACATTACATGGAAATTGGAAATAGTGGAATAATAAACTAATATTTCAAGGCCAGTCGATTCTGTTGATTCTTAATAAATATTTAATATATTAATAAAACGTGTATTTTATTGAAGAAAAATTGCCTATATAAATAAATAAAATTGTATTTAAAAACGAAGATAAGCAGTTTTAAGTTTGAAGTAAATAGGTTTACCACAAATATGTAAGATTTGTCCCAATGAATGAAAAAAGTTCAATAAAATCATTCCATATATGAATTCAATTCAGTTAAATTTTTTCATTCTTTAGATTAGTGGTACATAAATATAGGAAAATGTTAACTAATATATAGAATGCATTCTACCTAATTTCAACGAAAATCACATCGTTCAAAAAAAAAAAAATAAAAATGTCTTTGGCGCTATACGAAGTTCAACTTTCTTCACAATTAGTTCATTTTAACTTAAAGAAGGGGTCACTTTTTTCTGGGTGCACCAATCCCTTCCATCGGCTATCCTGTCTAACTTCGCAATATCTTGATTGTAACTCGATACTCGTTTCTCGCGGCATAAGGCCTGAAATTTTGCCCTAGACGATTAATAGCGTTCCCTATTTTCAGTTGTATGTTCTTTTCTAAAGTCCTTTAGATTCTTCTTCATAAGTGTTCTCAAGCGAAAACACTGCCAGTCAAACCATTTCTGCTTAGGCTCAAAGACTTGCCTACCAGATCTTCGGATCTGTGTATCCGCAATACTCGATGTTATTTGACGTAACATGTCATCAGCCGATGAAATATCCTTAAACTCTATCCCTGTAGCCAGTTCTGCCAGTCTATTCCGATACTGCGAATGATATGTTATCTGTCCTCCAAATACAATCTTTTAACTCTGGTCGATTGATTCGAATATCGTGGCCAGAGAATGGTTTAGATGCTATCACTAGTCTATCCACGTACTGCAAGAAGTTCGCTGAACAAATACAAAAATTTCTGAGTTTGGGGATTTGGGAATTTCCATAAATTTGAGAATTTTTGTGGGGATTTTTTTTTCGAGAAATCGGGTTAATCTTTTTTAACAAAATTCTATTTCTATAGAAAATTTTGCTAAAATTTTATTTCTATAGTAAATTTTTAAAAAAATATATAAAAAAAAAAATTGTCAAAAGTTTATTATTATATAGAAAATTTTGACAAAATTTTATTTCTATGTAGAAAATTTTCTCAAAACCTACCATTTCTGGTATAATTCTATAAAATTTGGCAACGTGTCTACCACCAAATTTTTCTACTTGATATTTAGAAGTACATTTTCGTTCATACAAGGTGATCTAACTCCCATTTTCATATCTCTAGCATTTGGAAGACGAACACCAGTCTCTTGGTGTTGTGGTTCGAAATCGTGATCTTATTGCAGCTTGCTTGATTTGACAAAATTATAATTAATTTAAATTATTACACATTTTCTACAGCAGACCCTTTTGCTTTATTTTTTCAAAAAAAAAAACTTGTCAAAAATGTTTTGGGGATTTTTGTGAGGAATTCAGATTGGGGATTTTTGGGTATAAAAACATCATAATTTGTGGACAAGAGCCAGAAAAATACTGGAAACTGGTGGCTACTAAAATTTGTCCATCATCATCTTTATATTGCACTTAATTTTACTAAGAGCATAAATACTTATTACTTGTGTGTAGCTAAAACCGTCAATCGCAGAATAAATGGGCCTTTAAAATTGACAGTATTTAATCATTAAAATCAAAATTTTTGTCACAAGGGAAACGTCAATTGAAATATGTATGTAAAATGTTAGATGTTGAACATATAAAGGCAATATTTAAATATTCGATATATCCCATTCGTTCCCCGTAAATGTACATAAGTGTGAAAATGTTATAACTTTCATCCGTTTTGTTTGTTATTGTTGGTTTACTCTTCAATCATTATTGTTGTTTTTGTTTTCAGCATAATACTTTTAAGCTGAAATCAAAAACAACAATTATAGCTTTTATATAAAAAGACTACACTCAAAAACCACACGGATGAAAAAAACTGTTTTTCATATGTTTGGGTGTAAAAATGATATGTTTGGAACTCAAATTTTTTAACACAATATTTTTAAGTGCAAGCATATAATGTTCATAAACTAGCATAACATATTTGGGACATATATGTTAATATGTTAGAACATATTATGTTTGGGACATAAAATATTTGTAAATATAATAGATGCAAACATATATTAATTTGGCAATAGCCTATAAACATATATGTGGTTAGAAAGTGAGACCTAGAGAGTATGCTGCAAGTAAAATAATGGAAGTAACCAGTTGGCGTCTTAGGTTAGGTAAGGTTAAAGTGGCAGCCCGATTAAGTTTCAGGCTCACTTAGACTATTCAGTCCATTGTGATACCACATTTAACTAAAAGTACCTATTACATATGGGCACTTCTAGTTTTAACCACTGAACCTTCTCTATTATTTACTTTTGTTGAACCAACCAGATTGTTCCAAAAACATTAACAGACTGCTTAAGTTAACGTTTTCCAGGTCCGCAAGTAATCTAAAGCTATATGCCCTAAACTTTGCTTACGCCTTACACAAAATGCAGGACACTCACACACGAGGTGTTTAATTGATTCCTTTTCCTCCGCATCATGACAGCTCATACATACTTTGCACCAATAGTTTTTGCAAATTCGCCTATCAGGCAGCGACCCGTTATAGCAGATACCAGGAGTGATATCTGACGTCTTGAGTACACTAGCATATCTATTGTGCGGTTCATGTTTAAATGGGACCCTATTTGCTTGGTGTCGTTACAACCCTTGCAATTCTCCCATCGAACATTTGCCATCATGACGGCCTTCTCACGCAGTAAGAGCTTGCAGGTTGCCAGAGACATACCAACAGATTCCCCTGGAATATGTAAGGTAGTTCCTAGCCTTGCTAACTCATCTGCTTGACAGTTCCCCGGTATGTTCCTATGGCCAGGCACCCATATTAGGTGAATATTGTACTGCTCAGCCATCTCGTTGAGAGATTTGCGGCAGTCGATGGCCGTTTTCGAGTTAAGGAACACAGAGTCCAAGGATTTTATAGCAGGTTGACTGTCTGAGTACATATTAATGCCAAAATTTTTTGGAACATTACTTCTCAGCCAATTCGCCACCTCTCTTATTGCTAATATTTCAGACTTAAAAACACTACAGTGATTAGGTAATCTTTTCGCTATTCGAAGTTCCAGATCTTTAGAATATACTCGAAACCCACTTGTCCATCCAATTTGGAACCATCAGTGTAGAAATTTTTTATTCCCCGGGGTCTGTGTACACCACGCCTCACTGTTGGGAATTAGAGTTTCAAACTTTTTGTCGAAAAGTGGTTTCGCCAGAGTGTAATCCACTACGTTAGGCACATCTGGCATTATTTTGAGGTCCGAACTGTGACCGTAACTTTTTGCCGCACAGCCGTTGTTGTAGCTGACTGTTTGGCCAAAATGCCTAAAGGCAATAGATGCAGCATGTCATTAAGGGAATCTGTTCCTGTCTTACTGAATGCGCCTGAAATACACAAGCACGCCATACGCTGAACTTTATCTAAACCTGTCGTTTGCTGAAGTGCCGGCCATCAGACTACAACACCATATAGCATTACAGGTCTAACCACTGCCGTGTATAGCCAATGCATAATTTTCGGTTTTAGTCCCCACTTTTTTCTTATTGCCATTTTGCACGAGTAAAAAGCCACCGTGGCTTTTCTCGCCCTTTCTTCAATATTAAGCCTAAAGTTCAGCTTCCTGTCCAGAATAACGCCAAGGTATTTTGCCCACCCACGCAAGGAAATTTCAATACCCCTGAGGATATGGGCTTAACCGTGGGAGTTTTGCGATCTTTGCAGTACATGATTAATTCTGTCTTGGCAGGATTTACTCCAATACCATTCTCTTTCGCCCATTTTTCAGTCATCCGGAGAGCTTTTGGATAACATCTCTGATTGTGGATGGGAATTTTCCCCTGACTGCTAGAGCGTATGCCACCACTTTTATCCTTTCTTTTTCTAGGGAAACCAGAAGGTTGTTTATAGCAACATTCCAAAGAATATTGTGGCTGAAATACGTCTCCTCATTAGCAGTTCGTCTAGCAGCCTAAGTATACCTGGATCAACATTCAGAGTTGCCAGTCCATTTAATATCGAGCTCGGATGGACGTTATTGAACGCCCCTTCGATGTCTAGAAATGCCACGATTGTGTATTCATTGACAAATAGTGAGCATTGAATAAAGCTGACTAGTTCATGCAAAGCGGTCTCAGTAGACCTTCGAGTATGCATGCTGTCGTTTCGAGAGCAAACTTGAATCGACGCTAGTTCTAAGATAAATGTCTATCATCCAGAGTCTTAAGTAGGAATGAGGATAAGCTGATTGGTCGGAAATCCTTCGCATTCGGGTGAGAGGCTTTTCCCGCTTTAGGTATGAAAACGACTTTTGTTTCCCTCCACTTTTTTGGAATATATGCTAAGTTTATACATTCTTTATATATCACCGTCAACCAGGAGATAATTCTTTCAGTCACTGCTTGTAACTCCGCCGGAGTAATTCAATCAGGTCCGGGGGATTTGAATGGCCCAATGCAATTTAACGCCCATTTTATTCTAGATTCCGATACAATTTCCTCGATAGGAAATGACCGCTGAGCCACTGTGGCACCGCCAGAACATGGTTCAAACGTCTGATTTACAGGAAAATGTGTGTCCAATAGTACCTCCAGCGTCTCCTCACTGGACGTTGTCCAATTGCCCTCCGATGTTTTAATGAAACCTGGAGCGGAGATAGTGGATGCTAGTTCCTTCCGTAGTCTGGAGGCCTCGGACGTATTCTCAATACTGCAGCAGTAAACATTCCAAGAGTTATGCTGAGCCTTTCTCAGTTCTCGCTTGTATCCTCTCAGATTCTTCTTGTATGCGTCCCAATCCTCAGGAGCTCTGGTGGACTTTGCTTTGTTAAAGAGCTGCCTGCAGGATTTCCTCATATTACTTAACTCCGTAGACCACCATGGTGGTCGATTTATCCACCTTGGCTTCCCTCTAGGGCATGCAGCTTTCAGAGAGATGTTGAAGGCCATAGTTATCCGCTCCACTGCACGTTCGATATCTTTTCTCTGGTATTTCCGATATCATCATATTGAACATTTGGCGGAAATATGGTCTTTGAGGTACGAACAGCCAATCTGAAACTGATGTAGCGATGATCTGAGAAGCTATGTTCCCTCAAAACTTGCCACTCAGATATCTTATCATTCAGTTCCGGAGAGGCCAATGTGACGTCCAAAAACTCTTGCCTATTTTTGGTGACGAAGGTTGGTGCATCTCCCTTATTGCAAACTACTGCGTTAGTACGCAAAATAAACTCTATTAGCGACTCTCTCCTTGCATTAGTATCACTACTTCCCCAAATACTATGATGTGCATTTGCAGCGCATCCTATAATGAGTTTTGTCATTGTTTTCAGCGACTCCTCAACTAAGGTCTTAACGGCAGATGGCGGCATTTCCCTACCATGTCCCATATAGACCGAAGATACCCAGTATTTTTATTTGGATATCTCTAGACTGGTTACGACCGTGTCTGCATTGCTCAATGAAGGAAGCTGAAACAAGTTTAGTTCGTTCTTAGCAATTTTACATGCTCGATTTTTATCTTTACCGGTATTATGCAAAAGTTTGAATCCCGGAGTGCTTAATTCACTGATCTTATTGTTATATATGTATGGTTCTTGAATAAGAACTATATCTATGTCTCCTTTCATCAGGAGAACTTTTAAGGTAGCACAAGCGACCTTACAATGGTGAAGATTTATCTGGAGGAATCGCATCATCCGCTTCAATTGAGTCATCAAGGGCTTCCTCTTCACAGATTTCGTTGACTCTTCGCAACAATCCGCGGTTCAGCTTTGGTGATGTTTGAGCCTGTAGGATCTTCGTCAATGTCTGCAGGGTTTATGTCTCCTTCGGCTTCGCTAGGAGATTTTTTCACTTCTGACTCTACCGGAGGCTTGTCCGTTTCGGAATCCTTTGGCTGGTCGCTTTTGTATACCTTCATATGGATATCATGAAAGCCGTAACTTACACGTCCTTGGGTCTGGGCTAGATGTGGCAGCGACTCAATGTTCAATATAAACACCGCATGTCGTCTTGGTCCATCCACATCATCCAAACGACCAACCTTCCAATCGGCGGTTCGAAGATCTGGGTTACATTCCTTTAGTCTGTTTAGTATCGACTCAGGATCAGGAAGGTTTGCAGGTATCCATACATGTACTCTAGGTTTAGCCGGTATGACTTTTTTATTGACAAACTCCAAAGCGGCTCCTTCCCAAACTTCACCAATTAACATCAAAGCAGCTTTAAAGCAATTCATAGACTTCTGGTCCGCAAATGCGATTAACTTATATCGTCGGTGATACCATCCAGCATCTTGCCGTCGAGGACTTGGTCCGGGAAACTTTTTTCGCACCTCTGAGTAGACACCAGACATCGCGTTCTCAATTTCCTCCCATTTTTGCTTTGGAACCATACCGTCCAATGCTCCTTTATTAATGACAGCCATCACAAGGCTGTCTTTTGCAACTGAGGCAAACAATCTTTGATCCCGTTTAGAGGATAGCAGTTCATCCGGTGATCGTTCCCTTTTTCCAGCTTCAAGAATTCCTTGAGCCCATTTTAAAGAATCGCTTTGCTTAGCCGACAACGTGCTTGGGTCGACAGATCCTAATTTCTTTAGGATAAACAAATCATTTCTGCGTTCTTTGAATGTCTTTCGTGAGGGATTACCTCCTTTTGATGTCGTTACCTTAGAAAAGGTTAGACTTGCCAAAGTATCGCCACCTGTCGACCCGTCTACAGGTCGACTAATTGGGCTTGACTCTTGGTCACTGCCCAAATTCATAACTTCAGTAGATACCCATCCACTGGGCCCTGAAGTTAGCAACCCAGTGGAAGACTTTGAATTTCGCAACAAATGTTACTTATTTTACAAATATTTTACAAATTTTAATTTATTAATTTCTTCGTGTGCAAAGTCCATTAAAAACGTGTTAACGCCAATATAAATTTCCAACTTCAGACTCGACTACAAGTAACAATTATGCTATGTTTCAAATAAAAAAAACGTATTTAAAATAAAGTCTTTATTTATATGTTTCAGTGTAAAAATTATATGTTTGGAACACATTTTTAACACATTATTTTTAAGTGCAAACATATAATGTTCATAAACTAGCATAACATGTTTGTGAATATATATTTATATGTTAGAACATATTATGTTTGGGGCATAACATTTTCTTAAGGCCGGTATGCACCCAATGCGAAATTTTCGGTAGCAAAAATTTATTGAGTATAGAGAAGCATAATGCTCACAAATATTAAACCATCTAATCGCTTTTAAAAATTGTTAATATTTGTTCCAAATATTCCTCAAATAAATTGTTGATTATTTACAGACCTATTACAAATTTTACACACAAAATGTTTGTAATAAATTAAATGTTCGCTGCCATGAGTTGTCAACATCTCTCCAAAATATGCTTTTGACAACCTGCTATGAACAAAAATTTTCATCAGAGGTTCGTAGCATAGTCTTGTAGGCAAGACTATGAACATAATCTGATGTATATGTGCGACATCTGCCAGATGAATTACGAATTCTAAATATTTTTGTATATGTAATCCAACATAAGTATGTTTATTGCATTTTACTGCAAGTAAAAAAATGGAAGTGGCCAATTGGCGCATTAAAAATACATATGTCTAAGTGGAAAAATAATATGTTTGAACAGTACAAACAATATTTAGTTTGGACAAGTCGGGAAAATATATATGCTTGAAGCAGAATGGGTTTTGAGGGTGTAATTTTAAACGATTTTTAGCTTTGTAGACAAGATACAAAAAGTCAACAAATGTAAACTCGATTTCATTCATCTTGGAGAATTTTTCAAATTGACCTTAGTAAAACGAAATTTTCTTTAATATTAGGATATCCAATTTTAAGTCGAATCACTGATCAAAATGACTTTATTGAAAAGTTAATCGACTTTTGGACAATGAAAAAAACTTTATATCAGAGAAATGCGTCTTCTGTGCTAAACAAAAAATGCGTTCGTATTTTAAGGACAAGAAATCTTTGTCCTCACGAAAATATTTTTTCAGTGCGATGTTTTTTCAAAACAATGAAATAAAATGTAGCACTTACTTTCCATCAGCCACCCGCATACAAAACGAAAAACAGCTGATTTTGGTTTCTCGAAGGAGTATCTAAACGAAAATCGAAATGAAAGTCAATGCGAACGAAGATGTAACGTAATCTCTAAAATTGGGTTTCTCCAACTCGATTCGTTCACATTTTGTCGAACTGAAATGTCAAACCCACTCACTTGGTAAAGACCTTTCGTTTTGTGAAAAAGGTATTAATAAATATGGAAAAACTTAATAATTTATAAATTTATTAAAGCTTTTAATGTAAATATGTGATAAAAGTGATTTATATCGATATATTTTTTCTTTATAACCGCCATAGGGACCGTTTAAGGAAAAATCTAACACGAACAAACACATACATTTCGAATGAAACACTCATTAAAAGGAGAACTGAACTGTAATTATTGTAGAAACATGGAAATACAAATCCTTATGTCTCTAATTTGTTAATTTGTTAAAAAAAAAAAAAAACAAGTAAGGAAAGTCTAAAGTCGGGCGGGGCCGACTATATTATACCCTGCACCAAATTTTCGATACCATAACTATCACATCCGTCAAATGTGTTGGGGGCTATATATAAAGGTTTATCCCAAATACATACATTTAAATATCACACGATCTGGACAGAATTTGATAGACTTCTACAAAATCTATAGACTCAAAATTTAAGTCGGCTAATGCACTAGGGTGGAACACAATGTTAGGTTCGGTTAGGTTAGTTGGCAGCCCGATGTATCAGGCTCACTTAGACTATTCAGTCCATTGTGATACCACATTGGTGAACTTCTCTCTTATCACTGAGTGCTGCCCGATTCCATGTTAAGCTCAATAACAAGGGACCTCCTTTTTATAGCCGAGTCCGAACGGCGTTCCACATTGCAGTGAAACCACTTAGAGAAGTTTTGAAACCCTCAGAAATGTCACCAACATTACTGAGGTGGGATAATCCACCGCTGAAAAACTTTTTGGTGTTCGGTGGAAGCAGGAATCGAACCCACGACCTTGTGTATGCAAGGCGGGCATGCTAACCATTGCACCACGGTGGCTCTCACCGGAACACAATGTTAATAAAAAATATGGGAAACATTTAAATTTGAAGCAATTTTAAGGAAACTTCGCAAAAGTTTATTTATGATTTATCGCTCGATATATATGTATTAGAAGTTTACGAAAATTAGAGTCACTTTTATAACTTTTCGACTAAACAGTGGCGATTTTACAAGGAAAATGTTGGTATTTTGACCATTTTTGTCGAAATCAGAAAAACATAGGTATGGGAGCTATATCTAAATCTGAACCGATTTTAACCAAATTTGGCACGCATATCTACAATGCTAATTCTACTCCCTGTGCAAAATGTCAACTAAATCGGAGATAAAAATTGGCCTCTGTGGTCATATGAGTGTAAATCGGGCGAAAGCTATATATGGGAGCTATATCTAAATCTGAACCGATTTCAACCAAATTTGGCACGTATAGCTACAATGCTAATTCTACTCCCTGTGCAAAATTCCAATTAAATCGGAGTAAAGGATTGGCCACTGTGGTCATATGAGTGTAAATCGGGCGAACGATATATATGGGAGCTATATCTAAATCTGAACCGATTTCAATAAAATTCGGCACACTTGACTACACTACTAATTGTAAAGGGTGATACGGTCAAAATTTGGTGAATATAAACTTGACGTATTTCTTTCAATTTTGCATTAAAAAAACCTGAACACCCCTCATTTTGAAGGTGTGTGTGTAGAATGTTGCTTCTATTTTGATTTTGGAATTCACTCTTCAGTTGTCAAAATGCCGTCCAAGCAAGAAGAGCAGCGTATCAAAATTTTGCTCGCGCATCGCGAAAATCTGAGCTACTCGCACGCAAAGCTGGCAAAATCGCTAAAAGTTGCCAAATCAACCGTTACAAATGTAATTAAAGTGTTTTGGGGAACGTTTGTCGACAGCCAGGAAGTCTGGATCGGGGGGAAATCGAAAACCGGAAGCCGCTGAGACGACAAAGAGAGTTGCCGGTAGTTTCAAGCGAAACCCTAACCTCTCTATCCGAGATGCCGGGTGTAAGCTGGGTGTATCGTCTACAACCGTGCATTGAGCCAAAAAACGAGCTGGACTATCGACTTACAAGAAGGTAGTGACTCCAAATCGCGGTGATAAACAAAATACGACAGCCAAAGCGCGATCCCGGAGGCTGTACACGACGATGCTGACGAAGTTTGACTGCGTGGTAATGGACGACGAAAC
This sequence comes from Haematobia irritans, assembly GCF_050003625.1. NCBI lineage: Eukaryota > Metazoa > Arthropoda > Insecta > Diptera > Muscidae > Haematobia > Haematobia irritans. The sequence continues at coordinate 63,376,348 of NC_134400.1, forward strand.
CTACGTCAAAGCCGACTACAAGCAGCTTCCGGGACAGGAGTTTTATACGGCAAAAGGAAGGGGAAAGGTAGCAGATATTTTCAAGCACATAAAACTGTCAAAGTTCGTAGAGAAATATCTGGTTTGGCAAGCCATCTGTACCTGTGGCTTTAAAAGCAGCATTTTCATAGCTTCCGGGACTGTCAACCAAGAAATTTAAGTGAAAGAGTGTTGGAATAAACGTCTGCTGCCTTTCCTGAAGAAACACGGTTGTTCCGTATTGTTTTGGCCGGATTTGGCATCTTGCCATTACGGTAAAAAGGCCATGGAGTGGTACGCCGCCAACAACGTGCAGGCGGTTCCCAAAGACAAGAACCCTCCCAACACGCCAGAGCTCCGCCCAATTGAGAAATACTGGGCTATTGTCAAGCGGAACCTAAAGAAGACCAAAAAATAAAAACTGCTAAGGTCGAGCAGCAGTTCAAGGCAAACTGGCTTTCTGCGGCGAAGAAGGTGGACAAGGTGGCTGTACAAAATCTGATGGCAGGTGTCAAGCGTGAGGCCCGGCAATTCGGATTTGGAAAAGCGAAAGCCTAACTGAATATTTTCCTGAACAAAGTGGCTACCCTATGTTCTCGAAAGTCTCATGAATTCTATTTGCAAGTTTTTAAATCAACCCTGGGCAGTTTGCAACAGTGTTGCCAGTGTTATTCTGGCTCTTGTCCACAAATTATGATGTTTTCGTCCCCAAAAATCCCCAATCTAAAATTGAATTCCTCACAAAAACCCGCAAAACATTTTTGACATTTTTTTTCGAAAAAAATAAAGCAAAAGGCTCTGCTGTAGAAAATCAGTAATAATTTAAATTAATTATAATTTGGTCAAATCAAGCAAGCTGCAATAAGATCACAATTTCGAACCACAACACCAAGATACTAGTGTTCGTCTTCCAAATACTAGATATATGAAAATGGGAAATAGATCACCTTGTATGAACGAAAATGTACTTCTAAATATTCAAGTAGTAAAATTTGGTGGCAGACACGTGTCCAAATTTTGTAGAACTTTACCAGAAATGGTAGGTTTTGACAAAATTTTTTACATAGGAATAAAATTATGACAAAATTGTCTATATAAAAATAAACTTTTGACAAAATTTTCTATAGAAATAAAATTTTGACAAAATTTTCTATAGAAATAAAATTTTGACAAAATTTTCTATAGAAATAAAATTTTGACAAAATTTTCTATAGAAATAAAATTTTGACAAAATTTTCTAGAGAATAAAAATTTTGACAAACTTTTCTATAGAATAAAAATTTTATTTTATTCTATTTATTTTATTTAAATTTTCTATAGAAATAGATTTTTTTTTTAAATATTAACCCGCTTTCTCGAAAAAAAAATCCCCACAAAAATCCACAAATCTATGGAAATTCCTCACCAAATCCCCAACTCAGAAATTTCGTCCCCATTCACGAAAAAGTAACCCCAATTTGGGGAAAGATCCCCAATACTGGCAACACTGGTTGGCATAGAGTTTATTTTTTCTGTGGTTTCAAAGGAAGAAGTCGCAATTTATTCAATTACAAGATCTCTCACCGTAGCCTTGATTCGACCGCATTTCGAAAAAGTAAGTTCCAATAACCGCGCCAGCCCGTAAACAGCGCCGAACGGTCGCACTTTGAGGATGGCAATGCGTCTCATTGTGGATTCAAATCTGTAGTGGAATTCTGTATTTCTTTACGAAAAAAAATTGTTTGCACTAACGTGTAGGATTATCAAGATCAATACTCAGAAATGTAGGATAAGTACAACAACCTCAGAAGGAAGGCAGCATTGCCATGTAGAATTCGTACCACAAATTCGTTGCCTCAACCGCATTATTTTCCAACCGAAAACGGGTGGTTCCATCAACTATCAATGATATCTTTCAGCACAACTAACATTTGGTAATTTAAACTGCATGGTAGTATATTGGACCAAGTTTGCATTGGTTGTCGCAATCTCATATTAATTGTTTGGTTGGTTGGTGCAACCGCCCTCGATGTTATTTATTATTACCCTAACAAATTGTATATATTAAATTAAAGCGCAGATTATATTGAGATTTTTTTTATTTATTACAAGATTTACAATCATAATACAAAAAAAAAGTGAACTCACTATTTCACTAAAACCAATTTACATATATTTTAGTTCATGAACTTATTATATTTGGAGAAAGTTTCATTTACTCTAATAATTTTTTGCGTACCTTAGTTAAATGAACTAAAAGACGGGAAAAATTATACACAAATTAAGGATAGAGATTTACTAAATTCGTATTTCTCATAAGATAGTTCATTATTTCTTAAAATTTGTAAATTTTACTACAAAAGCGTCCATCATGAACTTCGTATGTCACTAAAGACATTCTTGCAATTTTGAACTCGAATTTTTTCCTTCAAACTACAAAATTTTCTTTAAAAAGTTAAAAAGGTTATTTATTTTAGAAAATTTTGAATATTTGTAGAAAATTTTAACTAAACAGTATTACAAACGTTGGCATCACGCCGATGTCATACAAATAAGTAAATATTTTTCGACAAATACAAGAAAATTTATTAGACATAACTAAGTTTTTTCACTTGTTAAAGAAAATTTTGTAGTTTGAAGAAAAAACTTGTAGTTCAAAATTGCAAGAATGCCTTTAGTGACATACGAAGTTCACGATGGACGCATTTTTGGTAAATTTACAAATTTAAAGAAATTCTGAACTATTTTGTGGAAGACACGAATTTAGTTAATCTTTATGCTTCATTTGAGTATATTTTTTTCCTCGGGTTTAGTTAATTTAACTAACGTACACAAAAATGTATTAGAGTAAAGAAAACATTCTCCAAACATAATATTTCTATGAACTAAAATAAAGTTAAATTGGCTTTAGTGAAATAGAGAGCTCACTTTTTTTTGAGTGTAGGACGAGTAAGTCAAAATATTCAAACAATGGTAATTAAAGGGATCTTCATAAAAACTAACGAAAGGGCACTATACACTGAAAAATAGCATGCCCGGTTCCAAAGATTGCGTCCCTATTTTAGAAATTTTGGTATTGATTCCGAGTCAATGAAGCCGATAATTCAAGTAAGGATACTTTTAAGAAACAATTCTCTTTTAAATGTGGGTTTTTGGTATTTGACTCTATTGAAGCAAATTTTAATTTTTCGCCTTTTCAGCTTTTTTCATATGCTATAAAAAGTCCGCTAAAAACAAGACTTCTTAGCCTAGCACAAAAAGCGCGGTATAAACACACTGAAAAAAAAGCAAACTCGGTTCCAAAGATTTTGTCTTTACTTTAAAAAATTTGGTATTCCGAGCCAAAGAAGCGGAGAATACAAGTAAGGATACTTTTAAGACACAATTCTCTTTTAAATTTAGGTTTTGTGTACTTGCTTCTAGGAAGCAAATTTTAATTTTTCGCTTTCTCAGCTTTTTTTCTTCATATGCTATCAAAGTCCTTTAAAAACGAGTTAACGGCAACTTTATTTTCTAAATTAGGACTCGACTTCCAGTAGAAATTATGCTATGTTTGAAGTAAAAAACTTCTTTAAAATAAAGTTTTGAAAAACATGTCCTATATTTGAACGATTTTTTGCTTTGTAGTCAAGATGCAAAAAGACAACAAATTTAAAGACAATTTCATGAAATTTAAAGAATTTTTCTGAATTATTAAAGTCAAGTTGACCTTAGCCTATAAATTTTTTCTTTCATGTTAAGATACCCATTTTTAAGTCAAATCACTTAATTATAAGGACAATACGACTTCATTGAAAAGATTATCGACTTTTGGACAAGGAAAATAACTTTATTTTAGAGAAATGCGTCTTCTATGCTAAGCAAAATTTGTATTCGTATTTTAAAGACATGAAATCTTTGACCTCACGACAATATTTTTTCAGTGCAGAAAAAAGTTAAGTGTTTTGGAAACTTCCATCTCTGTTATGAACACATGTTAAATTTTGTTTCGATCAGGCAACTCCTTCATATAGAAACAGGTGTTCAAAAAAGACGCATCCGCAATTTTTTTACAATGGAAAAATTAGAAATGCGTGCAGTCATTAAATATTAACATAAAAAAGGTTTATCGGGACAAGAAATTCATAATGATATGGTGAATATGTTAGATGAAAGTGGTCCTTCATATGCAACAGTAAAAAATTGGGTTGCTGAATTTAAACGTGGTCATACAAGCATTGAAGATGAACCACGTAGTGAACAGCAACAATAACAGAAATTGTAGCCAAAGTGCATGGTATTAAATGATGGTATTCAATGTTTGTGAAATTGCTAATATCATGGGCATCTCAAATGATCGAGTCCATATAATTTTGCATGAAGAACTACAGATGAAAAAGCTTTGTGCAAGATGGGTGCCGCATTTGTGAACAGTCGATCAAAAACACGTAAGATTGAACATTTCTCAAGCTTGTTTGGATCGTTTTAAACGAAATAAAACGGTTTTTAAGCGTCGTTTCATAACTGTTGATGAGACATGGATCCAGCACTATACTCCAGAGACAAAAGAACAATCCAAACAATGGATTGAAGCTGGAGGAAGTGCCTCAAAGAAGGCAAAAACAATTCAATCGGCTGGTAAGGTTATGGCAACGGTTTTTTGGGACTTCAAAGGTATTTTATTGATTGACTATCTGCAAAAGGGTAAAACAATAAATTCAGAGTACTATTGCAACCTTTTGGATCAACTAAATGTACAAATTCGAGAAAAACGCCTTGGCTTACAACACAAAAAAATAATTTTTCATCAAGACAACGCACCAGCGCACAAGAGTGTTTTAACAATGGCTAAAATCAACGAATTAAAGTACGAGTGACTTTTACTTGTTCCAAAACCTAAAAAATTCCTTGCTGGGAAGCGTTTTACCTCAAATGAAGATGCAATTACAGTTGTAAACCACTATTTTGATGACCTTGAGGAAAACTATTTTAATCAAGGGATAGAATTGCTAGAAAAGCGTTGGACTAAGTGTATTGAAGTTTCAGGAGATTATATTGCAAAATAAAAATATTTTTGAAAAACTAACTATTTTCTTTCATTGATAGGCTAAGAAGTTTCCGAACCGCCCTCGCATGCTACGTTTCAATTAAAAACGTCTTTAAAATAAAGTGTTGAAAACATGTCCTATTTTTTAATGGTTTTTGCTTTGTAGTCAAGATGCAAAAATGCAACAAATTTAAAGACAATTTCATTAGTTTTAAAGATTTTTTCTGAATTATTAAAGTCAAGTTGACCTTAGTCCAAAAATTTTTTCTTTCATGTTATGATACCCTTTTTCAAGTCAAATCACTTAATTATAAGGACAACACGACTTCATTGAAAAGTTTATCGACTTTTGAACATGGAAAAAACCTTATATTAGAGAAATGCGTCGTCTAAGCTAAGCAAAATTTGTATTCTTATTTTAAGGACATGAAATCTTTGGCCACACGACAATATTTTTTTCAGTGTACTCTTTTTAGAGTTGTTACAGTAAAATGAAAACATTGGGAAACAGTGAAAAATTAAACAGTAAGATCTATAAAAACAAAGTTTAGTTCCTCTTTATTAATAAGTAGTCCAAGAGGAGTTGACGGATACTTTCGAAAATAAAAGCGGACATTGAGTTCGAGTTTTGCCACTAAAATTATTTCTCATTCTAACGGCAAAACTCGCATCGGTAAAACCAGAATAACATTATAACTTTTTTAGGCAAATTGTATTATAACTTGGTGGGGAATGATCCAAAGCAACAATTGAATAAGTTTATTTTCTTTAGAATAAATTATTAAAGAAAGCAAACAATTGTTCACACCTAAATAAATGTATGTGTTGGTTGTAAAATGATTGTTTCGAATTTAAATACACTGAAAAAACAGTGAACCCTTTTCCATTGCAAAATGAACTAAACTGTAGTAATATTGACCATGATTTAGCCCTTAAGATTTTTTCAACTTGTCTAGTTTATAATTTTCTTAAATTTTAGTTCATCTATAACATTGTAATTTAGTTCATTTTTACAACACCATAAGATTTATATACCCCTCCCAAGTTAAAAAGTCAGTATTATTTTGGATTACTTCCTTATTTTGTGGGAAACCCGATAATAAAAATTGGTTAACAGTCTCTTTAAAATGTCGACGACTAATCTATTTTTAAATCAATCATAAATTTTCATACATTAAAATTAAACTTTCTTTAAGCAAAAGTACTTTATTATAAAAACTTATGATGAAAGTTCTTAATACAATGTTTTTTGTGAATAAAAATTATGACCACGTGGAACAGAGAGTAGTTCATTTGAACCCGCTGTTTGGACATTTTGACTTATACTTTTTTTATTCATCGTAGGTAGTTTTTTCACATATCTTGCTGGAAAAAATGGAAACACAAATGAAAATTGTTAAAAATTAACACCATGTAATGAAATATAATTTTTAATTCTTCATTTTAGCTTGTAACATACCATATTTCTTTGGAAAACGTATCTCATAAAATTTGTACCTGAAACAATTAGAGAAATAATGAAGTATTCTAAATAAACTCATAAAACTGTGTTGTTATCGATGTGAAGGATATAATAAAATATTCTAGTTGAAAAAAGCCAAAGTTTTAATATAAAACTTACCAATTCTCTATTAAATTGTACGCTGAGGGGATATATAAAAAGTTGTCCAAATTTATTTGGGTTACTCTGAAATTAAATATTAAATAAAATTATTAAATAAGTTTTCAAAAAATCTAATGAAAAAAATAATAATATGCATTAAAAACCAAATATTCTTGATAACCCTAGACAGTCATCATTCGTCAAAATGACGACACGTAATTTCATTTTCGATTTAAAATGCATTTTAGTCTATTGGGAAATGGTGAATTTAAGTTATACTAATTCGACAGTTTTATGAATTTTTGTTTTATACTACTTAAAACCAAATTGAATAAGAAAATAAACTCAAGTTTGGTTAACTTTTTCGCTCACGTTGAAAATTTTAGCGTCTTGAAATGAGCCGTAGTCAAAATGACGAAGGCTGACGTTAATGTACAAAAAATAAGGATGACTGTCCAGGGCTAAAAGAAAGTTAAAGAATCCTTACCAATTCACTATTAATTTACAGGCAAAGGAGTACTAAAAATTTGTCCAAATGTTTAAGGGGTTATTCTGAAATTAAATATTCGTTTTTACATTAAAAATATTACATTGGTTTCCAAAAAATTTGATTAAAGAAATACTAAAATAAGGCATTAAAAACCTGTAATTTTGATGATAAAAAGGTAACAAAAACGTAAATATTCTAGTTAAAATAAAGCCAATTTTTAAAAGAAAACTTACCAATTCTCTATTTTTTATTTGTTCGAATCCATCTGGAGTTGCTCTGAAATTAAATATTGTTTTTACAACAAAGAAAAACATTAAACTGGTTTCCAAAAAAAAATAATTAACAAATAATAATATACATAAAAAATATTCTTTTTAAAAGAAAGTCATATTAAAAAAATACTTACCAATTTATGAATAAACTATACGCTGAGATATAACAAAAATTTTCTAAATTCATCTGGAATTGAATATTAATTTTTTACATATAATTTCAATACACTTTCAACATATTTTCCTAAATATTCGTAATAACTTTTTTCTAAACTACCGATAAAATATTAATAACTTCTTTTTTAAAAGGTTTAATAAACAAACACCAATACATGTCTCAAAAATCCAAAATATTCCATGCCTTCCCGCTTGTTCTGGGAAGCAGCGAATACCTAACTATATAGCTACTAATTTATAAACACCCCTACTTACGCTCCGCATTACACCCCATGTGTTTTAGCGGAGAGTTTAACGAGAACATGTCGCTGAATATAACCAATAGACTATTCTCTGCATTATCGATAACCACCAATTTGGTAGCTGAAAATTCACACATAATTTGTACACACTTCTCTACCCACTGAAAAGGATAGTGAAAAAATGCTAGCTAAATAAGCACTAATTGTGCTAGAATGATTTTTATAGTTTTTTATTAGGCCAAATTTATATTTGGACTTTAACTAAATATGTTAATTAGTTTATAAGTAAAATAATTAAGTTATGACTATACAAACAACAAGGAATTATTTTAATATTCGTGGTAAGACGCATTTACTTTCAAATTGGCACTTCTTTTGTCGCTGCATTGTTAGGCGTATGTGTTGTTATGGAGGTCCAATCCTGCTAGAAAGTAAATAAACTGCACCTGAAATTTGAATATAAATATGAAATAAATATAGTTGCTATATAATAGAATTATTACTAATTTTTTACTTACATTTTTCTTTCGTTTTGATTACCCTATGAGAACTCCGTGTCCGACCAAACCATTTGCAACCCAGAGAACAACTAAACAAATTATGAGAAGTGGAATTTTTGTGACGTCTTCTAGCGGGACTTTGCTTATTTTTGTTCAGTAAACCAAACTTCACCTTACGATTATATCATATCTTTTTATGCATTACGCGTAACCACCGAAACTCTATTCCGATCATAAGTGTGTGTGTTTTTGTTTAGTTTTGCTAGAGACACTATTTTGTACATTACTTTTAGATACCAAAATTAAATGGTCCCTGGATTATATTTTTGAATTTCTCTCTCATTTATTTTCTGTGAGAGAGACAGCGTCTTTCTTATCGATTTCATGCTCAACTGGTAATGCCCAATATAATCTATCGATTATTTAACAGATTACTTTATGGTGCTGAATTGGATGTAATGGAAGGGTACATTATATACATACAGAAAACGGGTCTTTAGTACTTTTGAACTCATTATTCTATACCATAATAACCTCCTGAACATTGGGAGTGCTTATATAGGTAGGGAAAATTCGACAATAGCTATTTGCCGAACAAGCGGGTTTATACTCCCTTGTTGCATACCTACTTAAAAGATGCAACAGCCCACGCCAACGCCTACTATACAACTGAAGCATGCCAAACAAAACCAAGCAAAGCCAAAACATTCCTACAACAACAAAAACACATGTGCCTTTATTGAAAACAACACCTCATCCAGCCAAATAAACCATCCGCGAATAACAAACACACACACGCAAACCACTAAATGAACAAAAATAAAAACAACCCCACGCTCATGTATACACAACAAAACTCAAGTAACATCATCTTTACATTAACCACATTCCACTATGCCGATAAAGATCTCTGTACTATGCATTAGTTCATCGCATCTGCTGACAATTTACTCTAAGAATAATATTCGTAAAGGCACACCAGCTTATGAACGACGAAACGTTTAACTTAAAATTTGCAAAATTTTCATGAAATGTTATCTACCATTTTTGACGAAAATGTCTATAAATTTAATTACATGTGAACTAAAAATATTTCATTGGGTAACTTTTTACCAACAATTATTAACTATAGGAATTGTCAGTAAGAAATTGCTATCCACTTTCAAGTTCATTTTTCGTAAAAAAATATTTTCTCATACAAAAAAATCTTATAGTAAATTGCACTTATTATTTAGAAAATACTTTACATTTCACAAGTAGTTTTATAGCATGACAAACGAATTTTTAACTACCAGTTAAGAAATTTTTTAAGGAAATTTCCATCGTATTTTGTAGGCCATGAACTAAACGATTGCTACTTAGAATTTGTAAAATTTCCTTCCGAGTAGTTAATTTTCGTTGAAGATGCGAAAAATGAACTAAAATTCTGGAAAATTCTTGTAATAAATTATTGTAAAAATTTTCTTAAATTTACGAGACACTTTTTTTTCTGTGTATAATGTGCTTTTGAATGGTTATCGTTAACTTTAGGATTCGATGGAAAAATATTTATATATTACTCGACTTCACATTCTTCCTTTGTAAGAGTTTTTTGAATTTCTTTGAAAATTTCAAACTTTTTTGTTGCAAATTTTTTATTTTTGCAATAAAAAATAATATATGATTTGAAATCAGTCCATTTCGTTTATATCAAGCACTGTTCTTTTCTGAATTTAAGTCTTTTATAAAACACACTTTACAGTTTCGTAGTAAAAAGTTAATATAGTAGTATGTACACTGAAAAAAATATTGTCGTGACGTCAAAGATTTCATGTCTTTAAAATACGAATACAAATTTTGCATAGAAGACGCATTTCTCTAAAATATTGTTATTTTCCTTGTCCAAAAGTCGATAAACTTTTCAATGAAGTCGTATTGTCCTTATAATTAAGTGATTTGACTTAAAAATGGGTATCTTAACATGAAAGAAAAAAATTATAGGTTAAGGTCAACTTGACTTTAATAATTCAGAAAAATTCTTTAAATTTAATGAAATTGTCTTTAAATTTGTTGTCTTTTTGCATCTTGACTACAAAGCAAAAAATCGTTCAAATATAGGACATGTTTTTCAAGACTTTATTTTAAAGAAGTTTTTTACTTCAAACATAGCATAATTTCTACTGGAAGTCGAGTCATAATTTGGAAAATAAAGTTGCCGTTAACTCGTTTTTAAAGGACTTTGATAGCATATGAAGAAAAAAACTGAGAAAGCGAAAAATTAAAATTTGCTTCCTAGAAGCAAGTACAAAAAACCTAAATTTAAAAGAGAATTGTGTCTTAAAAGTATCCTTACTTGTATTCTCCGCTTCATTGGCTCGGAATCAATACCAAATTTTTTAAAGTCAAGACAAAATCTTTGGAACCGAGTACGCTTTTTTTTCAGTGTAATGTTGAACACCTTTTCGGGATATTCCGAACATATTTGGAATATACGTAAAAAAATATATGTAAAAAAAAATAATAATAAAACAAGTAAGTAAAGTAGAAAGTCGGGCGGGGCCGACTATATCATACCCTAAACCACCATTACAGAATTAGTAATCATAAGCATTTGTGGGTAACATATAGGTCTGGGAGATAAACCGCAGTTGCATATTTAAGAATATTAAGGGGTACATGTCTATGGGTGCTTTGTGTCAATCTGACTATAGCTCATAGTCAATGTTGCCACGGAAAATGTTCGGTTTACCCTATAAGGACAAAAAAAAGTTCCCTACTTTCCCATACATTACCAAACAGTTTTCCCTACTATATTTTTCGTTAAATTTAAAAAAAAATTTACAAAACAAAAATGGTTCTAAGTACTTTATTATCTTAATACATGAATATGCAACGTATATAACTTAGAATATAAATTTGTATTACCACCACGGTTGCCACAGTTGGTAGAATTCTACCCAAATTAGTAATCTTTTTTGTTAAATCTCTATAAAAATAAAATTTTGGAAAAAGTTTCTATAAACAAATTTTTGTGAGAAATTTTTCTATATAAATAAAATTTTGATAATAAATTCTATAGAAATAAAATTTTCAGAAAAATTTTTATAGAAATAATATTTTGAAAAAAATTTCTATAGAAGTACAATTTTGACAAAATGTTCTATAGAAATAAAATGTTGACAAAATTCTCTACAGGAATAAAGTTTACCACACATTGTTAAAGATCAAGCCTTGTCGGCTTCTAATTTCCTCCTCTAGAGCCACCAAAATGTAAAAATTATTACAAAATGTGTTGAATGAAAATGTCCTACATTGAGGCCCTACGTCCCTACAAGACGCTAAATATTAGAAAAACCCTACATATAGGGATTTTCCCCTACTTCTAGCAACACTGGCTGTGTTGATATTGCGCCTACGGAGATACTATGCCACTAGTATTGAGCCCATTATTAAAAAAGAGAAAATCGTTTAGTGTGGGTAATAAATACAAATTTGTAAAAATCGAGCAATATTGTTATGTAAGAGGTACAAGTACGTATAAGTACGATCGGCTAGTACATCAAAATTTGAAATTTGCGTAACATTGCACTATGGGCGAAATCACGATTTTAGCGGCAAAAAGTACTTCCCAACAAGCTAACTTCACAAAATTTGGCGAGTATGGTTGTAGTTATAAAAAAAAGATTTCAGAAAAAATGGGCGGGCCACGCCCACTTTTTTCAAAGTAATGGCTGAAATACGTTTTAGCTAGTTAGGCTTACTAAAATGTGAAAAGCTAATTAAGAAAAGTGGGCGGACCACGCCCACTATAAAAAATATTGAGTTCTACAAACAAATTAATTTATTTTTAGATAATTTATTAATATTTTTAAAGAAGTTATTAATTTAAATAAAAGAAAAACGTTACTAATATATATATAAAAGACTTAATCACATTGTATTTCTTCGTTTTCATCTGCTTCTAACTCCAGTGAATAATTATTTAAAGACTCTAGACTATAATCAGAATCAGAGCTATAGTTACAATTGGAGGCTTCTTTAGATGTTGAAGGTTGTAATAATTTTGGTGGAAGTTCAGGCATTTTGAAAAGGTGTATAACTTCTCGAGGAAATTGAAGTTTTTTTGAATTATTTGTACGTTCTCGCAAACAAAAACTTGATATATATGGATCAGAGCTATCCATAGCCCTATGATACATGTCAAGTATATTATGCACTCTTGAATCCTTTCGAGCGTGTCCTATTCGATCTTTTTTATAATATTTGTTTCGGGGCTCAGATGCATTTTCTGCAAGACAACCCACGGGTACGATAGAAACCTCAATTATTTGAGATGAATGCACTAGTATCTTGTGCATTGTGGCAGACATCGGGTACCATTCGTAGTATTTGAAATATATTTTACTGGTTTTAATGCAATGAGCACGAAACCTTTGAGCATCGATTTCGAATTCGGAAGATAGAGCAATTAAAATTGTGTGTAAATGTTTCAAAAAGTCACTATTTACAGAAGTAATAGATGCTAAAAGTTCTGTACGAGAAAATGCTCTTCTCGCTGTGTTCCCATCATTAGTGTTGCCGCTGCCATTTGCTTTAGGCTTATCGACATGGAGGCCCATTTGAAGCAAAAACTGTTTCTGAATTTGTTGTTTCTTTTCTGCTAAAACTTTTTTCTCTTCTTTTCCTCGAACTTGCAATTTTTTCAAGTCTAGCTTATATGACAGTTTTAAAACAAACTCAAAACTACGAATCCACGCATGCAAAGGGCATATTCCAAACTTCAAGGCGTCAGATTTTGCTTCAAACTGAGGAGAATCAAAGTTTTTTATAGTTCGAAATTGATTTGGACCAGAGTGACAGATGGGACATTGCTGTGTACTTTTAGTTTCCGTCAACACGTTTAACACTTTACCATCTATTAACGTCATATATAAATCATATGTTACTCTAATTTGTCTCCCATTACTTAGCGTGTATTCCAAAGATTTCAGCTTCTCAATCTGCTCGTTTATGTTGTGGTTTTCAGTTAAAATGTGCTCCTTTGTTTCTTTAACAAACTCCACTTTTAAAGGCCTACAAAAGCGTACTGATTGAGGTGTACGGTTTACCCAAATATTATCACCAGTTGATGAAATTATTTTAATTGGAATGACTGATGTGACAAACAGGGACTGATCGAAACTTTCTGAGGTATTTTCCACAAATTTTTGTTTGAACAAGCTGTGTCCAGTAGAACCATCAAACCCATAGCTCAAAATTAGGGTTGATTCTTCAATATCCATTGTACACAATACTTCGTCTTGATATGCAAAAATTCTTTTAGCTGTGTGGTCTACCAAATTTTGCAACGATACTTCGACAGAACTTTCATTCGCTTTAATTTCATCCGGTCAACATTGTAATTTTCTCTTATAGACTTTATCATAACTCGGAAAAATGCCACTATTGTGTTTTATGTTTAATTGGCGCATATTGCAGTACTGCTGTTTAGTTAATCGGTTCTCTAACAAAAACATTAGAGCTTCATCAGGTGAAACTGGTGTAACTTCTTTACGGCTAGTATTAAGAAGTTTCCGAATTTTAGATGGCCGGTTTGGAGACATAGCAACTTGGTTAAGGACAAATTTCAAATCCGTTTCGTTGGAGTTTTTGGCCGATATAGAGGCAGCATGAACCAATAATTGTGCATTACCTCCCTGCTGGGAAGCTAATTCGGAAGCTAATCTCCTTTTATTTCTTTCTCTGCTGTTAACATAAGTTGTTTTTGGTCTCCCAGTAGCGTTACTTACTTTCGGTATAACAAAAACTGTGTCTAGATTCAACCACTCCTCGTTATATTTTCTGAATGCTTGTTCATTTCTGGATTGTTTTTCCCATTTTATTTTAATGAAATTCGATAAGCTCCGAGCTTTAGTACATATTAATGTACTTAATTTAGTGTGTAGGTCATGTGGAATCTTTCCTTTTATGTAATTCACAACATTTCTGTTGTTTCCCAACCAAAACTCAAATATTTCAGAATTTTTAAACCTGAGTGTTTCTGAAAAAACATTTATAATTCATTCATTAGCAGTCAAATGCAGACAGTTTTACCATGACATAAAACGTGAGAGTTCTACAAATAATCACATGTAAATTACCATGCCACTTCAAAACATTTTTAGTTTTACTCCACGAAAAACGATAAAACTGTTCAAAATTTCACAAAAAAGTACACACAAAAAAACATCAAACTAAGTACGAAATACAAACATATAGCAAACTTTTTTTATATACAGTAAAAATACATACCTCGAGAATTAAAACTCATATTTACATAGATTTTTTTATAAAAATATTCAGTTAAAAACCCCTATTTAATTTTATAAATATTGCGTTGCTTCAATCTTGTTTACACCTGTTAAAAATTTTGCAAACATTAACAGCTGTTTGTACACAAAAAGAGTTGTCAACTGTACCAATTTGTTTTGATTTTTTCTTATCAATATGTTGGCTAGTAAACAGCATCTAAAAAATTTTAAAAATTTAAAGTTGAAAAAATGACTTTTTGCCGCTAAAATCGTGATTTCGCCCATAGTGCATTGGTTAATAAATAAGAGTACTATGGCCAAATTTGGGAAAATCGAGCGAGGCATATATATGGAAGCTATATCTAAATCTGAACCAATTTACATAATATTTTGCGGGTTTGATTAATACTACAAAAGGTTACCTTGTGCAAGATTTGAGTAAGATCAGTTAAGAAATGAGGCCTGTATGGTCAAACATAAGGTTATTAGGGGCGAATTTTTCAAAATCGGGTGATACATATATGGGAGCTATATCTACATCTTAACCGATTTCGATGAAATTTTGCACATATAGTTAGTACTATAGAGGACTGGATCTAGCCAACTTTTAGTAAGATCGGTTAATAAATAAGGGTTCTATGGCCAAATTTGGGAAAATCGGGCTATACATATATATGGGTACTATATCTAAATCTGAACCGATTTCGATGATTTTTTGCACATATAGTTAGTGCTATAGAAGACTACATTTAGCCAAATTTGGGTAAGATCGGTTGATAAATAAAGGTTTTGTGGCCAAATTTGGGAAAATCGGGCGATACATATATATGAGAGCTATATCTAAATCTGAACCGATTTGGATGAAATTTTGCAGACTTGAAGGGCGATAGAAAAGATTACCTTTTGCCAAATTTCGTGACGATCCGTTTGAAAAAACGCGCAACGTGACCCCATTTGTCGAAATCGGGCGATACATATATATGGGAGCTATATCTAAATTTGATCCGATTTCTTCCAAATTCAATAGCGTTCGTCCTTGTGCCCAAAAAACTCCCTGTACCAAATTTCATCAAAATCGGTTAATAATTGCGACCGGAATCCTGTGAACAACAAATACATGGACAGACGGACGGACACCAAGCGCTAGATCGACTCAGGAGGTGATTCTATATATTTTATGGGGTCTAAAATCAATATTTCTGGTAGGCACATTTTTTGGCCGATAAAACTTATTATACCCGGACCACTATGTGGTTTAGGGTATAAAAAAATGGTGTCGGTCGAAGCAGGGATCGAACCCAGGACCCTTGGCATGCAAGGCGGACGTACCAACCACTGCTCCTCGTCGCCAACAAATGTATGTTTAACAATATTATGTTGTTAAACAATGTTATGTTTGCATCGGCTCGTGGGCGCCGCAAAGCTATGCTATATAAATATGATTTATAACGATAATTATCTCTTGATGACCACAACAGCTACGTAGCCCAGTGGTTAGTGTGCTGGCTTACAAACTGTGTGGTCCGCTGTTCGTATCCCCGTCCGGCAAAAGGTAAAATTAAAAAAAATTATAAAATTTAATATTTTCTTCTACAATGTTTGTATTACAGAAAAAGGTGCTAAGAACTAAACAAACTCGTGGAAGTGAGAAAAATGTGAGGGAATATACAATTAGGTAGAAAAAAATTTGAGCACAATCTTCTTTGGGAGAAAATTCTTCTAAGCATATAATATTTTTGGGTTCTAAATGTTTCCAAACATATTATATGTTCACATAATAACATATAGTTTTTTGGAAGACAACATTATTGAATTTGGATGGAAAAATACATAATGTTTGGAACTTAGACTACCCAAA
This sequence comes from Haematobia irritans, assembly GCF_050003625.1. Taxonomy (NCBI): domain Eukaryota; kingdom Metazoa; phylum Arthropoda; class Insecta; order Diptera; family Muscidae; genus Haematobia; species Haematobia irritans. The sequence goes on from NC_134400.1 coordinate 63,392,782, forward strand.
CATATTATATTGTTTAGACCAATATGCTTTCAAACATATTATATATTGGAAGAAATCAAATATATAAATGTTTGGGCAATACCCAAAAATGTATATGCTTGAAGCAAAATGTGTTTGGGAGTATATGTTACAGAAGCGATTTTTTTTGAGGGTGTATATTGTGAAATTGTATATGCTTAAGTAAAAATATTAAAATGAGTATTCGGAGAGAAAATTCATTCGGAACCAAGAGAAAATACATTTGAAAAAAGATCATGAGTTTTGTTTATCAATTTCGCATTACGGGCACAATTTTTTTTGTTTCGTCAAAACGTAGGACGAGTAAGTCAAAATATTCAAACAAAGGTAATTAAAGGGAACTTCATAAAAACTAACGGAAGGGCACTATACACTGAAAAAAAGCATGTCCGGTTCCAAAGAGAATTCAAGTAAGGACTCTTTTAAGAAACAATTCTCTTTTAAATGTGGGTTTTTTGTATTTGACTCTATGAAGCAAATTTTAATTTTTCGCCTTTTCAGCTTTTTTCATATGCTATAAAAAGTCCGTTAAAAACAAGACTTCTTAGCCTAGCACAAAAAGCGCTGTATAAACAGAAAAAAGTTAAGTGTTTTGGAAACTTCCATCTCTGTTATGAACACATGTTAAATTTTGTTTCGATCAGGCAACTCCTTCATATAGAAACAGGTGTTCAAAAAAGACGCATCCGCAATTTTTTTACAATGGAAAAATTAGAAATGCGTGCAGTCATTAAATATTAACATAAAAAAGGTTTATCGGGACAAGAAATTCATAATGATATGGTGAATATGTTAGATGAAAGTGGTCCTTCATATGCAACAGTAAAAAATTGGGTTGCTGAATTTAAACGTGGTCATACAAGCATTGAAGATGAACCACGTAGTGAACAGCAACAATAACAGAAATTGTAGCCAAAGTGCATGGTATTAAATGATGGTATTCAATGTTCGTGAAATTGCTAATATCATGGGCATCTCAAATGATCGAGTCCATTTAATTTTGCATGAAGAACTACAGATGAAAAAGCTTTGTGCAAGATGGGTGCCGCATTTGTGAACAGTCGATCAAAAACACGTAAGATTGAACATTTCTCAAGCTTGTTTGGATCGTTTTAAACGAAATAAAACGGTTTTTAAGCGTCGTTTCATAACTGTTGATGAGACATGGATCCAGCACTATACTCCAGAGACAAAAGAACAATCCAAACAATGGACTGAAGCTGGAGGAAGTGCCTCAAAGAAGGCAAAAACAATTCAATCGGCTGGTAAGGTTATGGCAACGGTTTTTTGGGACTTCAAAGGTATTTTATTGATTGACTATCTGCAAAAGGGTAAAACAATAAATTCAGAGTACTATTGCAACCTTTTGGATCAACTAAATGTACAAATTCGAGAAAAACGCCCTGGATTACAACACAAAAAAATAATTTTTCATCAAGACAACGCACCAGCGCACAAGAGTGTTTTAACAATGGCTAAAATCAACGAATTAAAGTACGAGTGACTTTTACTTGTTCCAAAACCTAAAAAAATTCCTTGCTGGGAAGCGTTTTACCTCAAATGAAGATGCAATTACAGTTGTAAACCACTATTTTGATGACCTTGAGGAAAACTATTTTAATCAAGGGATAGAATTGCTAGAAAAGCGTTGGACTAAGTGTATTGAAGTTTCAGGAGATTATATTGCAAAATAAAAATATTTTTGAAAAACTAACTATTTTCTTTCATTGATAGGCTAAGAAGTTTCCGAACCGCCCTCGTATGCTATGCTTCAATTAAAAACGTCTTTAAAATAAAGTGTTGAAAACATGTCCTATTTTTTAACGGTTTTTGCTTTGTAGTCAAGATGCAAAAATGCAACAAATTTAAAGACAATTTCATTAGTTTTAAAGAATTTTTCTGAATTATTAAAGTCAAGTTGACCTTAGTCCAAAAATTTTTTCTTTCATGTTATGATACCCATTTTCAAGTCAAATCACTTAATTATAAGGACAGCGTGACTTCATTGAAAAGTTAATCGATATTGAACATGAAAAAAAACTTTATAGAGAAATGCGTCTCCTAAGCTAAGCAAAATTTGTATTCTTATTATAAGGACATGAAATCTTTGGTCTTACGACAATATTTTTTTCCGTGTACTCTTTTTAGAGTTGTGACAGTAAAATGATAACATTGGGAAACAGTGAAAAATTAAACAGCAAGATCTATAAAAACAAAGTATAGTTCCTCTTTATTAATAAGTAGCCCAAGAGGAGTTGACGGATACTTTCGAAAATAAAAGCGGACATTGAGTTCGAGTTTTGCCACTAAAATTATTTCTCATTTTAGCGGCAAAACTCGAATCGGTAAAACCAGAATAAAATTATAACTTTTTTCGGCAAATTATATTATAACTTGGTGGGGAATGATCCAAAACAACAATTGAATAAGTTTATTTTCTTTAAAATAAATTATAAAAGAAAGCAAACAATATTGTTCAAACCTAAATAAATTTATGTGTTGGTTGTAAAATGATTGTTTAGAATTTAAATATAATGTGCTTTTGAATGGTTATCGTTAACTTTAGGATTCGATGGAAAAATATTTATATATATATACTCGAATTAACCTTCTTCTTTTGTAAGAGTTTTTGAATTTCTTCGAAAATTTCAAACTTTATACAAAAACCTTTACAAAATTTTTATTTTTGCAATAAAAAAATAATATATGATTTGAACTCAGTCCATACTATATCAAGCACTGTTCTTTTCTGACTTTAAGTCTTTTATACGACACACTTTACAGTTTAGTAGTACAAATTTAATGTAGTAGTATGTAATGTTGAACACCTTTTCGGGATATTCCGAACGTATCTGGAATATATGTAAAAAAATATATATAATAAAATAAAAATAAAAAAATGGTGTCGGTCGCAGCAGGGATCGAACCCAGGCCTCTTGGCATGTAAGGCGGGTGTACCAACCACTGATCCACGTCGCCAACAAATGTATGTTTAACAATGTTATGTTTGCATCGGCTCGTGGGCGCCGCAAGCTATGCAATATAAATATAACTTATAACGATAATTATCTCTTGATGACCATAACAGCTATATAGTGTGCTGGCTTACAAACTGTGTGGCCCGCTGTTCGAATCCCCGTCCGGCAAAAGGTAAAATTAAAAAAAATTATAAAATTGAATAATTTCTTCTACAATGTTTGTATTACAGAAAAGGGAAACAAACTCGTGGAAGTGAGAAAAATGTGAGGGAATATACAATTAGGCAGAAAAAAATTTTTGAGCACAATTTTCTTTGGGAGAAAATTCTTCTAAGCATATATTTTTGGGTTCAAAATGTTCCCAAACATATTATATGTTCACATAATAACATATAGTTTTTTTGGAAGACAACATTATTGAATTTGGATGGAAAAATACATAATGTTTGGAACTTAGACTACACAAACATATTATATTGTTTAGACCAATAAGGTTTCAAACATATTATATAATGAAAGAAATATAAGAAATCAAATATAGAAATGTTTGGGCAATACCCAAAAATTTATATGCTTGAAGCAAAATGTGTTTGGGAGTATATGTTACAGAAGCGATTTTTTTAGGGTGCGTTGATTTATTTAGGCGTGAACTGTTTTTTTAATAGCATTTTACACCATTTTAAATGCATTTTAGTTTTGTACTTAATTTCATTTTTACCTTTAAGGCCGGTATTAAGTTGGCATTATCGCACTCTTAGAAAAATATTTTTTTCATATGTTCCGATATAAACATAATGTGTTTCGGGCAGAATTTTAAAACACAATATATTTAAGTGCAAACATGTAATGTTCCTAAACTAACAATAAATGTTTGGGACATCTATGTTAATATGTTAGAATATATTATGTTTGGGGCATGAATGTTTCATAAAAATCATATGTGTGCACTGAAAAAAATATTGTCGTGAGGTCAAAGATTTCATGTCTTTAAAATACGAATACAAATCTTGCTTGGCATAGAAGACGCATTTTTCTAAAATAAAGTTATTTTCCTTGTCCAAAAGTCGATAAACTTTTCAATGAAGTCGTATTGTCCTTATAATTAAGTGATTTGACTTAAAAATGGGTATTTTAACATGAAAGAAAAAATTTATAGGCTAAGGTCAACTTGACTTTAATAATTCAGAAAAATTCTTTAAATTTAATGAAATTGTCTTTAAATTTGTTGTCTTTTTGCATCTTGACTACAAAGCAAAAAATCGTTCAAATATAGGACATGTTTTTCAAAAATTTATTTTAAAGAAGTTTTTTACTTCAAACATAGCATAATTTCTACTGGAAGTCGAGTCCTAATTTGGAAAATAAAGTTGCCGTTAACTCCTTTTTAAAGGACTTTGATAGCATATGAAGAAAAAAAGCTGAGAAAGCGAAAAATTAAAATTTGCTTCCTAGAAGCAAGTACATAAAACCTAAATTTAAAAGAGAATTGTGTCTTAAAAGTATCCTTACTTGTATTCTCCGCTTCTTTGGCTCGGAATCAATACCAAATTTTTTAAAGTAAAGACAAAATCTTTGAAACCGAGTATGCTTTTTTTTCAGTGTGGATGAAAACATATATAAATTTACAAATTTCGACTAAACATACATATGTTGTGCATTAGCGTAGCTAGACAATTTTGCTAGGGGGGGCTATAGCCCCCCTAGCTAAAAATTTATAGACTGAACTTATACGTTCAATTAATGTTTTATTTCATAAAATTGAATAAAAAAATAGACATCAAAATAACTCAACAATTAATTTGTAATAAAGCAACTAAAAGTAGTTCCACACTTTCCCTGCAAAAAAATTGTGAGTTGTTCTAAAGGCACAACTTTAAAAGTACTTCCAAAAATGTCCTCAATTATTTTAACTATACAGGAAGTTTTTTTACTTCATTTTTTTCATGTTTTAATGTGTAATTGTTTGTTTTCTTTTTTTTAATAGTTTAAAAAAACAGTACGAATAAATAAATTGGTACAAATTATTCAAATTTTGCCACAAAACTGCTAAATCCATTATAGAAAAATCGATAATTTTGGAAATTATTCGAGGAAAAACGTTTCAAACAAGCGTCAGAATGCATTAAAAATCATAAAAACAATATAAAAATTATTTATTTGTTAAAATATCACAAAAATTTTTTAATTCACATTCAAAACACTGAATTCGGATCTCACCTTAAGAAGTGATGCAAATTCATTGCAACGGCTGTTGAAACGGTGGGCATTTATCCTATGACAAGCTCATATTACATTCATTGCTTCTCCGCCAATTTTGCACCACTTCTAGACCCAAAAGAACATTTTCACTACTTTTTTGCCAACGCTTTTTCGCAGCATTATTAAGATATTAATTTATGAAAGAATAGTTTTAATATCAATTACTATTTTAAAAATTAAATTAAATTGACTAAACTAAATCAGTCATAAGTTCAACCACAGCTTTATTTCATAAATATCTGACTTAAAACATTGCCATCGGCAACTGCTATCACAACCCAAGTAATTCGATTGTTCATGAAAGTCTTTAGCGGAACTTTGTGCGATTGTATATACTTGTTTAATTTTTATATAAATTAAAAAAAATATTGACATTTATTGAAAAATGGAAAATCATAAATAGAGTTTCAAATTCTGGGGGGGGGGGGGCTAAAATTTTTCTGGGGGGGTCTAAGCCCCCTCCCCAGAGGCCTTCCTACGCTTATGATGTTGTGATATTTTATTCAAAGCGACAGAGAGAGAGAGAGTATATAGATGGAAACCGGGAGAGTTGACAAAAGATATCAACATAACACAGCGAAAGAATCAAAAGAGAATAATTTGTGTGAAACCGCTTGTATGTTGTTTCGGAAAACTGTTTTATGATAAGGCCAAAAATTTGATATGCTAAGTCTAAATATTATTTAATTTAAATAAAGAGACATTCGGAACCAAGAGAATAGACATTTGAAAAACAAACAGCATATGTTGTTAACGAAAGGGCACTATACTCTTTTTAGAGTTGGGACAGTAAAATGAAATAAGGAAGAAATAGTGAAAAATTACACAGTAAAATGTACAAAAACAAAGTTTAGTTCCTCTTTATTAATAAGTAGTCCACGAGGAGTTGACGGACACCTTAAAATATAAAAGCGGGCATTAAGTTCGAGTTTTGCAGCTAAAACAATTTAAAAAGCTTATTATCTTTAAAATTAATTATTAAAGAAAAATAAAAGGTATTTTAGAGCGATGGTGTTAAATGCTAGTAAAAAACTGTTCACGCCTAAATAAATTTATGTTTATATTATAAAATTATTTATGTATGTTTATACTCGACTCCACGTTCTTCCTTTGTTAGAGTTTTTGAATTCCTTCCAAATTTTAATGTATTGTACCAAAAACCAAAAACAGTTTTTTGTTACAAAATTGTTATTTTTGCAATAAACAATATTTTTTAAATTGTTTTAGCTGCAAAACTCGAACTTAATGCCCGCTTTTATATTTTAAGGTGTCGGTCAACTCCTCTTGGACTGTTTATTAATAATGAGGAACTAAACTTTGTTTTTATACATTTTACTGTTTAATTTTTCACTGTTTCCTCCCTTTTTCATTTTACTGTCCACACTCTCAAAAGAGTATAGTGCCCTTTCGTTATTTTTATGCAGATGCCTTTTTTTTGTATATTTGCCACCGTTTTTTAATTTCCTTTGTCTGAATATTGTAACTTACTCCTCGTACGTTCCGATTTCTTTTAACGAACTAAGAAAAAAATTGTGCCCATTATGCCAAAATGATAAACAAAGCACATGTTTACACATACATAAAGTGATGCTCTCAAGGCGAAAACACCTGCTGTTTTGTTTTCAAATGTCTATTCTCTTGGTTCCGAATGTCTATTCTCTTTACACCGAATACTCATTATAATATTCAAATTAAATAATATGTAGACTTAAGCATATTAAATTTTTGGCCTTATCATAAAACAGTTTTCCGAAACAACATACAAGCGGTTTCACAGAAATTGCTCTCTTTTGATTCTCTCGCTGTGTTATGTTGATATCTTTCGTCAACCCTCCCGGTTTCCATCTCTATTCTTTTTTCTCTATACTCTCTCCGTCGCCCTCTGAATAAGGTACCACCACATATATGTGTTTCCACGAAATTTGTAAATTTATATATGTTTACATTCACAGATATTATTTTTATGAAACATTCATGCCCCAAACATAATATATTCATATATATATATATATATATATATATATATATATATATATATATATATATATATATATATATATATATATATATATATATATATATATATATATATATATATATATATATATATATATATATATATATATATATATATATATATATATATATATATATATATATATATATATATATATATATATATATATATATATATATATATCGTTTATTCCCCGGGGTCTGTGTGCACCACGCCTCACTGTTGGGAATTAGAGTTTCAACTTTTTGTCGAAAAGTGGTTTCCAAAGTATTATCCACAACGGTGCCTTATTTTCAGGACCAAACTGTGACCGTAACTTTTTTCCGACCACAGCGAAAGCTCGCGCAACCGCTGCTGACTGTTTGACCAAAATGTCTAAAGGTAATAGACGCAGCATGACATTAAGGGAATTTGTTTCTGTCTTGCTGAATGCGCCTGAGATACACAAGCACGCCATACGCTGAACTTTGTTCTTGTCGGCTGGTGAAGTGCCGACCACCAGACTGCAACACCATATAGCATTATAGGTCTAACCACTGCCGTGTATAGCCAATGCACAATTTTTGGTTTTATTCCCCACTTTTGTGCTATTGCCTTTTTGCACGAGTACAAAGCTGCCGTTGCTTTTCTCGCCCTTTCTTCAATATTAAGCTTAAAGTTCAGCTTCCTCTCCAAAATTACGCCAATGTATTTTGCACACTCACCAAAGGGAATTTCAATACCCCCTAAGGAAATGTGCCTAACCGTCGGAGTTTTGCGATCTTTGCTGTACATGACTAGTTCTGTCTTTACAGGATTTACCCCAAGACCTTTATCTTTCGCCCATTTCTCAGTCATCCGGAGGGCTCTCTGTATAATATCTCTGATTGTGGATGGGAAATTTGCCACTACTTTTATCCATTCGTTTTGTAGGGAAACCAGAAGGTTGTTTATAGCAATATTCCAAAACGTGATAGAACTCCTCCTTGGGGAGTGCCTCTGTTCACATACCTTTGTATGTTTGCTTGTCCTAGTGTGGCTGAAATACGTCTCTTCGTTGGAAGTTCGTATAACAGCATAAGTATACCTGGATCAACATTCAGATTTGTCAGTCCATTTAAAATCGAGCTCGGATGGATGTTGTCGCCCCTTCGATATCTAGGAACGCCACGATTGTGTATTCTCTGTCAGATAGTGAGCTTTCAATAAAGTTTACTAGTTCATGTAATGCGGTCTCAGTAGACCTGCCCTTCGAGTATGCATGCTGTCGTTTCGAGAGCAAACTTGAATCGACGCTAGTTCTAAAAAAAATGTCTATCATCCTCTCCTGAGTCTTAAGGTTGAGTTACATAGCATGCGTTAATCCGTGCGTTGATGGAAGGGTTGATATTTTTCAGTTTGAAGCACTCCAACAAAACTGTTGCTTTCAAAGAGAAAATTCAACTCTTCAATCAACGGACGCATTACGCAAGTTATGTAACTCAACCTTTAAGTAGGAATGAGGATAAGCTGATTGGTCGGAAATCCTTCGCCCTCGAGTGAGAGGCTTTTCCCTTTTAGGTATGAAAACGACTTTTGTTTCCCTCCACTTTCCTGGGATATATGATAAGTTGATACATCCTTTATATCGCCGACAACCAGGGGATAATTCACTGCTTGTAACTCCGCGGAGTAATTCCATCAAGTCCGGGGGATTTGAATGGTCCAAAGCTATTTAACGCCACCGTGGTTAGCATGCCCGCCTTGCATACACAGGGTCGTTGGTTCGATTCCTGCTTCGACCGAACACCAAAAAAGTTGTTCAGCGGTGGATTATCTCACCTCAGTAATGCTGGTGACATTTCTGAGGGTTTCAAAGCTTCTCTAAGTGGTTTCACTGCAATGTGGAACGCCGTTCGGACTCGGCAATAAAAAGGAGGTCCCTTGTCATTGAACTTAACAAGGAATCGGGCAGCACTCAGTGATATGAGAGAAGTTCACCAATGTGGTATCACAATGGACTGAATATTCTAAGTGAGCCTGATACATCGGGCTGCCACCTAACCTAACCTAACGCCCATTTTATTCTAGATTCCGATACAATTTCCGCGATAGGAAACGACCGCTTTGCCCCTGTGGCACCGCCAGAACATGGTTCGACCGTTTGATTTCCAGGAAAATGTGTGTCCAATTGTACCTCCAGCGTCTCCTCACTGGACGTTGTCCAATTGCCCTCCGATGTTTTAATGAAACCTGGAGCGGAGTTTGTGGATGCTAGTACCTTCCGTAGTCTGGAAGCCTCAGACGTATTTTCAATACTGCTGCAGTAATCATTCCAAGAGTTATGCTGAGCCTTTCTCAGTTCTAGCTTGTATTCTCTCAGATTCTTCTTGTAAGCGTCCCAATCCTCAGGGGCTCTAGTGGACTTTGCTTTGTTAAAGAGCTTCCTGCAAGATTTCCTCATATTACTTAACTCCGTAGACCACCATGGTGGTCGATTTTCCCCCTTGGCTTCCCTTCAGGGCATGCAACTTTCAGTGAGATGTTGAAGGCCTCCCACTGCGTGTTCGATATCTTGCACAGTGCTCATACATGTCTCTGGTATTTCCTATACCTATTCCAATCAGCTTTCCTAACATTTGGCGGAAATATGGTCTTGGTGGTATGAACATCTAATTTGAAACTGATGTAGCGATGAGCTGAGAAGCTATGTTCACTTGAAACCTGCCAATCAGATATCATTTTATTCAGTTCTTGCGAGGCCAAGGTGACGTCCAAAACCTCTTGCCTGTTTTTAGTGACAAAGGTTGGGGCATCTCCCTTATTGCAGACTATTGCGTACAAAAAAGTACGCAAAATAAACTCCTCTTGCATTAACGTCACCGCTTCCCCATAAACTATGATGTGCATTTGCATCGTATACCATAATGAGTTTTGTCCTTGCTTTCAATGATTCCTGAACCAAGGTGTTAACATGCCCCATATAGACCGAAGATACCCAATATTTGCATTTGAATAATTCTAATTTAATTCACATATTTTCTTTCTATAAACATATGGTTCTTGAATAAGAACTATATCTACCCAGCAAAAACTAGGTAACCACATCTCATTACAATTGACATTACCAGGAGTAAAGCTGTCATTACACGTTGGATTACATTGCGGCGAGTTATAATGACTAACTTGTAATGACAAAAATAAATACTTCTCGGTAATTTTCGAATTGTTATTCTCAAATTTTTAGGCAGTTGTAGTTAATATAAGTATTCACATAATCGAGCACTTACATAAAAAATCAAAAAGAATATGTAATGTAACGGTAATTCTGAAGATTTTTCCGTTAAGAATAATAATTGTGTTTAATGACATTATCATATTATGTTTTAAATACATGCTTTCTATTTTAAGTGTGACATTAATTTGAGTATAATCGTATTTAGATTATTTATTAGATTTTTTGTTTATTTATACAATATTCTATTTCTATTCAAGTAGTTCTCCTATTACAGCACCACTCGCCATATTTTGATCCATTGTAATCGGCGATAGAAATCAATATTTTCGAGATTTGGTTGCCTGAGACAATAAGTGGCTATTTTGCAAGTTTTGGTGTATCTACGAATAAGTCATTACATATTAGGTGATTATATGCTTTAAATGCACTACTTATTTTATGGCCGAAAGTATGCCTGGGGAGAAGTACTTTCCTCTTAGGACATGCGTATGTAAATGTAATCCGAAGCGATGCCAATTAATAAGTGGTTATTAATTTTTAAATAGGCTTACCTACAAGATTACCGGGTAATGAGAGTTTTTGCTGGGTATGTCCCCTTTCATCAGGAGAATTTTTAAGGCAGCACAAGCAGCCTTACAATTGTGAAAATTTATGTTATCTGCAGGATCCGTAGGATCATCGAGATTTTCAACAACCGTCACATCAGACGTTTCAATCGAGTCATCAAGAATGTCCTCTTCAGAGATCTCGGTGACTCTCGCAATAACCATAGGTTCAACTTTGGTGAGTTTTGAGGCTGTAGAAACCAAACATTATAAATTGTAGGAAGATAGGAAATTGGCTTGCGTCATACCAAATGTTGCATTTACCCTGTTTGTTCCATACATGTTTGTAATTTTTTTTTTGTTTTTCGTTTCTATTTTTTAAATGAAAAACTTAATTTTCTTAATGAAACAATGTTAAATTTTAGGCAACAACAAAAAAATTACATTTTCCCCTTTATGGAAATTTATATCGTGCACTTAATTTCTTTTTATTTGCATTTTAATGCTGTGTCAATACTTGTCGTGTACAGTGGTGCCAACTGTTTTGGGCTGAAAATCGTCAATTTTAAAAATATTTTTCGTCAAAATCGTCAATTTATCCCAAAGAAGAAAAAATCGTCACTCATAAAACAGTTGAAAAAAAAAAGATTTGGGAACAAAATAAAAGTTTTATTCAAACATCCATATATTGTATACACAATAAAGCTGTTATTAAACAAGTGAGGAAAGTCTAAAGTCGGGCGGTGCCGACTATATTATACCCTGCACCACTTTGTAAATCAAATTTTCGATACCATATCACATCCGTCAAATGTGTTGGGGGCTATATATAAAGGTTTGTCCCAAATACATACATGTAAATATAACTCGATCTGGAAGAATTTGGTAGACTTCTACAAAATCTATAGACTCAAAATGTAAGTCGGCTAATGCACTAGGGTGGAACACAATGTTAGTAAAAAAATATGTGAAACGTTTAAATCTGAAGCAATTTTAAGGAAACTTCGAAAAAGTTTATTTATGATTTATCGCTCGATATATATGTATTAGAAGTTTAGGAAAATAAGAGTCATTTTTACAACATTTCGACTAAGCAGTGGCGATTTTACAAGGAAAATGTTGGTATTTTGTCAATTTTTGTCGAAATCAGAAAAACATATATATGGGAGCTATATCTAAATCTGAACCGATTTCAACCAAATTTGGCACGCATAGCAACAATGCTTATTCTTCTCCCTGTGTAAAATTTCAACTAAATCGGAGTTAAAAATTGGCCTCTGTGGTCATATGAGTGTAAATCGGTCGAAGCTTTATATGGGAGCTATATCTTAATCTGAATCGATTTCAACCAAATTTGGCACGCATAGCAACAATGCTAATTCTACTCCCTGTGCAAAATTTCAACTAAATCGGAGTTAAAAATTGGCCTCTGTGGTCATATGAGTGTAAATCGGGCGAAAGCTATATATGGGAGATATATCTAAATCTGAACCGATTTCAACCAAATTTGGCACGCACAGCTATAATGCTAATTCTACTCCCTGTGCAAAACTTCAACTAAATCGGACCAAAAAATTGGCCTCTGTGGTCATATGAGTGTAAATCGGCCGAAAGCTATATATTGGAGCTATATCTAAATCTGAACCGATTTCAACCAAATTTTGCACGCATAGCTACAATGCTAATTCTACTCCCTGTGCAAAATTTCAACTAAATCGGAGCAAAAAATTTGCCTCTGTGGTCATATGAGTGTAAATCGGCCGAAAGCTATATATGGGAGCTATATCTAAATATGAACCTATTTCAACCAAATTTTGCACGCATAGCAACAATGCTAATTCAACTCCCTGTGCAAAATTTCAACTAAATCTGAGTTAAAAATTGGCCTCTGTGGTCATATGAGTGTAAATCGGGCGAAAGCTATATATGGGAGCTATATCTAAATCTGAACCGATTTCAACCAAATTTGGCACACTTGACTATAGTACTAATTGTTCTTCTTGTGCAAAATTTTAAGTAAATTAGGTTAAAACTCTGGCTTCTGGGGCCATATAAGTCCATATCGGGCGAAATATATACATGGCAGCTATATCTAAATCTGAACCGATTTGTTCCAAAATCAATAGGGATCTATTCTGAGCCACAACACATACTTGTGCCAAATTTGAAGTCGATTGGACTAAAACTGCGACCTAGACTTTGATTACAAAAATGTGTTCACGGACAGACGGACAAACGGACATCGCTATATCGACTCAAGAGCCCACCCTGAGCATTTTTGCCAAAGACACCATGTGTCTATCTCGTCTCCTTCTGGGTGTTGCAAACATATGCACTAACTTATAATACCCTGTTCCACAGTGTGGAGCAGGGTATAAAAAGGGGTTTTATTCATTTTAGTTACATGAATAATGTCATTTAAATCTCTAAGTAAGTCATATAGTTTCCAGTTTTTTAAACGACGATTAATTGAAATAAATTTTTAATTAATTTAAATTAATATATCTGATTGTGACCACATGTACTACATTGTTTAACAAAATTTTCTTGACAGAAAAATTTCCTATTCTCCAAGCGAATTTAAATCCTTATTACTTGCTCATGTATAATTTTTGTTATTATTACTATTATCGGTAATGAATAAATAAATAAAGTGAATTTAACTAAACTGGCTTCATAGCAATCAAAATTATTTCGCTTTAAATAGTTTATAGACAAAAGAATACCTTACAATGTTTAAGTTTCAAAGGGATTTCGAATTTTAGGTTTACTTATATTGATTGCTTTGAAATTTCTTTCTACATTGGAGACGGCTTGGACCAAGCTACATATAAATTGTCATATTATTGAGATCCAAAATAACATGTTTACATTACAACTTATGAAAATCGTCAACTTAAAACTACATCACTTTGAAAAATCGTCAAATTGGCATAAAACCCTTAAAAGGAAACACTTGTGTCGAGCATTTTAAAAAATCGTCATCTTATTTAAAATCGTCGTCATATCGTCAGAGGCCAAATTTACCATAAAAAATCGTCAAAATGACGAAAAATCGTCAGAGTTGGCACCGCTGGTCGTGTATGCGTTTGGTTCGAGTATTAAACTAACCCGGTAAATGGTTCGATCTACTCAGTAGCTAATTTCCTATCTTCCTGAATCTATAATCTTTGGTAGAAACCTCCCTTGTTTGTTTTGTTATCAACAACCAACTGGCAACGTATGGAAAAATTCTCTAGCAAAAACTTGGAATTTCCCTATCTCATAACTATTAAATGTAGTCTCAGATTACGTATTGTCATTGTTGTTGTAGTAATGCGAGCATATCTCTATGTGAGTGTATATTTGTTTCGAAGCCACCAGATGAATGACTGGTCGTAGATTATTCTAGCGTTGTGAAAGAATGTCCTGGCATTGCCAGAATATTCTCGCGTTACCAAAGCGTCATATATTAAAGCGCCCGCATGGTGCTATCGAGCAAAGATAACAGATACAAGAAGATGGGAAATTGGCTGCTAAGCACATCAAACCATTTACCGTGCTAGGCCCATACATTTCGTTTATCGAACCAAACGCGTATACAACAAGTATTGACATAGCATTAAAATGCAAATAAAAAGAAATTAAGTGCAGGAAATAAATTTCCATAAACGGGAAAATGTAATTTTTTTGTTTGTTGCCTAAAAGTTAATATTTTTTCATTAAGAAAATTAAGTTTTTCAATTAAATAATAACGAAACACAAATAACGAAAAACAACAAAAAAATTACAAACATGTGTGGAACTATGTTAGTACCGTCAAAGCATCATTTGGTGTGACGCATGCCAATTTTCCATCTTCCTAGGTGTATTATCTATGCTATCAAGTCAGTCGTAAATCATAAGCCAGACTAACAACATCGAAGTGTGAGCAAACTAGTAAAAAGTGAATAAATTGTAGATTATTGTTATTGAAAAGAAACGTGTTTTAATGGTCGGTTTATTAAACACGTCTCAGTAAAGAAACGTAACAATACCAACTTTTTTATTTTCAGATTCACATTCCGATGGAACATATAAATCAACGGAAAGCGAAGCCCCATCTGTTGCTCCAAAGTTTTTATCCCGTGGTCATTTGTATAAAGTAATTGTTGGTGATACAATTGAGCTTCCGTGTAAGGTTCAAAACTTGGGATCATTTGTTCTTTTGTGGAGAAAAGGGTCTTCTGTATTAACAGCTGGACATTTAAAGATCAGTAGAGATCCAAGGTTCAAAATTGTTGGCGACTATAACTTGCAAATAAACGGTGTTAAAACTCAAGACGCTGGTGATTATATCTGCCAATTGGGAGATCAAGAGAATAGAGATCAAGTACATACTGTAGAAATTTTAGGTAAGTACTATAGGACATTTTAGGTAAGTTCTATACGGTTTTGGAATTTAAATTCAAATATAAAATACTTTGTAGTATGAATCGGCTTTGACCGATACGATGGAGAAATAAATGGCATTACATACTTTTTATCAGCCTTAGATTAGATTAGGTGGCAGCCCGATGTTTCAGACTCACTTGGACTATTCAGTCCACTGTGATACCACAGTGGTGCACTTCTCTCTTATCACTGCGTTCTGCCCGATTCCATGTTAAGCTCTATGAAAAGAGTCCTCCTTTTTATAGCCAAGTCCGAACGGCGTTTCACATTGCAGTGAAACCACCAGCATTACTGAGGTGGGATAATCCACCGCTGAAAAACTTTTTGGTGTTCGGTCGAAGCAGGAATCGAACCCACGACCTTGTGTATGCAAGGCGGGAATGCAAACCATTGCACCACGGTGGCTCGATACGTAGGTATGCACAATGCAAATTCAAATTTGACTGTAGTGGCGATCGATGTATGCTCGCACTGGTAATACGACCAACATAGTCTTTGGAGTCTGTTTTATTTACTTCAAGTTAAAGGCAACGTAATTGCAAATAATGCAGAAGTAAATAGACACTTGTCAACGTTTAAAAAACCATAAGACACCAGTATATACAATTGAATTTTTCACTTTTGATTACGTATGTGTGTAGCAATGAATATGCGTATATCGAAATGCAATTTGTCGTCGGCAAAACGAAATAATTACATCAATGTTGTAAAACGACCGCAGTAATTTGGATTTAAATTAAAAACCACTCGCGGCTAGCTCAATTCTTTTAATGATCACTGACCTCACCCTAAAAAAATCGCTTCTTTAACATATGTTCCAAACATATTTTGCACATATATTATTGGATACTGCCGAAACATTAATATGTTTGTTTTATGTGAACATATTAAATGTTTGGAACTTCCTAGAGTTTATTGTCTTTGGGTTGAAGTGCTAATGCTTGTTTTGCAACATCAATTGCAGTGCCTCCTTTTGTTTACATTTTGTTTTGAGTTTACTATCCCGATGCCCAGTGCAAATTAAACAATTATAAATAATGATAATTTTTTTGCCACTTTTTTATATATCTACTTTTTTGGATGATGTTCCTTTAGCTAATGGGGCCTAGCGCATTGATGTAAATAAAAACAATTTTTAATTACATGTTTCCCAAGGTTTCGTCGATGTATGTCGAAAAGGATCTTTTATTGTCTATAAATTGAAAAAAATGGGACAACGAAGAGAGCTTTAAACACGAGAATAGGAGAGCATAAGAACGACATAGAAAAGAAAAAACAAAAGCACTGCGCTATCATAACACATACTGCAGTCAAGCCACACTGCTGACTTTGACAATGCCAAAATATTGGACAAGAAAAGAGGAGAGAGAAAGAGATTAATTATAGAGAGCTTAAGAATACAAGAGAATATAGAAAAAGCCATGAACAGAAAAGAAGACACTGACAATATAAGTGCAAGTTACAGAGATGCAATAAAAACAAAAAGTGATAGCTGGATATGTTGTGTTCTCGGAAAAGTCGTTGGACGTTTATTTATAATAATAATATTAATTTAATGTAAAATATGCATTTTTCGTTGTAAGTTTTAAATGCTTATAAAATATTCAGTAATAATGTGTTTTTCAATTTTTTCAATTTATAGACAATAAAAATCCCTTGCTAATGTCGAAATATATCGACGAAACGTTGGGAAACATGTAACTAAAAATTGTTTTTATTTACATCAATGCGCTAGGCCCCATTAGTTAAAGGAACATCATCCAAAAAAGTATAGATTGTAAAATGTAATTCAACAAATAAAGTTTTATTTTATTAACATTTGTGTTTAAATTACATGTTATATACATTATTTATATTTTACCATATAGATTGTAAAATGTAATTCAACAATTAAAGTTTATTTTGTTAACATTTGTGTTTAAATTACATGTTATATACATTATTTATATTTTACCATATAGCAAGGACGGCACGTTATATCGATCAAAAGGGATCAAAGATCGTTTGACTCAGTTTCTAAAGACAGCCTTGTGATGGCTATCATTAATAAAGGAGCATTGGACGGTATGGTTCCAAAGCAAAAATGGGGGGAAATTGAGAATGCTCTGTCTGTCGTCTACTCACTGGTGCTGGAAAAGTTTCCCGGCCCAGATCCTCGACACCAAGAGGCTGGTTGGTATCAAGGACGATTTAAGCTAGTCGCAATTGAGGACCAGAGGTCTATAGAATGTTTTAAAGCTGCTCTGATACTAATTGGTGAAGTTTGGGCAGGAGCTGCTCTAGAGTTAGTCGAGAAGAAAGACATACCGGCTAGACCTAGAGCACATGCGTGGATACCTGCAAACCCTTCTGACCCTGAATCTATTTTAAATAGGCTGAAACGATGCAATCCAGATCTTCCAACAGCTGATTGGATTGGATGAAGTGGATGGACCAAGACGGCATGCAGTGTTTATATTGAACACTCAGTCTTTGCCACATCTAGCAAAGTCTCAGGGCCGTGTATGTTATGGCTTTCATTATATCCAAATGAAGGTGTATAAAAACGATCAGCTAAAGGATTCAGAAATGGACAAGCTTCTGTCTGAATCAGAAGTAAACGGATCCTCTTGCGAAGTCGAGGGAGATATCAAAGTTGAAGACATGGATAGATACCGTATGCGTGAGGAGGTTTCTACTGCCTCAGAACTCACCAAAGTTGAACATATGGTTATTGCGAGAGTCACCGAGATCTCTGAAGAGGACATTTTTGATGACTCGATTGAAGCGGCTTATGTGACGGTTGTTGAAAATATCGATGGTCCTACGGATCCTCCAGATAAATCTTCATCATTGTAAGGCTGCATGTGCTGCCTTAAAAGTTCTCCTGATGAAAGGGGACACAGACATAGTTCTTATTCAAGAACAACCATACGTTTATAGAAACAAAATATGTGAATTAAGTACTCCGGGGTTCAAACTATTGCAGTATACTGGTAATGATGTAAATCGAGTCTGTATAATTGCTAAAAACGAGCTTAACTTGTTTCTGCTTCCAGCAATGTACAATGCAGACACTGTCGTTGCCAATTTAGAAATAGCCAAATGCACATATAGGGTATCTTCGGTCTATATGGGACATGACAGGGAGATGCCTCCATGTGCCGTTAAGACCTTAGTTGAGGAGTCACTGAAAACAAAGACGAAACTCATTATGGGATGCGATGCAAATACGCATCATAGTATATGGGGTAGTAGTGATACTAATGCATGAGGAGAGTCGCTAATAGAGTTTATTTTGCGTACTAATCTGGTATTCTGCAACAAGGGAGATGCCTCACCTTGGCCTCGCAAGAACTGAATAAAATGATATCTGATTGGCAGGTTTTAAGTGAACACAGCTTCTCAGATCATCGCTACATCAGTTTCAAATTTGATGTTCATACCACCAAGACCATATTTCCGCCAAATGTTAGGAAAGCTGAGTGGAATAGGTATATGGAATCGCTCAATATGATGATACCGGAAATAACAGAGACAAATATGAGAAATGTGCAAGATATCGAACATGCATCATCATCTCACTGAAAGCTGCATGCCCTAGAGGGAAGCCAAGGGGTAAAAATCGACCACCATGGTGGTCTACGGAATTAAGTAATATGAGGAAATCCTGCAGGAAGCTCTTTAACAAGGCAAAGTCCACTTGAGCCCCTGAGGATTGGGACGCTTACAAGAAGAATCTGAGAGGATACAAGCGAGAACTGAGAAATGCTCAGCATAACTCTTGGAATGATTACAGCAGCAGTATTGAGAATACGTCTGAGGCTTCCAGACTACGGAAGGTTCTAGCATCCACCAACTCCGCTCCAGGTTTCATTAAAACATCGGAGGGCAATTGGACAACGTCCAGTGAGGAGACGCTGGGGGTACTATTGGACACACATTTTCCTGAACCAAGTTCTGGCGGTGCCACAGTGGCTCAGCGGTCGTTTCCTATCGAGGAAATTGTATCGGAATCTAGAATAAGATGGACGTTAAATAGCTTTGACCCATTCAAATCCCCCGGACCTGATGGAATTACTCCGGCGGAGTTACAAGCAGTGACTGACAAAATTATCCCCTGGTTGTCGGCGATATATAAAGGATGTATCAACTTATCATATATCCCAGTAAAGTGGAGAGAAACAATAGTCGTTTTCATACCTAAAGCGGGAAAAGCCTCTCACTCGGGGGCGAAGGATTTCCGACCACTCAGCTTATCCTCATTCCTACTTAAGACTCTGGAGAGGATGATAGATATTTATCTTAGAACTAGCATCGATTCAAGTTTGTTCTCGAAACGACAGCATGCATACTCGAAGGGCAGGTCTATTGAGACCGCATTACATGAACTAGTCAGCTTTATTGAAGTCTGTCAAAGAATACACAATCGTGGCGTTTCTAGACATCGAAGGGTCGTTCAATAGTGTCCATCCGAGTTCGATATTAAATGGACTGACAACTCTGAATGTTGATCCATGTATACTTAGGCTATTGGACGAACTTCTAATGAGGAGGCGTATTTCAGCCACACTAGGACAAGCAAACATACAAAGGTATGTGAACATAGGCACTCCCCAAGGAGGAGTTCTATCACCTCTTCTTTGGAATGTTGCTATAAATAACCTTCTGGTTACCCTAGAAAAAGAAAAGATAAAAGTGGTGTCATACGCAGATGGTGTGGCTCTAGCAGTCAGGGGAAAATTCCCATCAACAATCAGAGATATTATTCAGAGGGTCCTCCGGATGACTGAGAAATGGGCGAAAGATAATGGTCTTGGGGTAAATCCTGCAAAGACAGAACTAGTCATGTACTGCCAAGATCGCAAAACTCCCACGGTTAGGCCCATTTCCTTAGGGGGTATTGAAATTCCCTTTGGTGAGTGTGCAAAATACCTTGGCGTTATTTTGGACAGGAAGCTGAACTTTAAGCTTAATATTGAAGAAAGGGCGAGAAAAGCATCGGTAGCTTTGTACTCGTGCAAAAAGGCAATAGGAAAAAAGTGGGGACTAAAACCAAAAATTGTGCATTGGCTATACACGGCAGTGGTTAGACCTATAATGCTATATAGTGTTGTAGTCTGGTGGTCGGCACTTCACCAGACAACAAGTTTAGACAAAGTTCAGCGTATGGCGTGTTTGTGTATCTCAGGCGCATTCAGCAAGACAGGAACAAATTCCGTTAATGTTATGCTGCATCTATTGCCTTTAGATATTTTGGCCAAACAATCAGCTGCAACAACGGCTGTGCGGTTGCGCGAGCTATCGCTGTGGTCGGAAAAAAGTTACGGTCACAGTTCGGTCCTCAAAATAATGCCAGATGTGCCTAACGTAGTGGATTACACTTTGGCGAGACCACTTTTCGACAAAAAGTTTGAGACTCTAATCCCTAACAGTGAGGCGTGGTGCACACAGACCCCGGGGAATAAAGAATATATAGATTTCTACACTGATGGCTCCAAATTGGATGGACAATTGGGTTTCGGAGTATATTCTAATGATCTGGAACTTCGAATAGCGAAAAGTTTACCTAATCACTGTAGTGTTTTTCAAGCTGAAATATTAGCAATAAGAGAGGTGGCGAATTGGCTGAGAAGTAATGTTCCAAAAAATGTGGGCGTTAATGTATACTCAAACAGTCAACCTGCAATAAAATCCTTGGACTCTGTGTTCCTCAACTCGAAAACGGCCATCGACTGCCGCAAATCTCTCAATGAGATGGCTGAGCAGTACAATATTCACCTAATATGGGTGCCTGTCCATACACCCTCAAAAAAAATCGCTTCTTTAACATATGTTCCAAACATATTTTGCAGGAAGCACATATATTATTGCATACTGCCGAAACATTAATATGTTTGTTTTATGTGAACATATTATATGTTTGGAAGCATTTTGGGCCAAAAATATTATATGCTTGGAAGAATTTTTCCCAAACACGATTGTGCTCATTCCCTAACATACTCGTAATTTTCAAATTTTTTAGTTATTGGCACCTTTTTCTGTAATACAAATAATGTTGAAGAAATTATTCACTTTTATAAATTTTTTAAATTTTACCTTTCGCCTGCACGGAGAATCGAACCGAGGACCATACAGTTTGTAAGCCAACACACTATCCACTGGGCTACGTAGCTGTTATAGTCACCAGCAGATAATTATCGTTATAAGTTACATTTATATAGCATAGTTTGCAGCGCCCACGAGCCCATCCAAACATAACATTATTTAACAGAAACATACATTTGTTTGCCACGTGGAGCAGTGGTTAGCATGTCTGCCTTGCATGCAAAGGGTCGTGGGTTCAATCCCTGCTCCGACCGAACATTTTTTTTTGTTGTTTTTTTTTTTTTTAATTTACACATTTATATTTATACTATATTATTTTTTTTTAAATGAAACTTCGAAATGTGTGTTATTAAAGATTTATAGTCAGTAACAGTGCTTGATATAAACGAAATTGACTGATTTTTGGATAAAATATTATTTTTTATTGCAAAAATAACAATATTGTAATAAAAAACTGTTTTTGGACAAAACTTTAAAATTTGGAAGGAATTCAAAAACTAACAAAAGAAGAACGTGGCGTCGAGTATAAACATACATACATAATTTTATAATATAAACATACATTTATTTAGGAGTGAACAGTTTTTTACTAGCATTTAACACCATCGCTCTAAAATTCCTTTTATTTTTCTTTAATAATTCATTTTAAAGAAAATAAACTTTTTAAATTGTTTTAGCTGTAAAACTCGAACTTAATGCCCGCTTTTATATTTGATGGTGTCTGTCAACTCCTGGTGGACTACTAAAGAGGAACTAAAGTTTGTTTTTTTTACATTTTACTGTGTAATTTTTCACTATTTCCTCCTTATTTCATTTTACTGTCCCAACTCTAAAAAGTGTATAATGCCCTTTCGCTATTTTTATGAAGACCCCTGATTTCTTTTAACGAACCAAGAAAAAAATTGTGCCCATAATGCCAAAATGATAAACAAAACACATGTCCACACATACATAAAATGATGCTCTCAAGGCGAAAACATATGCTGTTTGTTTTTCAAATGTCTATTCTCTTGGTTCCGAATGTCTATTCTCTTTATTCAAATTAAATAATATTTAGACTTAAGCATATCAAATTTTTGGCCTTATCATAAAACAGTTTTCCGAAACAACATACAAGCGGTTTCACAGAAATTGTTCTCTTTTGACTCTTTTGCTGTGTTATATTGATATCTTTCGTCAACTCTCCCGGTTTCCATCTCTATTTCTCTCTATACTCTCTCTGTCGCTTTGAATAAAATATCACAACATATGTATGTTTAGTCGAAATTTGTAAATTTATATATGTTTGTATTCACACATATGATTGTTATGAAACATTCATGCCCCAAACATAATATATTCTAACATATTAACATAGATGTCCCAAACATTTAGTGTTAGTTTAGGAACATTACATGTTCGCACTTAAATATATTGTGGTTTAAAATCGTGCCCGAAACACATTTTGTTTATATCGGAACATATGAAAAACATATTTTTCTAACAGTGTAGGAACATACGGGGAACTGATAGGCGATTTTGCAAAAACTATAGGCGCGAAGTATAATGACTATTGTATGAGCTGTTATGATGCGGAGGAAAAGGAATCAATAAAACACCTCTTGTGTGAGTGTCCTGCATTTTGTGTAAAGCGCAAGCAACTTTTAGGAGCATATAGCTTCAGATTACTGGCGGATCTGGAAAACGTTAAGCAGTCTGCTAATGTTTTTGGAACAATCTGGTTGGTTCAACAAAGAAAAATAATCAAGAAGGTTCAGCGGTTAAAACTAGAAGTGCCCATATGTAATAGATACTTTTAGTTAATGTGGTATCACAATGGACTGAATAGTCTAAGTGAGCCTGAATCTTAATCGGGCTGCCACTTTAACCTAACCTAACCTATATCGATCAATCGATCTTCATCACTCTAGCTGTAGCTTTTGTAGCTCATAGACGTGTTTAAACCGTATCGGGTATCAAAAAAAGCATTTTTTAATAAAAAATAATAAAAAAAAAACAGTTACTCGAATTCTGTTGGGAATCTACACTGGATTTTGCTTACTGCAACTAAAACAACGGTTCTGCTATATTGAAACTGGCAGATCAATAAAATAATCACAACAACAACACACAAACATGCAAGTGAGATTCATAGCCAATATTTACTGTATAAAACTATAAACAACAAGTATATACGGCCGTAAGTTCGGCCAGGCCGAAGCTTATGTACCCTCCATCATGGATTGCGTAGAAACTTCTTCTAAACACTGCCATCCACAATCGAATTACTTAAGTTGCGGTAACGCTTGCCGATTGCAAGGTATCTTAAAACCTTCTAACATCATCTTCTAAATTGTATGTAAGTCCATACGTGGTATATATTAAATCAAAAAAGATCGATCCAATACGTATATAATTCAGTTTGACAAAGTAGACATAAAATTTTGACAACATTTTCTACAGAAATAAAATTTTAACAAAATTTCTATAGAAATAAAATTTTCCCAAAATTTTCTATAGAAATAAAAATTTTGACAAAATATTCTATAGAAAGAAAATTTTGACAAAAATTTCTACAGAAATAAAATTTTAAAAAAATTTCCTTTGGAAATAAACTTTTGACAAAATTTTCTATAGAAATAAAATCTTGGTAGATTATTTGTGGCTCGACTGGCAACCATGATTATGAACCGAATAAAATTTGAACAAAATTTTCTATAGAAATAAAATTTTGACAAAATTTTCTATAGAAATAAAATTATGAAAATGATGAAATTTTTATTATGAACCGAATAAAATTTTAACAAAATTTTCTCTAGAAATAAAATTTTGACAAAAGTTTCTATAGAAATAACATTTTGACAAAATTTTCTATAGAAATAAAATTTTGGTAGATTATTTTTGGCTCTAGTGGCAACCATGATTATGAACCGATATGGACCAATTTTTGTTTGATTGGACCAATTTTGGTATGGTTGTTAGCGACCATATACTAACACCACGTTCCTAATTTGAACCGGATCGGATGAATTTTGCTCCTCCAAGAGGCTCCGGAGGTCAAATCTGGAGAACGTTTTATATGGGGGCTATATATAATTATGGACCGATATGGACCAATTCTGGCACGGTTGTTAAAGATCATATACTAACACCATGTTCCAAATTACAACCGGCTTGGATGAAATTTGCTTCTCTTGGAGACTTCGCAAGCCAAATCTGGGGATCGGTTTATATGGGGGCTATATATAATTATGAAGCGATGTGGACCAATTTTTGCATGGTTGTTAGAGACCATATACCAACATCATGTACCAAATTTCAGCCGGATCGGATGAAATTTGCTTCTCTTTGAGGCTCCGCAAGCCAAATCTGGGGATCGGTTTATATGGGGGTTACATATAATTATGGACCGATGTGGACCAATTTTTGCATGATTGTTAGAGACCATATACCAATACCATGTACCAAATTTCAGCCGGATCGGATGAAATATGCTTCTCTTAGAGGCTCCACAAGCCAAATCTGGGGATCGGTTTATATGGGGGCTATATATAATTAAGGACCGATATGGACCAATTTTTGCATGGTTGTTAGAGACCATATACCAACATCATGTACCAAATTTCAGCCGGATCGGATGAAATTTTCTTCTCTTTGAGGCTCCGCAAGCCAAATCTGGAGATCGGTTTATATGGGGGCTATATATAATTATGGACCGATGTGGACCAATTTTTGCATGGTTGTTAGAGACCATATACCAACACCATGTACCAAATTTCAGCCGAATCGGATGAAATTTCTTTCTCTTTTAGGCTCCGCAAGCCAAATCTGGGGATCGGTTTATATGGGGGCTATATCTAATTATGGTCCGATGTGGACCAATTTTTGCATGGTTGTTAGAGACCATATACCAACACCATGTACCAAATTTCAGCCGGATCGGATGAAATTTGCTTCTCTTTTAAGCTCCGCAAGCCAAATCTGGGGATCGGTTTATATGGGGGCTATATATAATTATGGACCGATGTGGACCAATTTTTGCATGGTTGTTAGAGACCATATACCAACACCATGTACCAAATTTCAGCCGGATCGGATGAAATATGCTTCTGATAGAGGCTCCACAAGCCAAATCTGAGGGTCCCTTTATATGGGGGCTATACGTAAACGTGGACCGATATGGCCCATTTTCAATACCATCCGACCTACATCGATAACAACTACTTGTGCCAAGTTTCAAGTCGATAGCTTGTTTCGTTCGGAAGTTAGCGTGATTTCAACAGACGGACGGACGGACGGACGGACGGACGGACGGACATGCTTAGATCGACTCAGAATTTCACCACGACCCAGAATATATATACTTTATGGGGTCTTAGAGCAATATTTCGATGTGTTGCAAACGGAATGACAAAGTTAATATACCCCCATCCTATGATGGAGGGTATAAAAACGATAAACAAACTGATAGAGACAGAAGAATCAATTCAGCATAACAGAAACAATTGTTCTAGTTACCCAGATAAGGGGCAGAACAACGCTGCTAAGCTCGTGAAATTGATCGCATGATACAATGAAACGGGCAACATACGTAACAATATATTAATTGGGTTATTTTTGAAAAATGGATGAAACTCCATCAGCCGCTCCATCAGTCTACGCCTTTTCAGAGTTTCAAAACTCAAAGAACTGGAGCAAATCAACATTGATCTCCAAGAGAGAATAAGAGCGTTGAATATTTGCAGTCAACTGCATGAGGAAAATACAGCATTGCGATCACAGTTCGCACAATCTGAAAGAACAGATAATAATAATGGAAGTAGTGAAGAAGCCACTAACGCAAATGTTAGTATGGCTAAATAATCGGGAAATACCCCAAAAAAAATATATGCAACAGATGAAAAGGAATTGGCAAAGGAAACCGAGTGGATCCTGGTGAAAAACAGAAAAAAAGTAAAAAGGCAAGAAAAAGTCTACTGAAGTACAAGTGGAGCCCTCTACACCCCCGATAACCCAAGGCGAGGATACTGTAAATCTAGATGCTGACAATACTGATGCCACGAATACTATTACGAGTGCTCAGCCAAGGCCTGTTCGCCCACTACCTATTATAGTTAGCGCTGTGGAAAATTACACCGCCTTTGGAAACTTCATAAAACCAAAAGCCTCTAATGGATTTACTATAAAACATATAGATGAAAATATCAACGTTCGAAGCCAATGATTACAGAGAAGTAACCGAAGCTCTTAATGAGGCCAAAATACAATGGCATTTATATGAAAGCAAACATGATCGCCCTATACGTGTGGTAGCGAAAAACCTACATCACTCTTGCAGCCCCATCGAAATTATTTCGGATCTGAAAGAACAAGGCTTCAATATTTTGAATGCTTTTAATAAAACTCATCACTATACGAAGAGTCCCTCAATATTTTTATTCTAAGCTTCCATCCTTCAGAGAATATAAAAGATATATATGAAATAAAGCAAATCTTGAACTCCATTGTCAAAATAGAAGCCATCAAACTTCCAAAAGCTATTCCCCAATGTAAGAACTGTCAGGGATATAATCATACAAAGAACTACTGCTTTAACCAACCAAGGTGCGCTAAATGCGCGGGCAAACACGAAACCCAAAATTGTGAAAAACCGTCCGTTTTTCTCCCGAAATGCTGCAATTGCGGTGAACAACATCCTGCGAGCTATAGAGGATGTATTGTTGCTAAGGAACTTCAAAAGTTGCGCAATCAAAAGCAAAAACTCCATAAACGTGTTCAAAACTCTGAAAATCGGTTCCAAAACAATAATGGACCACAAAGAAATGAACCAGTTCCAACTACCTCGCAAAATACATCAAAAACAAATCAATTCAGAACTACAAATTTGTAGTCTGACACAGTTAAAAACAAAACCGCTCAACAGGTAAATGAACAAAAAGCTACCCACGAAACTATCCTTTCAAAAATCCTATCAAAATTGGAGTCAATCGAATCATTTAACAAGTGCTTAGACAACCGCTTAAGCTTGTTAGAGGAGAATTTTTCCAATACACTTTAATAGATGCAGACATCAATAAAATTATGCAGTGGAATGCAAATGGTATCCTAAAACACATAGATGAACTTCGGTACATTTTATGAGAAAAAAATATTTATATATGTCTCATAAGCGAGACACATTTTGTAAAAGATTTATTTCTGAAAATTAAAGACTACGATGTATTTCATGCTCCCCATCCAAGTAACACCACAAGAGGAGGAAGTGCTGTTATTATTAAAACCTCAATTAAACATTGGCTTGAAAACACTATATCGGTAGAGGAATTTCAAGTTACAACTGTAACAATTCACATAAACAAAACGCTGGTATCAGTTTCATTTGTTTACAGTCCACCACGACATAATATATTTAGCATTACAAAGACATGCTAAATTCACATAAACATATATTTATTATGGGATGAGATTTCAATGCAAAGAACACACAATGGGGCTCTAGATTGACCACACCAAAGGGCAGAGAGCTACATCGTGCACTTATGAATACAGGATGTACAGTAATATCTACCGGTAAGCCAACTTACTGGCCAACAGACGTGTCTAAAACTCCTGATCTGATTGACTTTTTTATTACTAGAAAAATCCCGGAAACAAACTGGTAATTGAAGATGGACATGAACTCAGTTCTGACCATTCTCCTATATATCTTCATTATTTAAGTGAAGCAACTAAAAACAAACTAATTTCAACCTAACAAATAACAGAACAGACTGGGATTACTTTCGTCACTTAATTACCACGTCTATTAGACATTCGCCAATATACAATCCAAATGATATTGAGGAAGAAGTCGATGCTTTTACAAAGCTGATGCAACAAGCGGCCTGGGAGAGTACTCCAGAACCAAGTATTCAAACAAATACGCCTCAGTATCTCCAATACATAGTAAATCAAATAAAGTTTAAAAGAAGGATTAGGCAAAAATGGCAACAAACTCGATCACCAGAGGATAAAAGAGTGTTAAACAATGCTACCAAAAAACTTAGCAGATTAATAAAACAATATAATGACCGTACATCCCACAAGTATGTGTCCAATCTAAGTCTCAACAAACACTCCGACTATTCTCTCTGGAAGGCAGCAAAATTAAAAAATAAACCAATTGTGCAGAACGTCGCAATACTTAAAGGTAATGGTCAATGGGCCAAAAGCAATATCGAAAAGACGAACGAATTTGCGAATAATCTTCAGTTGGCCTATTCAAATTCTTATGTAACAAGCAATACAGAACCAAATCTTCAATATCAAATAAATAACTATGCAATTAGCGACTGCCGTTTGATAAAATAACTATTAAAGAAGTTTATGATGCAGTGAATCAATTCAAGGTCAAAAAATCTGGTGGTTTCGATAAAATTAAGAAATTTGCCATACCATGGATTTATGCGTCTAACCACAATAATGAACGCCGTCCTAAAAATTAAATATATTCCAACTTGCTGGAAAGTTGCAGATGTTGTCATGATACAAAAACCGGGGAAAACACCGCACGATCCCAATTCATACAGACCAATATCTCTGCTTCCAGTAATTGGTAAGCTATTCGAAAAACTCTTTTGCAGACGACTGGAATCATTTATTGTCTCGAAAAATATAATACCGGATCATCAATTTGAATTCCGGAAAAAGCACTCGACAATCGAAGAAGTACATAGAGTCACCGATAATATTGAAAAAGCCTTCGAGAATAAACAAGTTTGCTCTGCTGTATTCTTGGACATTTCCAAAGCCTTCGATGGAGTATGACATGATGGTCTCCTTCTAAAGCTAACAGATTACTTCCAAAGAATTATTGTGAGATTCTAAGCTCGTACCTGAGTAATCGATTTTATAGAATATGTCCGCAAGGCAGTATACTTGGACCACTCCTGTATCTACTATACACTCACGATATGCCTGTTAACGAAGATTGTTTCATTGAACATTTGCTGATGACACAGTTTTAATGTCCTCTGGAAAAAATTCAAATGTATCCGTATATAATCTTCAAGCGTCTTTGAACAAGGTACACGAACGGTCTAAAGCTCAACAGTAGCAAATCTGTTCATGTTGGCTTTGCGAAAATCGGCTGAAGTTACAAATCCCTAAAAATAGGCAATGAACAAGTTCCTTTTTCGAACTCAGCAAAATATTTTGGTTTTACACTGGATTCAAATTAAATTGGAAAATTCATATTGATAAAAAGTGTGAAGAACTAAATATTAAATACCGTAAGCTAAGTTAGTTGATCGGAAAAAATGCAGTCCTCTCCACAGATAATAAACTCTTAATATATAAACACCCATCAAAGCCAATATGGATTTATGGCATTCAGCTATGGGGTGTGCGGCAAACAGTTCTATCGAAAAAATACAAAGGTTTCAAAACAAAGTGATAAGAAGCGCAGTAAACGCTCCATGGTATGTCCGAAATAGTGACCTCCACTGAGACTTAAAAATGAAAACAATCAAAGAGGAAATCTTTAGATTTGCAGAAAAACATTTTATACGCCTCCAGAACCATACTAATCGCGAAGCCCAAAATTTACTCCAAACTTCCAATCAACATAGATGATTGCCCCGTTTCAAAAAACACGATTTATTAACTCGCTTTAATATATGAAAGCCTCAAAACCAATGAAAAATTTACAGTAATTGTCCTAGTTCGACTATATGAGACTTAGGATATTTTAAATTCAATGAATCTACTGATGTTAATAAATAAACTATTGGTTAGTCACTTCTTCATAATAGAGACTAGTTGTAGTATAAGTTAAGCATCAAATATGTATTTGCTTACATAAATAAAAAACAAGTATATACAGCACTATGTTCGGCCGGGCCGAATCTTAAATAACCACCACCATGAACCAAATATTAGGGTTTCCTTGGAAATTTCATGAGGGCTTGAGGACTTGAGGACACTTCCTGAAGATAAATTTAAAGATTTCACCTATGAGGACTATATCAGATTCTGGATTTATAAGAACCATTTTTGTTTGAGTTTTAAAGGAATCATTAACATCTCTTGTAAGTGTGCAAGAAAATTATAAAATAACGTCTTGATTTGAAATCTTAAATCTGTAGAAGTAAAATCTGGAAATTTTACATTGAGTTTCAGGCAATTTTCATGGTCAGTGCGCCTTCTACACCCTCAAGAAGTGAAGTCGGTCTATGGAGACCATACCAAAACATGGACCGATACTCACAATTTTTGGCACACGTATTTGTGGTCCTACAATACCTCTAGATTTCCAATTTCATGTAAATTGAATAAAAACTGCGGTTTCTATAAGCCCAATTTCAGGTAAATTGAATAAAAACTGCGGTTTCTATAAGCCCAAGAAGTAAAGTCGGGAGATCGGTCTATATGGGGGCTATACCAAAACATGGACCGATACTCACCATTTTTGGCACACCTCTTTATGGTCATAAAATACCTCTAGATTTCAAATTTCAGGCAAATTGGATAAAAACTTCGATTTCTATAAGCCCAAGACCCCAAATCAGGAGGTCGGTTTATATGGGGACTATATGAAAACCTGGACCGATATAGCCCATCTTCGAACTTGACCTGCCTGCAGACAAAAGACGAGTTTGTGCAAAATTTCAGCACGATTGCTTCATTATTGAAGACTGTAGCGTTATTACAACAGACAGACAGACGGACATCGTTGTATCGTCTTAGAATTTCTCGCTGATCAAGAATATATATACTTTATACAGTCGGAAATCGATATTTCGATGTGTTACAAACGGAATGACAAACTTATTATACCCCCGTCACCATTCTATGGTGGTGGGTACAAAAAAGGCGATCTGATTACATTTTTAAATAATAATGCGATCCACGTTTGTATTATACATACACACAGAAATCAGTTTAATAAATAAATTATTTCTTAATTCACATTGCAAGTGGCGCCATGTTATGAAAATACTGACTACGCCATTTGCGTCAGATTTTCAACTCGAAAAAAAAACAAAGTGCCACAAATGGAAAAAATTTCGCTAGTTTTTCGCATTTTGTGGTTTTGTATCGGATTTCGCTGCGGAAACCGAACATAGTATCGGCTATTAGACGCGTAAGAGACGTACAAAAGCTTTCGAAATATTACTACAGGCAACTTGAGGGACATACAATTTAACGAATAACTATGCATGAAAAACATATTAAAGAAAAATTCTTTGTTAATTGTGTTTTATTAATCTAAATATGTATTACCACAATACAAATGCCGTTTTGGTATTACAGTGCACTCGCGGTAACGTGAACTAATTAAAACCAAGAGAGTTCACGTAACGAAAATATTCACGTTAGCGAACTTCAGCGAATTTCAGAACAAAACATACCTATATTCGGGAGTTTTACTCGTTCTAGCGTGATAATCTTTTATCAGTGTTGCCAACTCCCCAAGGCCAAAAAGCACCAAAAAAATGTTATAAATTCTAACATACCACCTTCCACCGCAAAATCGAAAATTAAATGCTCTACTACTACTAAAACAAAAAAAAAACTTCTGAAGATGTATTATAGAACTTTTGTGAATTGAATTTCAAGAAGTTAAGGTGGGTATTAAGACCGAGTTTAGCCGCTAAAATATAAAATAGTCATTTTTTCACAATTACTTTTCTTTAATAAATCATTTTAAGGAATACAAACTTTGTGAAAATTTGCTTTTGGCTATTCCCCATCAATTTATAATAAAATTTGCAGCAAATATGCATAATTTTATGCCCATTTTTACTGAGACAGTTTTCACTTTAGCGGCAAAACTCAAACTTAGTACTCACCATTATGAACCGCTATTCAAGTATACACCTTGATCAGTTTCAATGCTTTCGTCCAATTCATTTTGATCAGTGATGTTTTTTAACTTTCAAAATATTAATATATGGAAGGAGTCTATTGCTTATTTCAGTTGTGCGTGCTTTTGTGAATTTAATACAAACGTTTTTAATGACATCTTTACCAAATTCAAAAATTCGGCACTCATCGCTCTACTTTCCTAGAGAATACACTAAATAACAATATTAATTAAAAAATAATCAATACCAACTTCATAACAATCAAATTCTATATCTGGCAATAAATTTGAGTTTCTTCGACTCTTGAAAGTCTAGTCAAAATTTTTGTATCAATTAAACTTAATACTGTTCAAAATAAAAAAAGCACCAAAAGCACTAAATGAAAATGCCAGAAAGCACCAAGTTGGTGCTTTTTTTGAAAAGGCACTAAAAATGCAATTTGGTGCTTTTTAGAAATCAAAAAGCACTAAATTTGGTGCTAGTAGCACCAAATTGGCAACACTGTCTTTTATTTTTGTTATTAATAATATTAAAAACTTCATGAAAAAATTAAAAAAAAAATATATCAGAAAAATATCAGTGACTATGGAATTATAAAGCAATTTAAATTAATAATTAAAGTTCACGAATATGGTGTTGACCTTTTGTTTGTAATCGAAACAAACGTGTTGAGTAGTTTTTTTCATACTAAATCTTTATTTGAACCTCTGCTATCACAAAGGTTTTGACAAATCTTAAATCTAGTCTAGAGGCAACACTTGGTTACCCCATGCTAAGCCTATAATCTTATCGCTATCCTAAATATACAAATGCTGCGGAGTTTTATTATGGTCTTCTTAGGAGAGAAGATCTTAAACACAACGACACCCAAATAGAGACCACCCTAAACAACCAAATGCACTTAACATACATTATCTTCAGTGCTCTTCATGATCGTTTTTAAGGGCATTTCAATTATCAGTGGAATATCACCAACGGTGATATTACATGTTCAATGCATTTGCTTGAACATTCTGCCGGGGGCATAAATCCATTCTTGGGATTATAATTAAATTAGAGAAGTGGACTGTAAATTTAGAGTTATTATGACTGTCGCCTAGCCTGTAGATTCCAGCTGATTTTAGTTATCAATGAATATTAGGAGTAGGAAAGTTTAAAGCTGCTATTGTACGCATACTTATATACTTCTTAACAAAATATATTGCTTTACAGTTAATAAAATAACTAAAATAAAAGCCACGTGACCGCTCATATGATGGAAATGCAAACCCTTCAAGTGGAGATTTGTCTTCTGGACGTCTTTTAATTTCTTCATGACTTCATCGACTTTTTTAGTATGGTTGATGATCATAGGTCCTAATGGTATTAAATTAAATTCAGCTATCTGCGCAATGTCGGCCGTGAAAGTCATCCTGTCTTCCATGACCCGGGTAGATTGAAGGCTGAGCGGAGCTGTAATGGTCGTCCCTCGAACTCTTATGGTGCAGCCAGCTTCAACTTCCAAGATACCTTGAGGCGGTAATTCAATCATCCGTTGAGCACGATCCATACACTGTATATGACCAGCCGTTTGATTGAAAACTTTGAAGATCCAACCATTTGTAAGCTCAAGTTTTTCCCAGAAAGCGTCGATCACAAAATCAGCGAACTGGCAGTTTGGACTGATTAGGGGTTTCAGTGGCGATGTCTCACACGATTGATCGTTAGCATCTCTACAGGGCCAACCTCCGTCACACACGTATTCATCTTCTGCAAACGTCTGACAATTATTTAGATCCGCTTGCGACAACAAGTGATACGAGTCCATTTTTAAGTTATAAATCATGTATTCATTTCGCAGGACGGGTATCATTTTCCTTCCCAGCTTCTCGAAAGGAATTCCAATTAATTTATGGAGCTGCGATACCTGGTCATTAAATAGAGGCACCCATACAGATACTACCAGGCGGTCTCCGATAACAGTAGCCTTCGCCTTTAAAAGTTTATATATGCTGCGAAGCTGGTTCTCCGCTGTTCCTGGCAACTTCAAGTGCTCCGGGATGTGCTCTCGAATTTTGTTTATCTCTTCCTGCAACTGTATAGGCGTTATTAAGGAAGGATTTAATTTCCCGTGATTCATGTCGATCAGCAACGCCAACATTTGTAGTTGAATTTTTTCATTTTCTTCCACAATGATCTGAAGTTCCTTAGCAATCATAAAGAACTTATTCGACTCCCGATGGAAGAAATAGTCCTCTTTAACTGTCTCTGTGATATTATCAATGCGGGCACCTATACTTTTAAAGGTTTTGTTGACGTCATCTGTTGTTCGCCGCAGGATATTTAAGGTGGACTCCACTACCGATGTTTGTTGTTTCACGAGATACTTTAGATTATGTTGGTTATCTAGTAGACTCTTCATATTCTCCTCCATGGCTTTCCTATCCTCAGAATCCATTGTACCGAAAAGAATGTGCTGACGCGATCCGATGAACTCCAATGGGGCTCGTTTGGTTCTTTTATCATCGCGCGGAAAAAGGAATTGATTTGTTCTTTCCATATTTAGTAACTGGCGTTCGATGGTACCCAGTATATGACTGCACTGAGCTTCGAACGACTGCAGTTTCGTACACGTCCGCCGCATATCTTTTAGGACGGGATCAGCCTTTTCAATCACGCCAAAAAAGGTTCCATATCGAAATATACAACCAAATTCCATTTTGACGAAACTACATCTACGGAACCGATATGATCAAGGTATATTATGGCCGAGTCCTTCACGCTCTTCAGCGATGTCCCAATCGGTAGGGAACTTGATACACCTCCAATAAATATCAAAAGTAACGCCCAAATATGAGACATTTTTATTCTTGATCTGCTGCCAAACGTCGTGCAATTTACCCGTGTAATCTTCGGTGGCTCTTGTTCCGAGGACACATTCTCCAAAGGGCATATCTTATTTATTGGCCTCTTCATAGAATTAGAAGCAGTTTTTACTGTGACAGCTCTCACTAAGCCGTCCTTTCCAGGATGCACATTCGTAATTCGCCCTAGAGGCCACCTTGCCGGATGGGTTTCCTCATTCTTCAAAATGACAACTTGACCTTCCTGCAGATTTTGTTTTACAGTCTTCCATTTGTACCTTTGCTGTAAATTGGTCAAATAATCGTTGGTCCAATTGTTCCAAAAGCGTTTCCTCATCTTCTGCACCAATTTCCACCGATCTAGACAACCGATCGCTAAGGCGTTGACAGATTCTAGGGCTTCTATCAGAGGTCGGCCAATAAGAAAATGACCAGGAGTAAGAACGTCTAGGCCCCCATCGCCGTTGCTGGACTTCACTGCTGAGGACTTCCCGGCGGAATAAAATGCCACTTAACCAGCTGATGCTCCAAAACTTCTGCCAAATTGGCATTTCGCTTTATTACCTGTGCAAACTCTCTTTCCATAGCACCGGCAGCTCCAACAAAGTTGGTGCCATTGTCGGAATAAATATGACCACTTTTCCCTCTTCTTGCAAAAAACCGCTTGAGTGCGGCCATAAAAGCATCCGTAGTGAGACCGCTAACCGCTTCCAAATGAATGGCCCTTGTCGTCATGCAAATAAAAACAGCAATGTATCCTTTCCCATTAGAGAACTTCATTGAAACAGGACCGGCATAATCAACTCCACAATGGTAAAATGGAAATGTCACTTTGACACGATATTCAGGTAAAATGCCCATCAGCTGCTGCTTATTCTGGTGTTTGTATCTAATACACACCGGACAATTTCTTATAATCTTTTTTATACAATTCTTCACATTAATGATCCAGAACTTACTTCTCACTGTACATTCCAAGAGTCGATTTCCTCCGTGCATTGTTTTCTCATGTGAGTCCCGGACAATTAAATCCGCCAGTCTGGATCTTTGAATAATCATTGGATGTTTCTGATCAAGCTGCAAATTTGAGTACTGCAATCGACCTCCAACTCTTAGGATACCCTCTTCGTCTAAATATGGATGTAAGCTCGACAACTTGTGCCGATGGTCAACTTGGATATCCTTTTTTAGCTTTTGTAACTCCAGCGGCCATTCTGCAATCTGATGACCTTTAATTACATATCTCTCTGCGTTCAACAACTCTTCTCGGGTTAAATAAGGCGGAAAGGACCTGTTTCCTTTCAACTTCTCAACGAACCGTAGGATGTAAGAGCAAACTCTCAGTAGTCGTCCGTGCGTCGAATACCTCTCTATCAACTCATTCACCAGGGTGGGCGCTTCCTTGATCGCGGTAGATGTGCATATACTCGCTTGTGGCGGGGCTAGTGACCATTCCGTCTCTGGCATACTCAACCACTCGGGACCACTCCACCACAATTTTAAGTCTTTCAATTTATCTGGAGACACTCCTCGTGAACCCAGGTCTGCTGGATTTTCTTTTGATTTGACATACCGCCATTGAGCTTGAGGAACCAAACTTCGTATGCCGGCTACTCGTGTTCTTATAAATTTGTCCTTACTCTTATTATTCTCTATCCAAGCCAAAGCTATTGTAGAGTCACTCCATGCATAAACCTCCAAATCCGCTTTGACCACATCAACGATTTTCCTCAAGAGCCTAGCCAGTAAAAATGCTGCACAAAGCTCTAGTTTGGGAAGAGTCTTCTTGTTTTTGATAGGGTTCACCTTACTCTTAGAAGAGAGCAAAGCCACTCCTTTTCCAGTTTTAACATACACTACTGCCGCATACGCCTTCTCAGATGCATCTGAGAATCCCAAAATTTGCATTTTATTGGTGGATGAAGTGTTCAGCCATCTAGGTATATGAACGTCCTGTAGAGATGACATTTTCGTCACAAACTGCTTCCAGCTCTTTTCCAACTCCTCATTTAATTTTTCATCCCAAGACATCTTCAGCAGCCATAAGCTTTGTATAAATATCTTAGCCGTTATTGTGACTGGTGTCAGCAAACCAAGTGGGTCAAATATCTTGGCTAAATACGACAATGCCAGTCGCTTGGTTGTAACTTCAGATGAGTATTCTGATATCTTGAATCGAAAATAGTCTTCATTGGGTTTCCATTGTAGCCCCAAAGTTTTCACGTTGGTGTTTTCGTCGATATCTATTATTTCAAACTCCTTGTCTTCTCTTGATGATTTTACGACTTGCTCGCTGTTCGAACACCATTTTCTCAAATGGAAGCCGTAGTGCTCAAAATGTCTCGATATTTCTTGCTGAATCCGTAGACACTCCTCTATAGAGTCGGCACCAGTAAGAAGATCGTCCATGTAAAAATCTTCCCCCATTATCTTCCTCACTTTAGTATTTTGGCATTCCTTGGCAATCTGCATCAATGTTCTGACCGCTAGAAAAGGGGCACTCGCTGTCTCGAATGTTACTGTTGTCAATTGATACTGCTTTATCTCTTCATTCGTATCTTTGCGCCAAAGGACGTGTTGATACTCCTGGCTCTCCTCGTTTACCATTATTTGCCTGTACATCTTTTCGACGTCTGATGAAATAACAAACCTTTTAAAGCGAAAGTTTGTTAACACGTCAAAAACGTCTCTCTGCAAACGAGGGCCGACATGCATTACATCATTGAGACTTCTTCCATTTGTTGTTTTGGCGGATGCATCGAAAACAACTCTGACTTTCGTAGTCAGGCTGTCTTCTCGAACTACAGCTTGATGCGGCAAATAATATTTACCTCGACGAAGCTCCTCCACCGGTCTCATGTGCCCAAGCTTAATGTATTCTTCCATAATTCGAGCATATTCAGCTTTCATGACATCATCCTTGCTCAATTTTCTCTCCAAACTTCTGAGCCTCGCTGCTGCCTGTTTGTATGATGATCCAAGGGTTTTGTCTTCTTTAAACGGGATTTGAACTACAAATCGGCCATCCGCACTTCTTTTTGTAGTAGCATCATATAACTCAAGACACCTCTCGTCATCGTTTGTGACCATGTCATATTCTACCTCCTCTGTTTCCCAAAATTTCTCAATTTCCGTAGTGACATGAACGGCTTTCTTTCCTCCTGGTGCTCGAACTGTTAATGGACCTGACAGCATCAATCCCAGCTTGGTATTTTGTCCCAGCATTCCGTTGGACGTTTTATTTAAATGAAGTATTGTATGATGATTAAATCCACATGTTCCGCATTTAACGCTACCCTCGCAGCGACTGCTTTGGTTGTGGCCTAAGCACCTACAGCATATTTTCCTCGACTTAGCCGATGCAACTCGCTCCTCTGTCAACAACCTCAAGAAGCTTCGACAGTCTACAATCGGATGACCTTGTCTCTTACAATAAAGACACGTGTTCTTGTCTATATAAAGAGCCACACTTCTCATAGGCTGTAGTTGGCGTTGATTCTGATTGCTCGAATACTTCCTTGTACCCGCTGCTTCTAATATCTGCCACCGCTCCTCCAAAAACGCTAAGACATCTTTAAGCTCCTGAATTTCCTTAGACTTCTTTGTATGCTGCTCGTATAACAGTAATCCTTCTTTGTCTAGTTTGCGGATGATTATACGAGCTA
Organism: Haematobia irritans; assembly: GCF_050003625.1. NCBI lineage: Eukaryota > Metazoa > Arthropoda > Insecta > Diptera > Muscidae > Haematobia > Haematobia irritans. Next base: position 63,431,629 of record NC_134400.1, read on the forward strand.
TGATAGCATCCGAATCGTCAATATCACACTGCCTTGCTCTTAACCCTTGGACGCATTCTATGGTCGTATCTAGTAACGTTTTAACTTGTTTAGAGTTTTCACTGTTAACATATGGTTGGTCCAAAAGCCGATCAAGTGTTGTTTCGAACAAAATTCTCTTGTTCCCATAGCGTTGGGTTATTATCTCCCATGCTGGTTTATAATTGCTTCCGTCTGCTGTTAAATGTTTTATTACTTTCGACGCTTCTCCTTTTATGTGAGCTTTCAAATGAAACATTTTCTCGACATCTGATAAACTGCCATTATCGTGAATCAGCTGTTTATATAAATCGTGGAACGATGACCATTCTTCCACTTTACCATAAAAATCGGGTATTTTTATTTCTGCTAGTTTAATGGGATTTCTTTGTTCATTCAGCTTGTCCAATTTTTGTAACAGAGCCGTTTTATTTACGTCATAAAGCTCCTCAACTGCTTGAATTTCTCTGCTGATAGACTCGCAGTCCCCATCATGATTAAAGCTCAAATCCCAGAAGAGCTCATCTAACTCCTTCATCTGTCCTTCCAAGGACTTCTGCGCCTCTCCCAGCACCACTTTGCTGTCCATTGCTTCTAATCTTTCCATTACGGATTTCACTTTATAAATTAGCTTCCGTATGCGGTCTTTCTTCTTTTCCGCCAATTTCTCACTTTGGAAATCTTGGAATTCTTCCTCTACTCGATCCTTCATCTGTGAATCCTGTCTTTCTGGCCGATAGTTATCTTGTATTTTTATATTGCTTGAAGTTCCAGCATCCTGCATATGTGATTCTTCCTGCTCCGACTTCAAAGCTGCAGCGATCTCTCCCACTGCAATTTTCACAGTTAAATAGTATTGATTTTTAAAATAAGGGTCATTGTTGATCCCTAATAGCTCCAATTTGGCATGGTTATTATGAAACTCCTGCCAAAGTGCTTCCAACTGGACTCTGCAGTTTTCTTTCACAACACCTCGGGCTGTCTCCTTAATACAGCTCCGCTTTAAAGAATCGATTTTGTCGCCAATCTCTTGCTGGCGCTTATAATATTGTTCCCGATTCATTCTGACTATAGTGTTGTTTTTATTTGTTTTTTTAATTCGTTGTCGAAGCCACGAATTACGCTTTTACTACCAATTCTTTTTTTTTAATGGGTTTCTTATCTTTCTTCTCGTTGTTAAAAGCCACGAGGACGCTTATTCACTACTTTTATGAAGTGAATTTTAAACAATTATATATTTTTCTTTTTTAATTGTTTGTAGGGTCTGATTCTAATTGAGCTTCTTACCTCTGGTGGGGGATAGCTTCAATTTTTACGAAGGACCAAATGTTTGTAATCGAAACAAACGTGTTGAGTAGTTTTTTCATACTAAATCTTTATTTGAACCTCTGCTATCACAAAGGTTTTGACAAATCTTAAATCTAGTCTAGAGGCAACACTTGGTTACCCCATATCTTGGTTACCTATAATCTTATCGCTATCCTAAATATACAAATGCTGCGGAGTTTTATTATGGTCTTCTTAGGAGAGAAGATCTTAAACACAACGACACCCAAATAGAGACCACCCTAAACAACCAAATGCACTTAACATACATTATCTTCAGTGCTCTTCATGATCGTTTTTAAGGGCATTTCAATTATCAGTGGAATATCACCAACGGTGATATTACATGTTCAATGCATTTGCTTGAACACCTTTCATGCTTTGAGTACCACCTTTACCGTTCGGTATTGATATGGTACCATGCGGGGTTGGCTAACTGTCAATAGCGTACGATATCGATTTGAGCCCGTATGGTAGTAAATATTCTGTGGGTGTATTTCCTGAAGGTTTTGTCGGGGTTTTCTGTTTTCTCAATGAGGTTGTATTCAAATATCGATTGATGAAATAATAACTTACGAGGGCGGTTCGGAAACTTCTTAGCCTATCAATGAAAGAGAATAGTTAGTTTTTCAAAAATATTTTTATTTGTCAATATAATCTCCTGAAACTTCAATACACTTAGTCCAACGCTTTTCTAGCAATTCTATCCCTTGATTAAAATAGTTTTCCTCAAGGTCTTCAAAATGGTTTACAACTGTACACTGTTAGAAAAATATGTTTTTCATATGTTCCGATATAAACAAAATGTGTTTCGGGCACAATTTTTAAACACAATATATTTAAGTGCAAACATGTAATGTTCCTAAACTAACACTAAATGTTTGGGACACATATGTTAATATGTTAGAATATATTATGTTTGGGACATGAATGTTTCATAAAAATAATATGTGTGAATGTAAACCAAAGGCCTGCACAAGCCTATTCGAAGTAATGTTCTAGTGTTCTAGTGAAGGCAATACACTCCACGAATACTTCGAATACTTCGATTAATGAATAAAACAAAACCACTGTAAAGCGATTACAGTGTCAAGCATTGCAGAGCCATAACATTCAAAAGGAATCGTTTTACAGTTTTTTTCAATATTTTGGTTTTGAAGTAATCGTCACGATACGAGTAAATCAAAACATTTTTATTGAAGATAGAATACTTTGCATTAGCAACGACGAAACTTCGTATGAGACACGAAGTAACTATCAAACAAAAGCCAAACACAATCGTCGATCAGTTGATTGGCAGAAGTCAATGAATGCAGGCTGTGAGCGGGTCTGTGCTTTTTATTGTATGTGCCAACAATAAACAAAATAGGAATGGTGTGTATGTGTGTGTAGCATACTATTATAGTTGAGAAAACGAAATAACTTCATCTACACAGAAATGGAAATTATAAAACGAATGCATTTGGAATTCCGATTACATTCGAATACTTCAAAACATTGTTGGGTGCTTGCTTTACTGGGTTCTATTTGTTTTGGTTCACAATGTGCAAGGTTTCTATTTCACTCGTTTGAGAAATGGACACTGAAGTTACTACTCGAATTGTGTGGCGTGTGCTTGAAGTATTCGCTTGTGTATTCGTTGCAGAGGTTTGATGTAAACATATATAAATTTACAAATTTCGAGTGAACATATATATGTAGAGAGAGAGAGAGAGTATAGAGAAAGAAATAGAGATGGAAATCGGGAGGGTTGACGAAAGATATCAACATAACACAGCGAGAGAATCAAAAGAGAGCAATTTCTGTGAAACTGCTTGTATGTTGTTTCGGAAAACTGTTTTATAATAAGACCAAAAATTTGATATGCTTAAGTCTAAATATTATTTAATTTGAATACTCATGTAAAGAGAATAGACATTCGGAAGCGGGCATTAACTTCGAGTTTTGCAGCTAAAACAATTGAAAAAGTTTATTTTCTTGAAAATTAATTATTAAAGAAAAGTAAAAGGCAAAACATTTCATTTTAGAACGATAATGCCAACTTAATACCGCCCTTAAGGGTAAAAATGAAATTAAGTACAAAAAACGATAAGTTTTAAATGCATTTCAAATGGTGTTAAATGCTAGTAAAAAACTGTTCACACCTAACTAAATTTATGTGTATATTATAAAATTATTTATGTATGTTTATACTCGACTCCACGTTCTCCTTTGTTAGAGTTTTTAAATTCCTTCCAAAATTTCAAGCTTTTATACCAAAAACAGTTTTTGTTACAAAATTGTTATTTTTGCAATAAAAAAATAATATTTTATCCATAAGCTCAGTCCATTTCGTTTATATCAAGCACTGTTCTTTTCTGACTGTAAATCTTTAATAACACACATTTCGAAGTTTCATTGTAAAAATTTAATTTAGTAATATAAAAATATAAATAAAAAAATTAAAAAAATTGGTGTTCGGTCGGAGTAGGGATTGAACCCAGGACCCTTTGCACGCAAGGCGGACATGCTAACCACTGCTCCACGTGGCCAACAAATATATGTTTCTGTTGAATAATGTTTTGTTTGCATCGGCTCGTGGGCGCTGCAAACTATGCTATATAAATGTAACTTATAACGATAATTGTCTATTGGTAACTATAACAGCTACGTAGCCCAGTGGTAGTGTGTTGGCTTATAAATTGCATGGTTCCCGGTTCGATTCTCAGTCCAGGCGATGGGTAAAATTTAAAAAAATTATAAAATTGAATAATTTCTTCAACATTATTTGTATTACAGAAAAAGGTGCCAAGAACTAAAAAATTTCGTGGAAGTGAAAATTATGTGAGGGAATGAGCACAATCTTCTTTGGGGAATATTCTTCCAAGCATATAATATTTTTGGGCTCAAAATGCTTCCAAACATATAATATGTTCACATAAAACAAACATATTAATGTTTCGGCAGTATCCAATAATATATGTGCTACCTGCAAAATATGTTTGGAACATATGTTAGAGAAGCGATTTTTTCTGAATTTATTGTTTTACCCTTTTGCAGATAGTCAATCAATCAAATACCTTCGAAGTCCCAAAAACCGTTGCCATAACCTTAACAGCCGATTGAATTGTTTTGCCTTCTTTGGGGCACTTTCTCCAGCTTCAGTCCATTGTTTGGATTGTTCTTTTGTCTCTGTAGTATAGTGGTGGATCCATGTTTCATCAACAGTTATGAAACGACGCTTAAAATCCATTTTATTTCGCTTAAAACGATCCAAACAAGCTTGAGAAATGTTCATTCTTATGCGTTTTTGACGACTGTTAACAAATGCGGCACCCATCGTCGATCATTTAATACCATATCATGCACTTTGGCTACAATTTCTCTTGTTTTGCTGTTTTTGGGTGTGAAGGAGCACTTTCAATCCAATTTCAAAAAACTTACCAAAAATCGAGCATATCTACACTGAAAAAAAATGTTGCCGTGAGGTCAAAGATTTCATGTCCTTAAAATACGAATGCAAATTTTGATTAACATAGAAGACACAGTTCTCTAATATAAAGTTTTTTACTTGTACAAAAGTCGATAAACTTTTCAATGAAGTCGTATTGTCCTTATAATTAAGTGATTTCATTTAAAAATGGGTATCATAACATGAAAGAAAAAAAATGTTTGGGCTAGGGTCAACTTGACTTAATAATTAATTAATGAAATTGTCTTAAAATTTGTTGTCTTTTTGCATCTTGACTACAAAGCAAAAAAATCGTTCAAAGATATGACATGTATTTCAACACTTTATTTTAAAGACGTTTTTTACTTGAAACAAAGCGTAATTTCTACTGGAAGTCGAGTCGAAGATAAAGTTGTCGTTAACTCGTTTTTAAAGGACTTTGATAGCATATGAAGAAAAAAAGATGAAAAAGCAAAAAATTAAAATTTGCTTCCTAGAAGCAAGTACACAAAACCCAAATTTAAAAGAGAATTGTGCCTTAAAAGTATACTTACTTCTGTTCTCCACTTCTTTGGCTCGGAATCAATACCAAAATTTTTACAGTAAAGACAAAATCTTTGGAACCGGGCATATTTTTTTCAGTGTATAGTGTAGTCTATCAGTAGAAAACTCCCATGGCAGTCTGAGGACCATTTTCAAAATCTTGTTTTGTGACACCTGCAAACGTCTTATGTGTGTCTTTGCACAACCACTCCATACCGGACATCCATAAAGAATGATTGCTCGAAATCTAGTTCTCACTATCAACATCTTATTAGTTCTACTCAGGGATGAGTTCCTGTTAATAAGGGGGTACAAAATCCTAACATATGTTACTTATCAACCTTTTTGGTGGTTTCAGAAATATGTGTATTGAAAGGAAGTTTCCTATCCAAGTAAATACCAAGGTATTTATCACTGTCAGACCAGCTAATGCTGCTCCCTGTAAGAGTAAGATTCGAGCTCGGCAAGTAGCATAACTTTCTTTTCCTCATAAAAAAGATAGCCTGTGTCTTGTCAGAGTTCAGTTTAATTTTCCATTTCATGTAATATGCATTCAAATTGTCAAGCCTTGTTTGAAGTTCAGTAAAATTGTTATGACTGAGTTCATGCTCATACACTGAAGAAAAAGCATACCCGGTTCCAAAGATTTTGTCTTTACTTTAAAAAAATTTGGTATTGATTCCGAGCCAAAGAAGCGGAGAATACTGGTAAGGATACTTTTAAGACACAATTCTCTTTTAAATTTAGGTTTTGTGTACTTGCTCCTAGGAAGCAAATTTTAATTTTTCGCTTTCTCAGCTTTTTTTCTTCATATGCTATCCAAGTCCTTTAAAAACGAGTTAACGGCAACTTTATTTTCCAAATTAGGACTCGACTTCCAGTAGAAATTATGCTATGTTTGAAGTAAAAAAAATCTTTAAAATAAAGTTTTGAAAAACATGTCCTATATTTGAACGATTTTTTGTTTTGTAGTCAAGATGCGAAAAGACAACAAATTTAAAGGCAATTTCATTAAATTTAAAGAATTTTCTCTGAATTATTAAAGTCAAGTTGACCTTAGCCTATAAATTTTTTCTTTCATGTTAAGATACCCATTTTTAAGTAAAATCACGTAATTATAAGGACAATACGACTTCATTGAAAAGTTTATCGACTTGTGGACAATGAAAATAACTTTATTTTAGAGAAAAGCGTCTTCTATGCTAAGCAAAATTTGTATTCGTATTTGAAAGACATGAAATCTTTGACCTCACGACAATATTTTTTTCAGTGTAGAATATAGCCAGGTCGTCAGCATATGCCGCATGTCAGCACAAAAAATATTGTATAATAAAGGTCCCAAGACGGAACCCTGCGGAACACCTGCCGGGACTTCTAACATAGTAGGTCAGAAAAAGAGTTCGACATTACAACAGTGAAATGTCTATCTCTGAGAAAACTTCTCACCATTTTTGTGAGATATGGAGGAAAATTAAATTCAATTAAATTATAGACCAGCCCTTCGTGCCACACGGAATCGAAAGCTTTTTCGACGTCGAGAAGGACTAAAGCTGTCGATTTACAAGAATTAAAGTTCTCCTTCACGATGTTGCAGATTCTTTTGACCTGATGGATTGTAGAATGAGATGTTCTAAATCCGAATTGTTCATCAGGAATAATGCTAATGCAAACTAATTGGCCTGTAACTTACCGGTCTATTTATTGGCTTACCGGGCTTAGGCACTGGCACAACTTTAGCCGATTTCCAGGAGCTAGAAAAATGCTGCAACCTTAAACATGAATTATAGATTAGGGTAAGACAATTTACGGCATTAGTTGGAAGTTCCTTGAACATCTGATTATTAATCTCGTCGAGTCCACAAGCTTTTCTCTTGTAGAGATTTTTTACTATAGCTTCCAGATTTGATCGAGAGACCTCCTCCGAACCGGGTGTGACAATCTCAGTGGAATCAAACCGTTCAACAACTTGATTTACTCTATTGTTATGCAACTCGAAACCCATATTCACCGAAACGCGATGATTCCGAATAAATGCTCTTGCAAAGGCGTTGCACTTGTCCTCCCCAGCTATAAGGACTTCATTCCCATCGAGTAATGAGTGGCATTGTGCATTCTTACGCTTCAAAATCTTCCACATTCCAAAAAGGTTTCGATCCCCTATCCATTTGCCCTAGCCTGAAATTCCACTTCCGATTTCGAAAGCCAAATATCTCATCACGGATAAGAGCAGAGTAGTCATTCATAATTGCGTAATCAGGTGGCTGTCTGTATCGAGCCCATTCCCATGAGTACCGATTGCGAACCTTAACAAGGTTAAGTATATTGTTCGGAAGTCGAAGATAATTTGTCTTGGGGGAATATTTCGGTACAAATTGTCGAGTAGCCTCAAGAAGACAACTCGTAAAATAGTCTACATGATTATCTATGGCGTCTGTTGTGCCCAAGTTATTACAAAAGCTGTGGAATTTATTATTCAGAATTCGCCTGTATTTTTTCAATCAGCACGATTAAAATCGTAGATCAAGTTTCCAATAACTGACATAGACGTAGAGAGTTCAAAAGAAAATGGAAGGTGGTCCGAATTCAGTTCGTTCATAGTGGTAGGATACATTTAATAAAACGAGATCCAGAGTAGACGGACTACTCCTGGGAGATATTGGAATATATGACGGAGAATTTGGGAATGAAATGGTCACAGGGAAGTGTGACATGGAATCATGAAGTATATTACCCCATGCATTCGCCCTAGCACAATTCCAATAGATATGTCTACACTGTTAGAAAAATATGTTTTTCATATGTTCCGATATAAACAAAATGTGTTTCGGGCACAATTTTTAAACACAATATATTTAAGTGCAAACATGTAATGTTCCTAAACTAACTCTAAATGTTTGGGACACATATGTTAGTATGTTAGAATATATTATGTTTGGGCATGAATGTTTCATAAAAATAATATGTATGAATGTAAACATATATACATTTACAAATTTCGAGTAAACATATTTATGTTGTGATATTTTATTCAGAGAGCGGCAGAGGGAGGGAGAGATATAGTATAGAGAAAGAAATAGAGATGGAAACCGGGAGGGTTGACGAAAGATATCAACATAACACAGCGAGAGAATCAAAAGAGAGCAACTTGTGTGAAACCGCTTGTATGTTGTTTCGGAAAACTGTTTTATGACAAGGCCAAAAATTTGATATGCTTAAGTCTAAATATTATTTAATTTGAATATTAGAATGAGTATTCGGAGTAAAGAGAATAGACATTTGAAAAAAAAAACAGCATGTGCTTTCGTCTTGAGAGCAGCATTTTATGTATGTGTGGACATGTGTTTTGTTTATCATTTTGGCATTATGTGCACAATTTTTTTCATGGTTCGTTAAAAGAAATCGGAACGTACGAGGAGTAAGTCAAAAATATTCAGACAAAGGAAATTAACAAGAAACGGTGAAAAATATACAAAAACAAGTATATACAGCAGTAAGTTCGGCCGGGCCGAATCTTAAATACCCACCACCATGAACCAAATATTAGGGTTTCCTTTGAAATTTCAGGAGGGCTTGAGAACTTGAGGACACTTCCCGAAAATAAATTTTCACCTATGAGGGCTATGTCAGATTCTGGATTTATAAGAACCATTTTTGTTTGAGTTCTAGAGGAATAATTAACATCTCTTGTAAGTGTGCAAGAAAATTATAAAATAACGTCTTGATTTGAAATCTTAAATCTGTAGAAGTAAAATCTGGAAATTTTTCATTGAGTTTCACGCAATTTTCATGATCACTGCGCCTTCTACACCCTCAAGAAGTGAAGTCGGTCTATATGGAGGCATTACCAAATGGACCGATAAAAACTTAATCCGATATACGTTTTCGTGATCCTAAAATACCAGAATATTTACAATTTCAGGCAAATCAGATAAAAACTACGGTTTCTAGAAACCCAAGGAGTTAAATCGGGAGATCGTTCTTATGGGGGCTATACTAAAATATGGACAGATACTCACCGTTTTCGGAACACCACTTTATGACCCGAAAATACCTCTAGATTTCCAATTTCAGGCAAATAGGATGAAAACTTCGGATTCTAGAAGCCCAAGAAGTAAAATCGGGCAATCGGTCTATATGGGGGCTATACCAAAATATGGACCGATACTCACCATTTTCGGCACACCTCTCTATGGTCCTAAAATACATCTAGATTTCCAATTTCAGACAAATTAGATAAAAACTACGGTTTCTATAAGCCCAAGACCCCAAAGCGGGAGGTCGTTTTATACGGGGACCATACCAAAACATGGACCGATACCCACAATTTTTGGCACACATATTTGTGGTCGTACAATACCTCTAGATTTCCAATTTCAGGTAAATTGAATAAAAACTGCGGTTTCTATAAGCCCAAGAAGTAAAATCTGGAGATCGGTCTATATGGGGGCTATACCAAAACATGCACTGACACTCACCATTTTTGGCACACCTCTTCAAGGTTCCAAAATACCTCTAGATTTTCAATTTCGCGCAAATTGGATGAAAACTACGGTTTCTATAAGCGAAAGACCCCAAATCGGGAGGTCGGTTTATATGGGGGCTATACCAAAACATGGACCGACACTCACCATTTTTGGCACACCTCTTCAAGGTCCCAAAATATCTCTAGATTTTCAATTTCGCGCAAATTGGATGAAAACTACGGTTTCTATAAGCGAAAGACCCCAAATCGGGAGGTCGGTTTATATGGGGGCTATACCAAACCATGGACCGACACTCACCATTTTTGGCACACCTCTTCAAGGTCCCAAAATACCTCTAGATTTTCAATTTCGCGCAAATTGGATGAAAACTACGGTTTCCATAAGCGAAAGACCCCAAATCGGGAGGTCGGTTTATATGGGGGCTATACCAAAACATGGACCGACACTCACCATTTTTGGCACACCTCTTCAAGGTCCCAAAATATCTCTAGATTTTCAATTTCGCGCAAATTGGATGAAAACTACGGTTTCTATAAGCGAAAGACCCCAAATCGGGAGGTCGGTTTATATGGGGGCTATACCAAAACATGGCCCGATATAGCCCATCTTCGAACTTGACCTGCGCGCAGACAAAAGACGATTCTGTGCCAAATTTCAGGACGATAGCTCCATTATTGAATGCTGTAGCGTGATTACAACAGACAGCCAGACAGACAGACAGACAGACAGACGGACATGCTTATATCGTCTTAGAATTTCTCCCTGATCAAGAATATATATACTTTATATAGTCGGAAATCGATATTTCGATGCGTTACAAACGGAATGACAAACTTATTATACCCCGTCACCATTCTATGGTGGTGGGTATAATTACAAAGGGATCTTCATAAAAATAACGAAAGGGCACTATACTCGTTTTAGAGTTGGGACAGTAAAATGAAAAAAGGAGAAAGCAGTGAAAAATTAAACAGTAAAATGTATAAAAAAAGTTTAGTTCCCCGTAGTCCAAGAGGACTTGGCGGACACCTTCAAATATAAAAGCGGACATTAAGTTCGAGTTTTGCAGCAACAACAATTGAAAAAGTTTATTTTCTTTAAAATTAATTATTAAAGAAAAGTAAAAGGCAAAACATTTTAGAGCAATAATGCCAACTTAATACCGGCCTTAAAGGTAAAAATGAAATTAAGTACAAAACACGATAAGTTTTAAATGCATTTAAAATGGTGTTAAATGCTAGTAAAAAACTGTACACGCCTAAATAAATTTATGTGTATATTATAAAAATATTTATGTATGTGTATACTCGACTCCACGTTCTTCTTTTGTTAGAGTTTTTGGATTCCTTCCAAAATTTCAAATTTTTATACCAAAAACAGTTTTTTATTACAAAATTGTTATTTTTCCAATAAAAAATAATATTTTATCCAAAAGCTCAGCCCATTTCGTTTATATCAAGCACTGTTTCTGACTATAAATCTTTAATAACCCACCATTCGATGTTTCATTATAAAAATTTAATATAGTATAAATATAAATGTGTAAATTAAAACAAAAATTGGTGTACGGTCGCAGGGATTGAACCCACGACCCTTTGCATGAAAGGCGGACATGCTAACCATTGCTCCACGTGGCAAATAAATGTATGTTTCTGTTAAATAATGTTTTGTTTACATCGGCTCGTGGGCGCTGCAGACTATGATACATAAATATAACTTATAGCGGTAATTGTCTATTGATGGCCATAACAGCTACGTAGCCCAGTGGATAGTGTGATGGCTTACAAACTGTATGGTCCTCGGTTCGATTCTCCGTCCAGGAGAATGGTAAAATTTAAAAAAATTTATAAAATTGAATAATTTCTTCAACATTATTTGTATTACAGAAAAAGGTGCCAAGAACTAAAAAATTTCGTGGAAATGAAAATTATGTGAGGGAATGAGACCAATCTTCTTTGGGGAGAATTCTTCCAAGCTTATAATATTTTTGGTCTCAAAATGCTTCCAAACATACAATATGTTCACATAAAACAAACATATTAATGTTTCGGCAGTATCCAATAATATATATATGCTTCCTGCAAAATATGTTTGGAATATATGTTAGAGAAGCGATTTTTTTTGAGGGTGTAGAATTCAAATCACCACATATCAAATATTTCGTGGGTATGTTCAAAAGTTTTCCCAAATCGGATCTGTATTTATTCCTCAGAGCATTATTATTTTGACCGCCTGGAAAATATACACTATAAATTCTAAGTTCTCATATGTTCCCTGAACAAAATTTCAATTCCAACATTTTCGATCACCTCTGTCCTCACAACAGGTATTAACTTAAAATTCGTCGACTTCTTTACAAGAACTGCAACACCACCACCATTGTGCCCCACACGATCTCTTCGTATTGTCTCATAATTAGGATCATACAATTTATTTCCCTCACAGAGCCATGTTTCAGAAAGTAGACATATATCTATATTATAAGAATTCAAAAAAATAATAAATTCATAAATTTTGTTTCGGATACTTCTACAGTTCCCGAATACTATTTGTATTTTTGAATGAGACATCGTTTATGATTTGAGTAAACAATTTTAAATGCTAGTTGATTAATAACATTAAATTGATCATCTCTTGTTTTACAGCATCTTAATCTGGTGATCATCTCCATCGTGAGCTCCATAAGAGAATAGATTATTGTTGTTCTTCTCTTTTACGTACTGATTGCTTTTGAACATATGTATTATTTTCCGGAGGGGCATTATTGCCTACACTAACATTCGTAATATTTTGGCTCCCAACATTTAGGCATTGATAGGGTTTGAGAGTTAGGCAGAGGCTCGCGACGTCTATTTAAACTCGGGAAGTTGTTGTCGTTGTTGATATATTTATAAAAAACGCGTTGAGGCGGATGTACTGTTTTATTATTGATTCTCTGCATCATGTCTTTATACTCAGACAGAGCAGAACAATGTAAGTCAGTTGATTTACACATTTTTCTTTATAGCGAAATTTTCGGTAGCAAAAATTTATTTAAGTCTACAACAAAAAAACAGGGCTGTGTACACAAATTTTAAACCAACTAATCGCTTTTAAAAATTGTTAATATATGTTCCAAATATTCCTCAAATAATTTGTTTATTATTTACAGACCTTTTAAAACTTTTACGCATACAATGATTGTAATAAATTAAATGTTTGCTGCCAAAATATGCTTTTGACAACCCTGTTATTTTCATTAGAGGTGCGTACCACCTTACGAAATTGAACGCTACCGAAAATTTCGTTAGCATAAATAGCAATGCATTTCTTATGGGAATGAAATTTTTCGCTAGAGGTGCATACCGGCCTTATCTGTTTTACAGTCAATGGTCTTGTGCTTTTGATCGCAATTTGCGCACCTTTCGGTGACGTTGCACCCCTTTTCTCCACGACCGAACATTTGACAACGTCGGCATTGAACTGCTTTGTTTTTAATTTTACTATGATAATCCCACGTGATAATTGTATGGAACAGTGCTTTTACTTTTTTCTTCACATCATGGAGCTTAATTGAACCATTTTCAAGATGAACAATATAAATAGTGTCAAAATAATGTTCGAAAGTTTTTTTTCACACATTAGATTGCATGACATTTGAGTCCCAGACGATATAATTCATTCAGAACTTCAACATCAATCTAATCAGCAGTCTAAACCACGAATAACTGCTTTAAAATGTTTTGTATCTTTGTGATCATGAGTGAAAAATTGGCATTTATTTTCACTAACAGCCTATTTCTGCTATCCGAATTCTAGTCTTCGTTCGCATACAAAACGAAAAACAGCTGATTTTGGTTTCTCCAAGGGGTATCTAAACGAAAATCGAAACGAAAGTCAATGCGAACGAAGACGTAACGTAATCTCTTAAATTGGGTTTCTCTAAATCGATTCGTTCGCATTTTGCCGAACTGAAATGTCAAAACCATAGATAACTAATAGATGACCCATCTGTGTCAAACGCAGTCTGACAGTTCCCAAAATGAGGAATAAACGAAGAAAATAGGGGGAATTCCAAAGTTTCGTTTTTACAATTTTCCTTTTTTATCCACATACCGGCTAGACCAAGAGCACATGCGTGGATACCTGCAAACCCTCCTGACCCTGAATCTATTTTAAATAGACTGAAACAATGCAATCCAGATCTTCCAACAGCTGATTGGAAGGTTGGCCGTTTGGATGAAGTGGATGGGCCAAGACGGCATGCAGTGTTTATATTGAACACTCAGTCTTTGCCACATCTAGCAAAGTCTCAGGGCCGTGTATGTTATGGCTTTCATTATATCCAAATGAAGGTGTATAAAAACGATCAGCTAAAGGATTCAGAAATGGACAAGCCTCTGTCTGAATCAGAAGTAAGCGGATCCTCTTGCGAAGTCGAGGGAGGTACCAAAGTTGAAGACATAGATAGATACCGTATGCGTGAGGAGGCTTCTACTGCCTCAGAACTCACCAAAGTTGAACCTATGGTTATTGCGAGAGTCACCGATATCTCTGAAGAAGACATTCTTGATGACTCGATTGAAGCGGCTGATGTGACGGTTGTTGAAAATCTCGATGGTCCTACGGATCCTCCAGATAAATCTTCATCATTGTAAGGCTGCATGTGCTGCCTTAAAAGTTCTCCTGATGAAAGGGGACATAGACATAGTTCTTATTCAAGAACCATATGTTTATAGAAACAAAATATGTGAATTAAGTACTCCGGGGTTCAAACTATTGCAGTATACTGGTAATGATGTAATTCGAGCCTTTATAATTGCTAAAAACGAGCTTAACTTGTTTCTGCTTCCTTCAATGTGTAATGCAGACACTGTCGTTGCCAATTTAGAAATAGCCAAATGCAAATATTGGGTATCTTCGGTCTATATGGGACATGACAGGGAGATGCCTCCATGTGCCGTTAAGACCTTAGTTGAGGAGTCACTGAAAACAAAGACGAAACTCATTATGGGATGCGATGCGAATGCGCATCATAGTATATGGGGAAGTAGTGACACTAATGCAAGGGGAGAGTCGCTAATAGAGTTTATTTTGCGTACTAATCTGGTAGTTTGCAACAAGGGAGATGCCCCAACCTTTGTCACTAAAAACAGGCAAGAGGTTTTGGACATCACCTTGGCCTCGCAAGAACTGAATGAAATGATATCTGAGTGGCATGTTTTAAGTGAACACAGCTTCTCAGATCATCGCTACATCAGTTTCAAATTTGATGTTCATACCACCAAGACCATATTTCCGCCAAATGTTAGGAAAGCTGACTGGAATAGGTATAGGGAATCGTTCAATATGATGATACCGGAAATACCAGAGACAAATATGAGCACTGTGCAAGTTATCGAACACGCAGTGGAGAGGATTACTAAGGCCTTCAACATTTCACTGAAAGCTGCATGCCCTAAAGGGAAGCCAAGGGGGAAAAATCGACCACCATGGTGGCCTACGGAGTTAGGTAATATGAGGAAATCGTGCAGGAAGCTCTTTAACAAAGCAAAGTCCACCAGAGCTCCTGTGGATTGGGACGCTTACAAGAAGAATCTGAGAGGATACAAGCGAGAATTGGAATGATTACTGCAGCAGCATTGAGAATACGTCCGAGGCTTCCAGACTACGGAAGGTGCTAGCATCCACGAGCTCCGCTCCAGGTTTCATTAAAACATCGGAGGGCAATTGGACAACGTCCAGTGAGGAGACGCTGGAGGTACTATTGGACACACATTTTCCCGGAAAACAGACGGTTGAACCATGCACTGGCGGTGCCACAGTGGCTCAGCGGTCGTTTCCTATCGAGGAAATTGTATCAGAATCTAGAATAAAATGGGCGTTAAATAGCTTTGGATCATTCAAATCCCCCGGACCTGATGGAATTACTCCGGCGGAGTTAAAAGCGGTGGCTGACAGAATTATCCCCTGGTTGTCGGCGATATATATGGATGTATCAACTTAGCATATATTCCACGAAAGTGGAGAGAATCAAAAGTCGTTTTCATACCTAAAGCGGGAAAAGCCTCTCACTCGAATGCGAAGGATTTCCGACCAATCAGCTTATCATCATTCCTACTTAAGACTCTGGAGAGGATGATAGATATTTATCTTAGAACTAGCGTCGATTCAAGTTTGCTCTCGAAACGACAACATGCATACTCGAAAGGCAGGTCTACTGAGACCGCATTACATGAACTAGTCAGTTTTATTGAAAGCTCACTATCTGTCAAAGAATACACAATCGTGGCATTTCTAGACATCGAAGGGGCGTTCAATAACGTCCATCCGAGCTCGATATTAAATGGACTGACAACTCTGAATGTTGATCCAGGTAACACTTAGGCTGTTAGACGAACTTCTAAGGAAGAGACGCATTTCAGCCACACTAGGACAAACAAACATACAAAGGTATGTGAACAGAGGCACTCCTCAAGGAGGAGTTCTATCACCTCTTCTTTGGAATGTTGCTATAAACGACCTTCTGGTTTCCCTAGAAAAAGAAAGGATACAAGTGGTGGCATACGCGGATGATGTGGCGCTAGCAGTCAGGGGAAAATTCCCATCAACAGTTCGAGATATTATACAGAGAGCCCTCCGGATGACTGAGAAATGGGCGAAAGATAATGTGTATCTCAGGTGCATTCAGCAAGACAGGAACAAACTCCCTTAATGTCATACTGCATCTATTGCCTTTAGACATTTTGGCCAAACAGTCAGCTGCAACAACGGCTGTGCGGTTGCGCGAGCTATCGCTGTGGTCGGAAAAAAGTTACGGTCACAGTTCGGTCCTCAAAATAATGCCAGATGTGCCTAACGTAGTGGATTACACTTTGGCGAGTCCACTTTTCGACAAAAAGTTTGAGACACTAATTCCTAACAGTGAGGCGTGGTGTACACGGACCCCGGGGAATAAAAGAAATATAGATTTCTACACTGATGGCTCCAAATTGGATGGCCAAGTGGGTTTCGGAGTATATTCTAAAGATCTGGTACATCGAATAGCGAAAAGATTACCTGATCACTGTAGTATTTTTCAGGCTGAAATATTAGCAATAAGATAAGTGGTGAATTGGCTGAGAAGTAATGCTCCAAGCAATATTGGCATTAATATATACTCAGACAGTCAACCTGCAATAAAATCCTTGGACTCTGTGTTCCTCAACTCGAAAACGGCCATCGACTGCCGCAAATCTCTCAATGAGATGGCTGAGCAGCACAATATTCACCTAATATGGGTGCCTGGCCACAGGAACATACCGGGGAACTGCGAAGCAGATGAGCTAGCAAGGCTAGGAACTACCTTACATATTCCAGGGGGACTAGAATCAGTTGGTGTGCCTCTGGCTACCTGCAAGCTCTTACTGCGTGAGAAGGCTGTCATGATGGCAAATGTTCGATGGGAGAATTGTAAGGGTTGTAACGACACCAAGCAAATATGGCCCCATTTAAACTTAAACCGCACACTAGATATGCTAGTGTTCTCGAGACGCCAGATATCACTGCTATAACGGGTCGCTGCCTGATAGGCGATTTTGCAAAAACTATTGGTGCGAAGTATAATGACTATTGTATGAGCTGTCATGATGCGGAGGAAAAGGAATCAATAAAACACCTCTTGTGTGAGTGTCCTGCATTTTGTGTAAGGCGTAAGCAAATTTTAGGGGCATATAGCTTCAGATTACTAGCGGACCTGGAAAACGTTAACTTAAGCAGTTTGCTAATATTTTTGGAACAATCTGGTTGGTTCAACAGAAGAAAATAATCGAGAAGGTTCAAGGGTTAAAACTAGAAGTGCCCATATGTAATAGGTACTTTTAGTTAATGTGGTATCACAATGGACTGAATAGTCTAAGTGAGCCTGAATCTTAATCGGGCTGCCACTTTAACCTAACCTAACCTATCCAGAATTTTAAAATTTTCGATACACCAGGTGATTTATAATCAAATTAAATATTAAAAAGTTTATATTTGAACAATAAATTGCGACTAAAACCGCAGAAATACAAAATTTAATTTTGAGCAAATGTTCTCTTTACGAAAAACACAAAACGAAATGTCAGAAAATTCATTTGGGCTTCTTCAACATTTTCAGGTCGGAGAGCGACGGGTCATCTATTAGTTAGTTATCTATGGTCAAAACCACTCACTTGGTAAAGACCTTTCGTTTTGTGAAAAATGCATTAATAAATAAGGAAAAACTTAATAATTTATAAATTTATTAATGCTTTTAATGTAAATATGTGATAAAAGTTATTTATATCGATCTATATTTTCTTTATAATCGCCAAGGGACCGTTTAAGAAAAAGTCTAACACGAACAAACACATACATTTCGAATGAAACACTCATTAAAAGGAGAACTGAACTGTAATTATTGTAGAAATATGGAAATACAAATCCTTATCTCTCTACGCGGGCTAATTTGTTAAAAAATTATTGAGCTAAACCAAATATTAGAAGCAGGAAAAGTTTGCCAAATAAACGGGCATGCCAGATAGAATTTTATGGAAAATAATTTTTAAAATGTATGGGCCTTTTTCAAGAAATTCAAATTGAGATCTGGTAATGCTAGCATTTGACAGCAACGTAAGCCATGCGAACGAACGAAAGGAAGTTAGAGAAACCCAAATCTAGACGAAAGTGAGTGACTAGCGTTCGTTCGCAATTGCTTTCGTTCGGATATCAGAAATAGGCTGTAAGTATTTCAACAATTTGTCCATGATCTTCTAAAGTTTCACACATTATTTTCAATCCAATGGAGATCTTTTTTTATTAGGTAGTTTGAAACACCTTTACTATCGACAAGTTTTATAATTGAATCTTTATTTTGGGTTAGCACTTTACAGCCTATTTCTGATTTCCGAATTCTGCTGTTCGTTCGCATACAAAACGAAAATCAGCTGAATTCGGTTTCTCTAAGCTCTATCTAAACGACAGTGAGACGAAAATCACTGCGAACGAAGACGTAACGTTACCACTAAAATTGGGTTTCTCTAACTCCATTCGTTCACATTTTGTCGAACAGAAATGACAAATCCACTCACTTTGCACAAACCTTTCGTTTTGTGGAAAAAGGTATTCATAAAAAAATGGAGAAAAACTTAATAATTGATAAATTGATTAACGCTTTTTTGGTGCAAATATATGATAAAAGTGGTTTATATCGATCTATTTCTATTTATAACCGCCATATAGACCGTTTAAAGGAAATTCTAAAACGAACAAACGCATACACTCATTAAAAGGAAAACCCAATTCTAATTATTGCAGCTATATAGAAATACAAATACATATCTCTCTACGAGGGCTAATTTCTTAAAAAAAAAAAATATTGAGTTAAACCAAATATCAACAATGAGAAAAATTTGCAAAATAAACGGCGATGCCAGATTGAATTTTATGGAAAATAATTATTAAAATGTATGGGCCTTTTTCAAGTAATTGAAATAATTGAGATCTGGTAATATTAGCATTTGACAGTAACGTAAGTCATGCGAACGAACGAAAGGAAGTTAGAGAAACCCAAATCTAGACTGCTGTTCGTTCGCAATTGCTTTCGTTCGGGTATCAGAAATAGGCTGTTAATTGGAGATATATTCTCCGGTTTGCTTTGATTAGAATTTTCACTATCGATTTCGATGTCATCATCATTTTCAAGTAATTGCAAAGGGGTCCAGAACCCAATAAACACAGGATGAGCGTTTTTCAAATGCAACAACTTTTCAATTTGAGGGTAAATATAATTTTCAACATAAATTCAACTTGACCTGAAATAGCTCACCTTCAATACATCTTCAAATTGTTTGCGAATTACTTCCAATTTGCCAAAATGTTGACGAAATCTTTGAAAAGGTGTTGAAGATAATATGAGAAAACTTTGACAAAACACTACCCTAAAATGCAACGAAAAAACCATGTGGTTTTCAATACTTATTTGTGCAACGAAGTTCGTGGTCAATTGCAAGAAATAAAAGAAATGGAAAATTTTAGACAAATAACC
The DNA here is from genome assembly GCF_050003625.1 of Haematobia irritans. NCBI lineage: Eukaryota > Metazoa > Arthropoda > Insecta > Diptera > Muscidae > Haematobia > Haematobia irritans. The sequence goes on from NC_134400.1 coordinate 63,451,454, forward strand.
AAATAGTTTATAAAAATAGGTAAGTGAAAATAAAAAATTAAATAAAACTTTAAAGAAGTCACTAAAAGTATATCTCTTTGCAGAAAAATAAAATTATGGATTCTACGTTCTTGAAAACATTAAAAAGCTGACCGATGAAAAAATGGTGGACAATTAACTGGAACTGCTTCAAATAGTTTATAATAATTGGTACGTCAATATGAAAAATTAAATCAACACTTTAGAGAAGTCACTAAATTTATATCTCATTGCAGAAAACTAAAATCTTTGGATGCTACGTTCTTGCAAACATTAAGTAGCTGACCAATGAAAAATGAGTGGCTTATCGTCAAGAAAAAGTTTTCAGAAATATTACAAGTGCAACCAATTAAAATTGTTAAAAACAACATATTGTTGAAATCAACAACTTCTGTATGAAAAAGTGCATCACATCGTCAGTTTAATTCATATGCTATTATCAGTTTAAAATGGATATTTTGTGAATTCCTGTTGGAAATAAATTCTAACACGTGGTCCAGTACGTTCCAAATTTCAAATTGCCCGCATGTTAATAAATTTTAATGCTGTTTTATGACACCAGAAGGAAGGAAATCGAATGATCAATGCAAAAGTGTTTACTAATAATGTTTAAGATATTTAAAGTTTTGTTGTTTGTTTTTTTTGTTCTTATTTGTTGATGTGTTTAATATTATTATTATTTATCAATTGGTATTGTAGTGTAGTGTATTATTATATATTTTATTTTGATGAAAATGAATAAATTATACAAAATTCATAGAATTTTGGCTTTGACTATCAATTTGAAGTGGGGATATCATTCATACAAATTTAGGTTGAAAAGTATTTGCAACGATGTTAATTTTGAATTTGACTCGCATCGAAAATTGTTTGACAAATTATTGAGTAGCGATGCATTTCAATTTGAGGATAACACTTGAGATATTATTGCTAATGTGTTGAATTTCACTGCTGAGGGTAATGTCTGTTTTTTGTTGAGAACGCATTTTTCAAACGTTTGTGTTTATTGGTAAGGTTTTCCTGGACCCAGTCTTTTTTAATTTAGTCGAAGGCATAAGGTCTCGCTACGAACTTAGGCACGTCTTTTAGTAATTTTGGGAACAATATAAAGAGAAAAGCGAAATAGAAGCACACTAACACGTCTATCTCAATCAATAGCCAAAGCTAGACTGAGACTGGCATTTGTTTGTACGTGAATAGCTTTATTATTATACCGCGAAAATAAAATGAAAATTCGATAAATGAGATCTGAACCCTAATTTAAATTTTATTGATCCTTGATTTAAGGCCAGATAGGTCGCTAAAAATGTCTTTATTGTAAAGAAGTTGCATCTTTGGCTCGGAATCAATACCAAAACACTTAAGAGAAGGTCAAAATCTTTGGATCCAATTGAACTTTTTTTTGAGTGTGGAAAAATATGACACTCATTATTTAAGGAATACTTACCTCTTAAAACGCTTTCAGCTGTAATTGTATTAACTTGTTGTGTGTATCCCAGTTATAGTTCATGCGAACGACCACCAGAAATTAAACATATTTTCAATATGTTGAACACTAGATTATTCTAATAATTGTATGTGTAGTTCCAATTGGATTTTAATATCAATTGAATATTATAACATATACGAAAACTTAGAAACTGAGCTAAACTGGAGATTCGATGACATCCCTATCAGTTTGACCGTTCTACACGCACAGAAAAACCATGTTTGGACATGGTTGCCGCATCCATTTTATGCTTATCTAGAGCATGTAATTGCCGCGAAAACCATGTATTTTGTCTTTGTAAAAATTGTTTTCGAGCGGAGAAAAATGTATGGTGGCAATAAGCATTTGAATGGTTCTCACACGCAGAGAAGAAACATGATTGTCACAATCATATTCGAAGAGCAAAATAATATGATAGGAGCTATTTTTGCGGCGACCATGTAACATTTTAACTTGCAACCATGTTGGCTCAGTGAACATGGTTCTAAGAAAAATATAATTGTCCTCATCTAAAATGTTATTATATTGATAAAAAGAATTTTGTTTGAATGAAAAGACAATGGTCACGATTTAAAATGTTATGGTATTCATTAAAATGTTTTGCTCCTAGTTAAAAGAACATGGTCACAACCTAAAATGTTTTGATCTTTATGAAAAAAAAAATGTAAATGGTCTTTATGGCCATGTAATGGTTCTAGACATGTCTATACTTAACCTATAAAAATACTTTTTTCCCCGTAAAAAAAGTTAAAAAAAAAAGTGAATGGTCAGGTACATGAGTTTCCCGACCATTTAATGGTCTCAAATTCTATCATTTAAATGATAGAACGTGTTTGCGGTATTTGAGAACCATTCAAATGCTTATTGCCACCATACATTTTTCTCCGCTCGAAAACTATTTTTACAAATACAAAATACATGGTTTTCGCGGCAATTACATGCTCTAGATAAGCATAAAATGGATGCGACAACCATGTCCAAACATGGTTTTTCTGTGCGTGCAAATACCGCAAACACGTTCTATCATTTAAATGATAGAATTTGAGACCATTAAATGGTCGGGAAAATCATGTACCTGACCATTCAATTTTTTTTTACTTTTTTACAAGGAAAAAAGCATTTTTATTGGTTAAGTATAGACATGTCTAGAACCATTACATGGCCATAAAGACCATTTACATTTTTTCGTGACCATTTAATTTTTTAACTTTTTTGAAGCGAAAAGAATTTTATAAAAACATTGAGCAGGTACACACGATTTTCATTTTGCGCGTCAGTCGTGTGTTGATTGTTTCTTGGAATGGACGGAGAATACGGATTTACTGTATTTTGTGCTAATTTATTTATTTAGAAGTGGCACGTGGTTTTATGTGAACACAAAAAAGGAAAGTGTAGTTGAAAAAAAATGTACCTGTTTTTTGTTCTGCATTTTGATATATGGGATAATTTATTTTTATTTGCAGTTACAGCAGCGTTTGTTCATTTGCACGACGCAAATATGGAATGATTACTTATTATTGAAATAGAGCCAAAATAGAGTGTGTAAAAATATGTGATGTTTGCTTGCACGACATAATAAATACAAATAAACAATGAATTAGTTTATAAATAAATAAAAGCGAATGAATAAAGTTAATTTTGTGTTTTCTTTTCTCAAGTGACGTCCTTTTTTCGACGATGAAAAAAGTTTTTTCATAAAGATGAAAACATTTTAGGTTGTGACCATGTTCTTTTAACTAGGAGCAAAACATTTTAATGAATACCATAACATTTTAAATCGTGACCATTGTCTTTTCATTCAAACAAAATTCTTTTTATCAATATAATAACATTTTAGATGAGGACAATTATATTTTTCTTAGAACCATGTTCACTGAGGCAACATGGTTGCAGGTTAAAATGTTACATGGTCGCCGCAAAAATAGCTCCTATCATATTATTTTGCTCTTCGAATATGATTGTGACAATCATGTTTCTTATCTGCGTGTAGTCTTTATAACCGGCTGATGAGTGATTTTCTCTGTAGCTGGTTACAACCCTCTCAGATATATTTATTTTAAGGTAGAATTATAAAGAAAGCTGATTTAATTGTTTTTTTTTTTTTTTTAATTTTGACAGACACCTTGTGGCAGAAGTAATATATCTGTACACACACACACACACACACACAAAACAACACCAAATTATTTGTTTTGAATCGTTTTGGTGGTGAAATATTGCATACTTCCAACGTAAATTACAACTTTGTTACAATTAAAAACAAATGTAGTTGAAGATAACCATGATTAGTGTAGTAAAAAATAAATAACAAAATATGTATGCAAAGACTTTATAAATACCAGGATTCGTTGTGGCGGAGTAACAAACAAAGACCACCACCACTGAGCTACTGTATGATTTTGTAGTTGATAATAGTTCTCATAAAACATTTCTTTTTAAACGAGTGTTATTAATTTATTTTCAGTCGTTTGCATTTCTTCCTGACTTAACTCATCAATAACTAATTTTTTATGATTAAATTTTCTGTGGATATTTGAAATGTACCGTAGTTCATATGACATTTTTCTTTTATATCGGAGATAGCAGGATAATCGTTCAACCCTCTAATGCCCCAATTTTTTTTGCCGGCTGATGTTAATGTTAACGACAAAAAAGCAAGAAAACGAAACAAGAAAAATTTATGCGGTAAAATTCAGTATATGCTACAAAGCCTCTTGACCAGATTTTATTAAGTTTTCTTTTTATTTTACCCATTTTTGTTGTCTTAAGGTGTGTTTTACTAAAAGCTTCCTGATTTTACGTAGCCCGCCTAAAGGCGGGATTGGGCATTAGAGGGTTAATAATCGGCAATATTATCTGTTGGCCATTCAATATCCTACGTTTCTCTTTCTTAAGTTTTCCGTAACATACAAAAATTTAGGTCTATTCGCTAATAAGCAACAGCAGCCAATTCATCCTCGCTTGTATCCGTAAAAACATATAAATCCACACAACTTTCTTCAAATCTGAGACTATAGCATCTATCGATCTAAATCTTTTCTATTTTTTGCAACTCATGGATCCATTTTTCCCAGTAAGCATAACGATCGTGTTTTATTTCATCGTCCCAATCTGTTCCACTTTTCCAAACTTTTTGCAGAAGTAATTTTGCAATTATCATAAAGTCTTCCAAAAACCCAAAAGGATCGAAGATTGACATTGTCAGGCAAAGAAGTTCGCTCTTCGTCGGACGTTTCGTACAACTTATTATACTTGGATCCACTTTGTTCAATTTCAACACAAATCCAAACTCTGATTTTACAGACCAGTGCATACTAAGTAGTCTATTTTCTTTTCCTTCAATATTAAATGTAGCGGTGGCTTCTACACTCAAAAAAAGTTTACTTGGATTCAAAGATTTTGATACAGATCTCATTTATCGAATTTTCATTATCTTTTAGCGGTATATCAATAAATCTATTCACGTACAAACAAATACCATTTTAAAAATTCAAATTATAACTGATACTTCAAAGTACCATATATACTTAATCCCAAAAAAAAAACTAAATCAAAGATGCTAAATCCTCAAAATAAATCTTAGCCTATATTTAAAGCGTTTTTTTTAACTAAAGATTCAATATTTCATCGAATTTGTTTTATTATGTGATTTTATTGAACAATTTAGCAAATAATTCATTTATATATGGCCCCGCGCCAAAAAGGCATTATTGGGACACTATATTCGGTGCACTTGCGGTAACGTGAACACGCTTATTGTGTAGATAATCAACCAAACTAGGCGAGTATTCTTTTGATACTAATTTATTTGCAAAAATATTCTTCCTTATATACACTTACAAACTAAACTGCCTGTGCATCAGACCAACTGATCGTAGCACACAACTATCTCTTATCTACTTTATTATATTAAGATCCTAAGTACACACATCACACATGCGCTCTTATCAGCTAGTGCAATGATTTTATTACGATCCTAAGTAAACAAATGCGCCCCTAATCTATCTAATGATAGGGACCAATTCTAAGATATTTTTATTGTCGCAGTTATCGCATTCATGTTCAAAAGACATTTATTTGGAACATTCTGCCGGCCAGAAAATATAATCTCTAATATTGCAGCTATTAGCCTCTTTTTGAGCATTGTTATAACATGAGATTTTGAGAATTATTAATACAATGATAATTAAAATAAATTCTAAGTTCCCAGATCTTCCAACATTCTGCCGGGTTATATACTTAAGTTAGTGGACTTTATTATATAATTACATTCTAATGTTTCACCTGCGCTTTAGTCCAACTGCGAGTGGTTGGCATCCGATTTCTATTAGCGACCTCATAGTACGGTGCTGACGCCGTACTATATGTAAATGTGGTCAGCTTATATTGTTGAATTGGCTCGTTCTTACCAGTTCCCCAGAGTACGTATTGATATTCCTGGTCGACCTCTTCTATTTTTATCTGCCTGAACATTTTCTTCCTTTTTAGTTCCTTTTGTAAAGTGGGGTACAAAGTGGAATTCTGTATGTTGTGATGCCCATCTGTCAATGTTTTCTTTTCCGTTTGAGTCAGATCTTCCACTTTCAACGGGAGATAATCTATTAACTTTTTGTGTTGTGCCAGAGTCGCTTCAGGATTAGTATCTCGTTGCCTTCTCCTCCAAGATTCGTTTTAAATCCATGTTGTTTCAAATTGATATTTGATAACTCGTTAAGAGGCTATGTAAGGCTTTCACCATATTCTTTGACATGGAAAAGATCAGCCTTTTCTTCTTTGCTCCTTTCTTCTGAAGTCGCCTCCATTCGATTTTCATTTTTCTTCTCTAGTCCATTCAAGGAATACTTAGGCTGTTATACGAACTTCTAACGAAGAGACGTATTTCAGTCACACTAGGACAAGCAAACATACAAAGGTATGTGAACAGAGGCACTCCCCAAGGAGGAGTTCCATCACCTCTTCTTTGGAATGTTGCAAGCAACCTTCAGGTTTCCCTAGAAAAAGAAAGGATAAAAGTAGTGGCATACGCAGATGATGTGGCGCTAGCAGTCAAGGGAAAATTCCCATCCACAATCAGAGATATAATACAGAGAGCCCTCCGGATGACTGAGAAATGGGCGAAAGATAAAGGTCTTGGGGTAAATCCTGTAAAGATAGAACTAGTCATGTACTGCAAAGATCGCAAAACTCCCACGGTTAGGCACATTTCCTTAGGGGGTATTGAAATTCCCTTTGGTGAGTGTGCAAAATACCTTGGCGTAATTTTGAAGAGGAAGCTGAACTTTAAGCTTAATATTAAAGAAAGGGCGAAAAAAGCAACGGTAGCTTCGTACTCGTGCAAAAAGGCAATAGGAAAAAAGTGGGTAATAAAACCAAAAATTGTGCATTGGCTATACACGGCAGTGGTTAGACCTCTAATGCTATATGGTGTTGTAGTCTGGTGGCCGGCACTTCACCAGCCGACAAGTTTAGACAAAGTTCAGCGTATGGCGTGCTTGTGTATCTCAGGCGCATTCAGAAAGACAGGAACAAATTCCCTTAATGTCATGCTGCATCTATTGCCTTTAGACATTTTTGTCAAACAGTCAGCAGCAACAACGGTTGTGCGGTTGCGCGAGCTATCGCCATGTGCCTAACGTAGTGGATTATACTTTGGTCGTACCACTTTTCGACAAAAAGTTTGAAACTCTAATTCCCAACAGTGAGGCGTGGTGCACACAGGCCCAGGGGAATAAACGATATATAGATTTCTGGTGGCTCCAAATTGGACGGACAAGTTGGTTTGGGAGTATCTTCTAAAGATCTGGAACTTCGAATAGCGAAAAGATTACCTAATCACTGTAGTGTTTTTCAGGCTGACATATTAGTAATAAGAGATGTGGCGAATTGGCTGAGAAGTAATGTTCCAAAAAATTTTGGCATTAATATATACTCAGACAGTCAACCAGCAATAAAATCCTTGGACTCTGTGTTCCTTAACTCGAAAACGGACATCGACTACCGCAAATCTCTCAATGAGATGGCTGAGCAGCACAATATTCACCTAATATGGGTGCCTGGCCATAGGAACATACCGGAGAACTGCGAAGCGGATGAGTTGGCGAGGCTAGGGACTACCTAACATATTCCAAGGGAACTAGAATCTGTTGGTATGCCCCTGGCTACCTGCAAGCGTGAGAAGGCTGTTATGATGGCAAATGTTCGATGGGAGAATTGCAAGGGTTGTAACGACACCAAGCAAATATGGCCCCATTTGAACTTAAACCGCACACTAGATATGCTACTGTTCTCGAGACGTCAGATATCACTTCTGATATCTGCTATAACGGGTCGATGCCTGATAGGCGATTTTGCAAAAACTATTGGCGCGAAGTATAATGACTATTGTATGAGCTGTCATGATGCGGAGGAAAAGGAATCACTTAAACACCTCTTGTGTGAGTGTCCTGTATTTTGTGTAAGGCGTAAGCGAATTTTAGGGGCATATAACTTTAGATTACTTGCGGTCCTGGAAAACGTTAACTTATGCAGTCTGTTAATGTTTTTGGAACAATTTGGTTGGTTCAACAAAAGAAAATAATAGAGAAGACTATCACGCTCTGAAATTCGCTGAAGTTTGCTAACGTGTAGTTTCGCTAACGAGAACTCTCTTGGATTTAATTAGTTCACGTTATCGCGAATGCACTGTATGTACATATAAGCGATACTAACAATTAATATTGCTAACCAAATTCAAATTATAATAATAACATAGGGCGTTTTCGTTTCGCAAAAAATATGTTGCCTTGGTGTTACACTACTTTTTCCCTCATTGTTTTTCGCCCAAATGATATTGTCATTCCAAAGTTATTGTTAATTCATAATATTGTAAGGGATATCGGATCCAAAATCTATGATAGTGTCCTTGATATTTTGCAATTAATTTCGAGAATGTTGCACCTTTTTTTCCCAATCGAAATCGCCAATAGTAAATACTATAGGTAAAACTAGAGCAGAAACGATTCATAGTTATATAAAAGATATATAAAGATATATAGTGTTAGTTATATAAAGATATATAGTGTTACGTAAAAGATATATAAAAGATATCTTTTACGTAACACTTTTACTAGATATTGGCAAACATGCCTTAAGTTCTATGGGTAACCATAAGCGTAGGAAGGCCTCTGGGGAGGGGGCTTAGACCCCCCCAGAAAAAATTTAGCCCCCCAGAATTTGAAAACCTATTGACGATTTTACATTTTTATAAAAATTAAACAAGTATATACAACCGCACAAAGTTCCGCTAAAGATTTCATGCACAATCGAATTACTTGGGTTGCCGATGGCAATGTTTGAAGTCTGATATTTATGAAATAGAGCTGTGATTGAACTTATGGTTTAGTTGAATAACTAACAGCCTGTTTCTGTATGTCGAACGAGTTCAATCGATCGACTGAAATGCATAGAAACAGCGGTTTTTTGGTTATAAATTCAGCTGTTTGTTTCCATTTTAGTCGATCGACAGAGCTCATTCGACCTACAGAAACAGGCTGTAAAGCTCCTTTATTATATTGTTTAGTCTGGTTTAGTCATCTTAATTAAAAAATAGTAATTGGTATTAAAACTATTCTTTCATAAATTAATATCTTAATAATGCTGCAAAAAAGCGTCGCCAAAAAAGAAGTGAAAATGTTCTTTTGGGTCCCGAAAATGTTCTTTGGGTTCTTTGGGTCCTATATTTATAAAGACCTTGAGCTTCAAGAAACAATAATTTATAATAATTTTTATATTTTTTATGATTTTTAATGCATTCTAACGCTTGTTTGAATATTTTCAAAAATTATCGATTTTTGAATAATTTTTACCATTTTATTTATTCTTACTCTTTTTTTAAACTATTTGAAAAAAGAAAACAAAAATTACGTATTAAAATATGAAAAAAACGGAAGTAAAAAAGGTCCTGTATAGTTAATATAATTAACTTCTTTGTGAGGACATTTTTGGAAGTGCTTTTAAAGGTGTGCCTTTAAAACAATTCCCAATTTTTTTGCTGGGAAAAGTGTGGAACTACTTTTAGTTGCTTTATTATATATTATTTTGATGTCTATTTTTTTATTCTTTTTTATGAAATAAAACAATAATTGAACCTATAAGTTCAGTCTATATATTTTTAGCTAGGGGGGCTATAGCCCCCCCTAGGAAAATTGTCTAGCTACGCTAATGTGGGTAACTTGTTATAGGTTGTCCCGCTAATGTAATCTATCCGTTGTTTTGTCTTTTCCCGACGACATCTTGGTACTCGCAAATTGATTCCTATCATTTGGTTCTGAGAAAAATTCGTTGTGTGGTAACCGATTTTGAAAAGCTAAAACATACTTCATAATATTGTATTTATATAAACCATTGATTGGCCAGGTACTTTTTGCAACATTTTAAATAATGTCAAACTGAAGTAGTTCGATGGCAAATTATATATAATTCGCAACGCTTTCTTCTGCATGGATTGTAGTGATTTCAATGTACTGTTATTTTTATTATAAGAATAAGCTGTAACTATATAATTCAGATGTGATTGTGTTAGGCAAGAAAAATCTTTAGTTTCGTACTAGTATCAAATTTGTTTTTATCTTGTACAAAATTCCAATGGCGGGTGCAATCCTTATCTAGATATTTCTCAACGCCTAGATATTAGAATTAGTCTCCCGAATCAGATCACCGTTAATACGCACACTAAGCTCATTATTATTGACTCAAGGATTAGGCCGAAATCTTATCAGCTTCGTTTTCTCTGGATTCAAAATTAGCCTGTTCAGTCTTGCGAATTCCAAGAGCATCCCTGAATCTCTCTCTATAGCTGTCTTTAAGGAAATATCATAATTATACGGACAAAATAAACATACATCATCAGCATACAGAACAAGTTTACGACTGAGTTGAAGATTTTTTAAGTCATTAATATATATCAAAAATAGTAAAGGTCCCAAATCGAACACTTTAGAAAAATCAAAAAATATTCCCGCAACTCCGTTGAAACCATTATCCAAACCACTACTTCCGCATCTAAATCCGTATTGATAATCATACAATAAACGGTTTTCTATACAGTACAAAAAAAGAATATCATAAATAATTTTCTCAAACACTTTATCTATTGTAGATAAAACTGCTACAGGTCTGTAATTTCTAACTGAACTGGTATCTACTGCCTTTGGTATAGGTACCATTGTATGCATCTTTAAAATATCTGGATACATGGATGTGCAACCCATTTCATTAGATTTTTTTCTGTATGGGGTACAATCGCATTACTATACTTTTTAATAAACTTCGGCGATATATTGTCATGACCAAGGCATTTATTCGATTTCAAAAAATCTATAACTTCTATTAAACAATTATTTTCAATGGGATTTATGGAGAATGTAGTATCTACATGGGTCAGACTACGTAGTATTAGCATTATCGCTAAGAAAAATCTCAATACCTCTTTTTAAATCCTCAACTGCACTAAGAAAGAATGTGTTTAAATGGTTGGCCTTTTCATTATTATCCAACACGTTCCCACCTTCACTATCAATATGTCGAATTTCCTTCCGTTTCTTTCTACTTTATTTATGAAATTCCAGCCCCACTTGGGATCTTTTGCCGCTCGATCAATACTCTCACTCACACTTCACCTGTTTGCCACACTTATAATCTTACTAATAAGTTTCAAGGATATATCTACTATTGGATTCTTAATTTTGTTTATGGTATGTCGTTCGACAAACTTTTATCTTACCGTAGTATATTGTTCTTACATAGGATTATATATACGCGACTGAGATTTATGAGATCTAATCGAGGAAATAGATTGGTCCCAATGCGACACTCTATATTGGTTTCTGAGTGGCTGGGAATGCTCTTCTCCATGATTTACAAATAATAAGCAACGCTGAAAATTTTAAGAACAAACTTTTTGATTTCTATCGCACATCATAAAATAATTTAACATCTTTAAATTTTTGTTTTATTTCTAATATTAAATTTTTTATAATCATTGCTTATATATTTTAATATCTAATTTGTGTCTTGCATTCAAACTTGTTTAGTTAATCACTTTCGGTTTTTATTACATATAATTTTGTGAACCTATTTTCAAAGTATTTAAATTTGTTTAATTAATTTTAGTATAATATGCCTTAGGATTTCTATTTGGTATTATATAAATCTTGTACTGTAAATATAAGAACTAAATCTTGTTGTACAAGACCAATAAATGTTAATCAAACAAAACATTTGTCATCATAAATCTAGCATGTTTTTTTAGTTCTCGTCCCAGTAGTTGAAAGTGTAATTGATCTTCCCATACATGAAATAAGTTCTTCCATCTTTTCTGATACAGTTAACGAATCAAAATCTGAATCAGAAGGCAATTTTCAGCATTTTGATAATCACAATAACGCTTTACTACTTCAGTATGATCATTCCTAAATACTTTTGCCTTAATCTTGCATTATATAAGATTGTGATCAGACAGACTGCACTCACAAACATAAATCCTCCCCACAAAATTACTAAAACATGGTCAATGCACGACGAATTGCTTGCGGGTCTTGTTACCATTTCATGGACATTTTCACAACCAAAACTTTGTATTACTGCAAGCAAATCACTGCATAAGGATCCTTGGAGCTGATCTATATTTGAGTACCCAACTAGAACTAAGGGATCACTTCCGTGTTCATTCAAAACTGATTCAATTGTCGTTTTAAATTGCCAAACTGAACATTTCTGGGGGACGATAAAATGATACTAACTTCACAGGTTTCACATCAATCTTAAAATTCAATAAAGAAATAACGATAATCTCTACAAATGATTCACTCCTACAGAACTCCACATTATATAACCAAAAATCTCTTATGTAAATTGATGTACCAGCGTACCCATCTTCTCGACAACAATGACTTCCTTTATAAACTGGAATTGAATAAATTTGCGAAATTGAGCCTTGAAACCATGTTTCCTGAATTGGTATAACAACAGGCACAATCGAAATATCAGCTAATAATGATTTTAACCGATTAAATTTATGCAAAGATGGAACGCTTCTGATAATGTTTTTACTATCTGAGCTCGTGCGATATTTGTTTTCTTGCAATATACTCTTCCATTGGGAGCATAGATTTGTTGATACCCAATGGTCTTCAATGTCTTTGCGTGTTGCAGTCTCTTTGCTCAAAAAGTCATTAATATAAACCGTTTTGGTTTGGACGGTTTCTTTAAATAAAAAATGTGTTTCTTTACTTGAACGAAATTTTCAAAGATTATCTGAAATAACAAGATGTCTATATGCTTCCTCTTTTTTTTCCAATAGACTCATGAGTTTAGGTCCATACATGTATGAGAGAGTTGGAAAAAAATGGGTATGATGTTACGAATCTAAAAAAGAAAAGAAAATGAAGAATTATCAATTTGGTTAATAGGCCTGTTTCTGCACTCTTTTCCGTTCAACATTTATGCCAAAAGAAATTACTTCAAGTAAAGTGTGTTTACTTTTATTTTGTTGTGTCTTTATTGGTACCGTATCTTTACAACTTACATTGCCATACAAGACATAATGACTAATATGGTTTATTTATAATTATATGATGATAAAAATTGTAATTTTAACGGCTAAACTGGAACTTAATACCCACCTTAAGTCATTAAATCATTAAGAGATGTTATTAGGCTCCCTGGTGTTCTTTCTGCGTTAAGTTTTCTGCAGTTTTTCTGAGAAAATAGGAATTTTTACTTTACAGTTTTAATTTTGGAAACACGCCCGTAATAGCGGCCAATTCAAAATGTTTTCCTCTTTTAACTTCTTTATTTGTCAATTGTTGTTTTTTTATCCCTTTTTGTTCGTGTTTTTGTCTAAACGAAAAATTTTAGAGTCACAAATTATTATACATTATTGGTCCCCCGACCACAGCTATTTACACACATGATTGCTACGAATACAATTTTAAAGAGGAATTGGAGAAAATGTTGCAAAGAAACCTGCCAACAAGCAAAATAGATAACGAACGTGTGTGAACCTATAGTCGTGCACTTTTATCTATTCAAGAACAAGAGGCAATTTGGACATCTTGTTATAATTACAAAGTCTTTGGAAATTTCGCTTTAGGTCCAAAGACTTTGTAATTATAACAAGATGTCCAAACCAAAGACAATAAACTTGAGGAAGATAGGAAATTGGCTTGCGTCATACCAAATGTTGCATTTACCATGTTAGTTTCATACATGTTCGTAATTTTTTTATTTGTTTTTCGTTTTTATTTTTTAAATGAAAAACTTAATTTTCTTAATGAAATAATGTTAAATTTTAGGCAACAACAAAAAAACTACATTTTCCCGTTTAAGGAAGTTTATTTCGTGCACTTAATTTCATTTTATTTGCAATTTAATGCTATGTCAATACTTGTCGTATACGCGTTTGGTTCGAGTATTAAACTAATGTGGTAAATGGTTTGATGTGCTCAGTAGCCAATCTCCCATCTTCCTCTTCTATAATCTTTGGTCCAAACTGCCTCTTGTTCTTGAATAGATAAAAGTGCACGACTATAGGTTCACACACGTTCGTTATCTATTTTGCTTGTTGGCAGGTTTCTTTGCAACATTTTCTCCAATTCCTCTTTAAAATTGTAGTCGTAGCAATCATGTGTGTAAATAGCTGTGTTCGGGGGACCAATAATGTATAATAATTTGTGACTCTAAAATTTTTCGTTTAGACAAAAACACGAACAAAAAGGGATAAAAAAACAACAATTGACAGATAAAGAAGTTAAAAGAGGAAAACATTTTGAATTGGCCGCTACTACGGGCGTGTTTCCAAAATAAAAACTGTAAAGTAAACATTCCTATGTTCTCAGAAAAACTGTAGAAAACTTAACGCAGAAAGAACACCAGGGAGCCTAATAGACATCTCTTAATGATTTAATGACTTAAGGTGGGTATTAAGTTCCAGTTTAGCCGTTAAAATTGCAATTTTTATCATCATAAAATTATAAATAAACCATATTAGTCATTATGTCTTGTATGGCAATGTAATTTATAAAGATACGGTACCAATAAAGACACAACAAAATAAAAGTAAACACACTTTACTCATAAGCGTAGGAATGCCTCTGGGGAGGGGGCTTAGACCCCCCAGGAAAATTTTAGCCCCCCCCCCAGAATTTGAAACTCTATTTATGATTTTCAATTTTTCAATAAATGTCAATAGTTTTTTAATTTTTATAACAATTAAACAAGTATATACAATCGCGCAAAGTTCCGCTAAAGAATTTCATGAACAATCGAATTACTTGGGTTGTGGTAGTAGTTGCCGATGGCAATGTTTGAAGTCAGATATTTATGAAATAAAGCTGTGGTTGACCTTTTGATTGATTTAGTTTAGTCAATTTAATTTAAAAAAATAGTAATTGATATTAAAACTATTCTTTCATAAATTAATACTTTAATAATGCTGCGAAAAAGCGTCGCCAAAAAAGTAGTGAAAATGTTCTTTTTGGGTCTAGAAGTGGTGCAAAATTGGCGGAGAAGCAATGAATGTAATATGAGCTTGTGTCACGTATCATACGATACGTCTCTTTTAACTGCATCATATTTGATATTAATTATACCCACCACCATAGAATGGTGACGGGGTATAATAAGTTTGTCATTCCGTTTGTAACGCATCGAAATATCGATTTCCGAATATATAAAGTATATATATTCTTGATCAGGGAGAAATTCTAAGACGATATAAGCATGTCCGTCTGTCTGTCTGTCTGGCTGTCTGTTGTAATCACGCTACAGCATTCAATAATGGAGCTATCGTCCTGAAATTTGGCACAGAATCGTCTTTTGTCTGCGCGCAGGTCAAGTTCGAAGATGGGCTATATCGGGCCATGTTTTGGTATGGCCCCCATATAAACCGACCTCCCGATTTGGGGTCTTTCGCTTATAGAAACCGTAGTTTTCATCCAATTTGCGCGAAATTGAAAATCTAGAGATATTTTGGGACCTTGAAGAGGTGTGCCAAAAATGGTGAGTGTCGGTCCATGTTTTGGTATAGCCCCCATATAAACCGACCTCCCGATTTGGGGTCTTTCGCTTATGGAGTTTTCATCCAATTTGCGCGAAATAGAAAATCTAGAGGTATTTTGGGACCTTGAAGAGGTGTGCCAAAAATGGTGAGTGTCGGTCCATGGTTTGGTATAGCCCCCATATAAACCGACCTCCCGATTTGGGGTCTTTCGCTTATAGAAACCGTAGTTTTCATCCAATTTTCGCGAAATTGAAAATCTAGAGATATTTTGGGACCTTGAAGAGGTGTGCCAAAAATGGTGAGTGTCGGTCCATGTTTTGGTATAGCCCCCATATAAACCGACCTCCCGATTTGGGGTCTTTCGCTTATAGAAACCGTAGTTTTCATCCAATTTGCGCGAAATTGAAAATCTAGAGGTATTTTGGAACCTTGGAGAGGTGTGCCAAAAATGGTGAGTGTCAGTGCATGTTTTGGTATAGCCCCCATATAGACCGATCTCCAGATTTTACTTCTTGGGCTTATAGAAACCGCAGTTTTTATTCAATTTACCTGAAATTGGAAATCTAGAGGTATTGTTGGACCACAAATATGTGTGCCAAAAATTGTGGGTATCGGTCCATGTTTTGGTATGGTCCCAGAGGTGCCAACTCTGACGATTTTTCGTCATTTTGACGATTTTTGATGGTAAATTTGGCCTCTGACGATTTGACGACGATTTTAAACAACTTAGTTATAAGATGACGATTTTTTAAAATGATCGACTCAAGTGTTTCCTTTTAAGGGTTTTTGACGATTTTCCAAAGAGATGTAGTTATAAGTTGACGATTTTCATAGTTGTAATGTAAACATGTTATTTTTGGATCTCAATAATATGACAATTTATATGTAGCTTGCTCCCAGCCGTCTCCAATGTAGAAAGAAATTTCAAAGCAATCAATATAAATAAACCTAAAATTCGAAATCCCTTTGAAGCTTAAACATTGCAAGGTATTCTTTTGTCTATAAACTATTTAAAGCGAAATAATTTTGATTGCTATGAAGCCAGTTTAGTTAAATTCAATTTATTTATTTATTCATTACCGATAATAGTAATAACAAAAAAATTATACATGAGCAAGTAATAAGGATTTAAATTCGCTTGGAGAATAGGAAATTTTTCTGTCAAGAAAATTTTGTTACACAATGTAGTACATATGGTCACAATCAGATATATTAATTTAAATTAATTAAAAATTTATTTCAATTAATCGTCGTTTAAAAAACTGGAAACTATATGACTTACTTAGAGATTTAAATGGCATTATTCATGTAACTAAAATGAATAAACCCCTTTTAATAACAGCTTTATTGTGTATACAATATATGGATGCCTCAGATGTTTGAATAAAATTTTTATTTTGTTCCTAAATCTTTTTTTTTCAACTGTTTTATGAGTGACGATTTTTTGACGAATTCTTTGGGATGAATTGACGATTTTGACGAAAAATATTTTTAAAATTGACGATTTTCAGCCCAAAACAGTTGGCACCACTGTATGGTCCCCGTATAAAACGACCTCCCGCTTTGGGGTCTTGGGCTTATAGAAACCGTAGTTTTTATCTAATTTGTCTGAAATTGGAAATCTAGAGGTATTTTAGGACCATAGAGAGGTGTGCCGAAAATGGTGAGTATCGGTCCATATTTTGGTATAGCCCCCATATAGACCGATTGCCCGATTTTACTTCTTGGGCTTCTAGAATCCGAAGTTTTCATCCTATTTGCCTGAAATTGGAAATCTAGAGGTATTTTCGGGTCATAAAGTGGTGTTCCGAAAACGGTGAGTATCGGTCCATATTTTAGTATAGCCCCCATAAGAACGATCTCCCGATTTAACTCCTTGGGTTTCTAGAAACCGTAGTTTTTATCTGATTTGCCTGAAATTGTAAATATTCTGGTATTTTAGGATCACAAAAACGTATATCGGATTAAGTTTTTATCGGTCCATTTGGTAATGCCTCCATATAGACCGACTTCATTTCTTGAGGGTGTAGAAGGCGCAGTGATCATGAAAATTGCTTGAAACTCAATGAAAAATTTCCAGATTTTACTTCTACAGATTTAAGATTTCAAATCAAGACGTTATTTTATAATTTTCTTGCACACTTACAAGAGATGTTAATTATTCCTCTAGAACTCAAACAAAAATGGTTCTTATAAATCCAGAATCTGACATAGCCCTCATAGGTGAACATTTATTTTCGGGAAGTGTCCTCAAGTTCTCAAGCCCTCCTGAAATTTCAAAGGAAACCCTAATATTTGGTTCATGGTGGTGGGTATTTAAGATTCGGCCCGGCCGAACTTACTGCTGTATATACTTGTTTTTGTATTGATATGGTAACTCTGATATATTTTGAAATAAGTCTTACTTTAACCACTGACTAGAACAGACGAATAAAGTGAATTATTAAACTTAACGGGTTGAGCTTTTATTTTCACACTTGGATATCCTGACACTTGTCATAGGACGCTTGTTTGAAACGTTTTCCCTCGAATAATTTCCAAAATTATCGATTTTTCTATAATGGATTTAGCAGTTTTATGGCAATAATTTGTACCAATTTATTTATTCTTACTCTTTTTTAAACTATTAAAAAAAAAAAAGAAAACAAAAAATTACACATTAAAATATGAAAAAAATGAAGTAAAAAACTTCCTGTGTAGTTAAAATAATTGAGGACATTTTTTGAAGTGCTTTTAAAGTTGTGCCTTTAGAACAACTCACAATTTTTTTTGCTGGGAAAAGTGTGTTATAAATTAATTGTCGAGTTATTTTGATGTCCAATTTTTTATTCAATTTTATGAAATAAAACATTAATTGAACCTATAAGTTCAGTCTATAAATTTTTAGCTAGGGGGGCTATAGCCCCCCCCTAGGAAAATTGTCTAGCTACGCTAGTGACTTTACTTGAAGTAATTTCTTTTGCATAAATGTTGAATGGAAAAAGAGTGCAGAAACAGGCCTATTAACCAAATTGAAAATTCTTCATTTTCTTTTCTTTTTTAGATTCGTAACATCATACCCATTTTTTTCCAACTCTCTCATACATGTATGGACCTAAATTCATGAGTCTATTGGAGAAAAAGAGGAAGCATATAGACATTTTGTTATTTCAGATAATCTTTGTTTTGGTCAAAGACATGATTCTTTAACGGAGGGACACAAATTTCCAAAATTTGTGTCCTAAATTTAATGAAAAACAAAAACTTTTGAAGCAAAGATTACAAACATTATTTTAATTAAAATTTAATTATTTTAAAGAAATATGATCTTAATATTGTGTAAATTGCGCATCCTAAAATTTAAGTTGCGTAATCTTTATTTATTTAATAAATATCAATAGTTTTTTTAAGCTTGAGAAAAAACTATTGACATTTATTAAAAAGAAAAAGATCGAATAAAACACCTAGAAACAAAACATTATTTATTTATTTTTTTACAGTAATACAAAAGCCTTATAAGGCCAAAAATCCGTATTATATAGCATTTACAATCCCAAGTAGAGCTTACATCTAATAAATTGTAGTGTATATAATTAGTAAAATAAAATAAATATTATTATTGATTATGGTTGATTGGCTCCCCAGCCATTAACAAATTATCCATTCAAATAGTATAACAGCCCGCAGTTAGCAATATGATAAAGGTAAAGAAGGGGGAATTGAATCATTGGCGAATGCGTAAGAAAAGAAAACATTATAGCTAAACAAGTCATACTTTTGTTTCAATCAACAGTAGAGAAGTAGTTCTTAAATTTAAGACGGAACGCATTATTAGAATGAGAGAAGACACGAAGCTCTATAGGTAAAAAGTTCCAGCTTCTTACAACACGGACCGTGAAAGATCTCTCATATGCAGATCTAAGATTCCTAGTAGAGTGGGAAAACCCGAACAAATTAAATAAAGGTACAGGTATCTGATGTTTGATAATCTTAAAAAATGACCAAATAAGCCTGAGATCATATAACGATCAAATGACAACCCCAAAAATCGCTTAACAAATGCGGAGACATGCTCCCGAAGACGAGCATTATATACAAACTTTACAATAGAATTCGTAACCCGTTTTAATGTCTGTAAATTGTGCTCAAAGGTGCCTGATTCACCTCCAAACCATATAAAATTTGCGCCAATAAAATCGATTTAGCAAAGTTGAATCTGACCCAAAAAGGAAAAATATATTTGTCGAATACAACCTGCGCAGGGTTCCATTAATTCGAGATTGAATCCAGTCAATGTGGTGTCCAACATTAAGATATCGGTCAATATTTCAAAATATATTTCAGTCGATCTACTACATCTGCTCTGGAATTTCTGGAATATATATGCACATCAAAATCAAGAGCCCCGAATACAATTGATTTAGTCTTAAGATTGTTATAGTTAGACAATTTTGGTCAGCCCGACTGAAAATAAGTTGATCTTTGATTCGAAGGTCATGCCAAAATAAGGATCTGAATTAATCAGAAAGAAGACGTCATCTGCATACAAGAAGGTAGTACATAAATGCCGCTCACAGCATACAGAAAGATCATCCACGTACATAATAAAAAGAAGAGGGCCTAAAATAGAACCATGAGGTACCCCTGACGTCAATTCCCAGATTTACTCCCATTAAATTCCACAAACTGTCTCTTGTCATTTATGAAAAAAAAAAATTGCACGCCGAAGTAGAAAACTGAAATTCAATCCCTAACTTTCGGATCATCGTCTCATAACAAATCGAGTGAAACGCCTTGGTCAGATTAAGGCCTACAAGAGCAGAGTTCATAATTAATGTCTTTCCTAATGGTATCCGTAATGGAGCAAGAGAGACGTGGTGCTATGATGAGAACAGAAAGCATATTGGGAGTAGAAAATCTTGGCTTTAGTATGTGGCAAAGCTGATCTTTCAGTATATGTTCAAAAACTTTCGATAGAACAGGTAGAAGAGAAATTGGTCTCAGGACCATGAATATATGTAGATTTGGGTATGGGTACAACACGGGCAGTTTTCCACAAGGATGGAAACACCGAAGTTGGCAAGATGGTGTTAAATAAATCCAATATTAGATTAGATGTATATGGAAATATTCGCTTAAGAAATTAAATAGAAAATTTATCAACACCAACTGATTTTAAATTGATTTTGCCAATTGCGATCGCAATATTTGTGCCAGTAACACAAGCAAATGAGAAAGAATTATCGAAATCTAGCAGTAAATGGATGCTGCAACCATGTCCAAACATGGTTTTTCTGTGCGTGCATAAATCAATTTATCGTACTAAATTGAATTATCGATAACTACATAAACTAAAAATCGTACCCAATATATTACATTACTCCCCCTTAAAAAATAAAAGCTAAGAAGGAGATGAATTTCAAAAAATAGAAATTAATGAAAATATATACAATAAAATACATCAACGAAATTCATCTGGTGAATAACGAGATACTTCTCTTCTTATCCTGTTACTTCATCTAAGACCTGGAATTTGACTTGTAGTTGGAGTTTCGACATCAGGTTGTGTTGATTGCTGTTGTGTTGGTACATCAGAAATATTTGGTGGAATTGCAATAGGCTGTTTAATAGAAGTTGAGGTTGGAACATCATTGAATTCTGGCTGTATTTATATCGAAATCTCTTGCTTTTGATCTGATGGAAACGAATAATGATGATTGTTGCTTAACTGTATAGGATGATGATAATCAGAATTTCTTGGCTTCATCTGATTTACGTGACGTCTACATTCTCCCATTTCGGTGTCCAAAACGAATAACATTTTCCTAAGTTGTTGCTTGACAGTTCCTGCAATCCATTTAAGCCATTTGTAATAGCGAATAAAAACGGGTTGGTTGATCTCGTATTTGGCATTTGATTCTTCGTAATAAGAATGGTTCATAGTAGATTCCAATAATTGTAACCAATTTGTTTTGACAGGTCTGCCTCGCATTAGTTTTGCAGGAGACTTTCCTTCTTCATTGGGCATAAAACGATAAGTTGATAAGTATTTGAATACTGCTTGTATGGCTGATATGTTCACCCTCAAAAAAAATCGCTTCTTTAACATATGTTCCAAACATATTTTGCAGGAAGCACATATATTATTGCATACTGCCGAAACATTAATATGTTTGTTTTATGTGAACATATTATATGTTTGGAAGCATTTTGAGCCAAAAATATTATATGCTTGGAAGAATTTTTCCCAAACACGATTGTGCTCATTCCCTAACATACTCGTAATTTTCACTTCCACGAAATTTTTTAGTTATTGGAACCTTTCTCTGTAATACAAATAATGTTGAAGAAATTATTCACTTTTATAAATTTTTTAAATTTTACCTTTCGCCTGCACGGAGAATCGAACCGAGGACCATACAGTTTGTAAGCCAACACACTATCCACTGGGCTACGTAGCTGTTATAGTCACCAGTAGATAATTATCGTTTTAAGTTACATTTATATAGCATAGTTTGCAGCGCCCACGAGCCCATGCAAACATAACATTATTTAACAGAAACATACATTTGTTTGCCACGTGGAGCAGTGGTTAGCATGTCTGCCTTGCATGCAAAGGGTCGTGGGTTCAATCCCTGCTCCGACCGAACATTTTTTTTTTTTTTTTTTTTTTTTTTTTTTTTTAATTTACACATTTATATTTATAAAGGGTGATTTGTTAAGAGCTTGATAACTTTTTTTTAAAAAAAAAACGCATAAAATTTGCAAAATCTCATCGGTTCTTTATTTGAAACGTTAGATTGGTCCATGACATTTACTTTTTGAAGATAATTTCATTTAAATGTTGACCGCGGCTGCGTCTTAGGTGGTCCATTCGGAAAGTCCAATTTTGGGCAACTTTTTCGAGCATTTCGGCCGGAATAGCCCGAATTTCTTCGGAAATGTTGTCTTCCAAAGCTGGAATAGTTGCTGGCTTATTTCTGTAGACTTTAGACTTGACGTAGCCCCACAAAAAATAGTCTAAAGGCGTCAAATCGCATGATCTTGGTGGCCAACTTACCGGTCCATTTCTTGAGATGAATTGTTCTCCGAAGTTTTCCCTCAGAATGGCCATAGAATCGCGAGCTGTGTGGCATGTAGCGCCATCTTGTTGAAACCACATGTCAACCAAGTTCAGTTCTTCCATTTTTGGCAACAAAAAGTTTGTTAGCATCGAACGATAGCGATCGCCATTCACCGTAACGTTGCGTCCAACAGCATCTTTGAAAAAATACGGTCCAATGATTCCACCAGCGTACAAACCACACCAAACAGTGCATTTTTCGGGATGCATGGGCAGTTCTTGAACGGCTTCTGGTTGCTCTTCACTCCAAATGCGGCAATTTTGCTTATTTACGTAGCCATTCAACCAGAAATGAGCCTCATCGCTGAACAAAATTTGTCGATAAAAAAGCGGATTTTCTGCCAACTTTTCTAGGGCCCATTCACTGAAAATTCGACGTTGTGGCTCGTTAGTAAGTCTATTCATGATGAAATGTCAAAGCATACTGAGCATCTTTCTCTTTGACACCATGTCTGAAATCCCACGTGATCTGTCAAATACTAATGTATCAAAATCCTAACCTCAAAAGAATCACCCTTTACTATATTAATTTTTTTTAAATGAAACTTCGAAATGTGTGTTATTAAAGATTTATAGTCAGTAACAGTGCTTGATATAAACGAAATTGACTGATTTTTGGATAAAATATTATTTTTTATTGCAAAAATAACAATCTTGTAATAAAAAACTGTTTTTGTACAAAACTTTAAAAATTGGGAGGAATTCAAAAACTAACAAAAGAAGAACGTGGAGTTGAGTATAAACATACATACATAATTTTATAATATAAACATAAATTTATTTAGGAGTGAACAGTTTTTTACTAGCATTTAACACCATCGCTCTAAAATTCCTTTTATTTTTCTTTAATAATTCATTTTAAAGAAAATAAACTTTTTAAATTGTTTTAGCTGTAAAACTCGAACTTAATTCCCGCTTTTATATTTGATGGTGTCCGTCAACTCCTCGTGGACTACTTTTTAATAAAGAGGAACTAAAGTTTGTTTTTTTACATTTTACTGTGTAATTTTTCACTATTTCCTCCTTATTTCATTTTACTGTCCCAACTCTAAAAAGAGTATAGTGCCCTTTCGTTATTTTTATGAAGACCCCTGATTTCGTTTAACGAACCAAGAAAAAAATTGTGCCCATAATGCCAAAATGATAAACAAAACACATGTCCACACATACATAAAATGCTGCTCTCAAGGCGAAAACATAAGCAGTTTGTTTTTTCAAATGTCTATTCTCTTGGTTCAGAATGTATATTCTCTTTATTCAAATTAAATAATATTTAGACTTAAACATATCAAATTTTTGGCCTTATCATAAAACAGTTTTCCGAAACAACATACAAGCGGTTTCACAGAAATTGTTCTCTTTTGACTCTTTTGCTGTGTTATATTGATATCTTTCGTCAACTCTCCCGGTTTCCATCTTTATTTCTCTCTATACTCTCTCTGTCGCTTTGAATAAAATATCACAACATATGTATGTTTAGTCGAAATTTGTAAATTTATATATGTTTGTATTCACACATATGATTTTTATGAAACATTGATGCCCCAAACATAATATATTCTAACATATTAACATAGATGTCCCAACCATTTAGTGTTAGTTTAGGAACATTACATGTTCGCACTTAAATATATTGTGGTTTAAAATCGTGCCCGAAACACATTTTGTTTATATCGGAACATATGAAAAACATATTTTTCTAACAGTGTTGTCATTCATGTTTTTACGAACAGCTGTTTTGAAACTTCTAACAAATCTTTCAGCTAACCCATTGGAAGCTGGATGAAACGGTGTTGTTGTAATATGTTGTGTTCCAAGAGTTGCACAAAACTTTTTGAATTCAGCCGACGAAAACTGAGGACCGTTGTCACTAAAGATGCTGTCTGCAATTCCCTCAATTAAAAAAATTTATGGTAATGCTGATATGGTGTCCTTTGCTGTTGTACTTGACACCGTATAGAAATTGTGAAAATGCGTCAACAATTATGAGCCACATTGAATTAAATATCGGCCCAGCGAAATCGATATGTATACGTTGCCAAGGTTTAGTTGCGTTTGGCCAACTTTGATAAATCTTATGAGGAGATTGATTTTCTATTTTACAAGTATCACATTTAGAAGCGATAAGTTCAATGTCTTTATCTATGTTTTCCCACCATATGTTTTGTCTGGCTAACTGCTTCATTTTTACTACACCCCAATGTCCCTGGTGTAATAATTGTAATGCTTGGCTCTTCAAGGCGTTTGGTATAATTACTCGGACATAATCGGTTTGAAAACAAAGCATATCATTTTGAATTGTTAATGAATGTCTTCTGTCGAAAAAAAAAATTTAATATGTTGATTGTGGCACTTTAATTGATCAGGCGAACCTTTCTCCACATAGTTACGTACTAGGCTTAAAATTTTGTCCTGTTTAGCAAACTTACGAATTTGATTTGGATTGATTGGAAAATCATCGAAGATAATGTTGTAGAACGCTTCTTCTTGCTCAAATTTGTGATCAACTCCAGATGGAAGGCGCGATAGTGCGTCGGCATTACCATATTCAGTCACTAAAGGCTTGTGGTCAGTTATCAAACAAATTTTCTTCCATAGAGATATTGATGAAAAATGTTTATCTCCAAACACAATAGCAAGTCCTTCCTTCTCTATTTGGCTATACTTTATTTGATGTTGATCCAATGTTTTAGAAGCAAATGCGATAGGCTTTTCAGTGCCATCCGGATATACGTGAGAAATTACAGCACCAATACCGAAAGGTGATGCATCTGTTGCAAGATGCAACAGTAATTCATCTTGAAAATGTGCGAGTTGTGCTGCATTAATAATATGTTGTTTAAGTTCTTCAAAAGCTTGCTGTTGGGAAGCACTCAATTTGAATTTGGTATTCTTTTTGCGAAGATTGTTGATTGGAGCGGCGATAATCGAAAAATTTTGGTACGAAGCTATGGTAATAGTTAGCTTTACCCATAAACGCTTCCAATTGTTTAATGTCTGTAGGAGGTTTCATATTTTTCACGGCTGCAACCCCTGACTCGTCTGGCAGAATTCCTCCTGCACTTTGTTGACCAAGATTGTAATTTTTTTTTTGTAAGAACTGAAATTTCCCCTTTTTGCACTTGATACCATTATTCTGAAGGATGTTAAGAATGTTCTCCAGTCTTGTAAAATGTTCAGCTAAAGTTGGAGCTGATATAATTATATCGTCAATATAATTAGCACATCCATCGATACCATGAATAAGTTGTTCAATATATTTTTGAAAAATAGCTGGAGCGCTAGCGATGCAGTAGGGAAGTCATTGATATTGGAGTAGTCCAAGCGGCGTGTTGATTACCATAATATTTTTGGATTCTTCATCCCGTTCCATTTGAAGATAAGCATCTTTCAGGTCAATCGTCGAAAAGAATTTGCCATCGCGTATTTTATGTAATAAAATTTCTCGAGTTGGTAATGGATATTGTTCAATTTCGATCTGTTGAGTAATGGCTACCTTGAAGTCACCACAAATTCAAATTGCATTATTTGGCTTTTTTGCTAAAACAATGGGTGATGCCATGCCCACTGGCTGAATTTAATTGGTTTTAATATTTGTAAATTTACAAGTCTGTCCATTTCTTCATTTGAGCAAATGGTATTTGTTTGCTACGAAAAAAATGCTGTGCATCCGGCTTTAGTTTAATACTTGCTTTAAAGTTTTTATGGAAGCTAAGGCGGGCCTTGTATTTAAGGCATAGTTCTTCTATTTTTTGTTTGCATGATTCATTAATTGTGTTCACTTTTTGAATTTTAAAACCGAATTCATCAAATAAATTAATTCCAAAAAGTTTTTCACCCAGTTCTGTGTTCACTTCCTTTTCTTTATTTCAACATTTGACGTTTGTAATTAGTTCACCAAGGATGGGTATTATCTTTTTCCCGAATCCATATAAAATTCGTTTAGTTTTCACTAATTTTGGTTTTTTCAACAATTTATAGGTTTTCAAATTAATTAATGATATTGATGCACCTGAATCCCAAATTTACCATAAATTTGCAGATTAATGTAAGCTTTCGAATTATTGTTTAATATTGAACCGGTTACGTCAAAAATATTTTCAACATTATCAACGTTATGATGTTGTTTACCACTGTGTCTTATTGACTTGTTGTTATATACTTTGTTATTATTTAATTTTGCAGACATGGTGCTATGTGTCCAATTTTACCGCACTTATTACACACACTATTCTTGTATTTACATTGTTCCCTTGTGTGAGATTGAAAACATCCCGAACACGACTTTAATTTGTTTTTATATAGATTTTTTTCTTTTGTATTTTTCCCGATCGCTTTTATGTTAAGTTTGTTTTCATTATTGCTTTTAATTGATGCCACTGTTTTTGTTGGTGCTTCATACCAAAGATTATAGAAGAGGAAGATGGGAGATTGGTTTCTGAGCACATCAAACCATTTACCACATTGGTTTAATACTCGAACCAAACGCGTATACGCCAAGTATTGACATAGCATTAAAATGCAAATAAAAATAAATTAAGAGCACGAAATAAATTTCCATAAAGGGGAAAATGTAATTTTTTTGTTGTTGCCTAAAATGTAACATTGTTTCATTAAGAAAATTAAGTTTTTCATTTAAAAACTAAAAACGAAAAACAAATAAAAAAATTGCATGGTAAATACAACATTTGGTATGACGCAAGCCAATTTCCTATCTTCCTCAAGTTGATTGTCTTTGCTTCATACGACTCTGCTATAAGCAAAACATCTTCCAGCGATGCTTGCTGCTTGTGTAACGCTGCTGCGCGAACTGCATCATGAGGAGTATGAACAATAATTTGGTCGCGTATCATGTCGTCGACATAACTTGAAGAACATGTATCGGAGTTGCAAACGAACACACACTCACGAGCAAGACCACGAAGATCTGCAACCCATTCTTTATAGGTTTGACCACATTTCATTTCGCTTTTAAAAAATTCATACCTAGCTGCAACAATATTATGCGAGTCTTTGAAATGCTCCGTTAATTTTGCCGTTAGATCGCGAAATGTTTTGTCTTCTAAGTTGGAAGAACCAAATAAGTTTTTTAGCAAATCATATAACTCTGGTCCTATCCACGACAGAAAAAAATGATTTTTGTTTCATAGGTTGTGAAACAGAATATGCTGCAAAATGTTGATTTAATTGCTCCAAATATGAGTCCCACGATTGGTTGTCTTTGATGAATGCGTGAAAAGCCGGCACCAGTTGATGGCTACCGCTGCTAGTAGTGTCAGTTGAAAGTTTTTCCAACATTGCTTGCATCCACTGTTGTTGTTGTGTCAGTAAATTTGTAGCAAATTCCTGTTGTTGCTGTAGAAGCACGGGAATATTAATATTATTGTCATCGACCGGCAGTATGAATTTTAGAACGGTTGTTCGTCACTTATACAAATTACTACCACACACGCACGAAAAAAATACTTTTCTTTTATCTCGTCGCCAACTGTTATGTTTGAGTCATTGAAACGCACGCATAGAGAGCTATTGTGAGACTGTTTTATTCAAAGTAGTTAGAGATGGCTTAAGGCTAACATGAATCAATTTATCGTACTAAATTGAATTATCGATAACTACATAAACTAAAAATCGTACCCAATATATAACAAGGTTGACTATCCGAGTGTATATTAATGCCAACATTTGTTGGAGCATTACTTTTCAGCCAATTCGCCACCTGCCTTATTGCTAACATTTCAGCCTGAAGAACACTACAGTGATTAGGTAATCGCAATTCGAAGTTCCAGGTCTTTAGAATATACTCCGAAACCCACATGTCCATCCAATGTGGAGTCATCAGTATAGAAATCTATATAACATTTATTCCCCGTGATCTGTGTGCACCAAACCTCACTGTTGAGTGTAATCTACTACGTGTGGCACATCTGGCATTATTTTGAGGACTGAACTGTGACCGTACGTTTTTCCGACTAAAGGCAATAGATGCAGCATGACATTAATGGAATATGTCCCTGTCTTACTAAATGCGCCTGAGATACACAAGCACGCCTTACGCTGAACTTGATCTACACTACTTGGCTGCAGAAGTGCCGGCCACCAGAGCACAACGCCATATAGGATAATAGGTCCAACGACTGCAGTGTATAGCCAATGCACTATTTTTGGTTTTAGTCCCCACTTATTTCCTATTGTCTTTTTGCACGGGTACAAAGCTACCGCGACTTTTCTCGCTCTTTCTTCAATATTAAGCTTAATGTTCAGCTTCCTGTCCAAAATAACCCCAAAGTATTTGTCACACTCACCAAACGGAATTTCAATACCACCTAAGGAGATTGGCTTAACCGTGTGAATTTTGCGTTTTATTTCTGTCTTTGCAGGATTTACCGCAAGACCATTCTCTTTCACCCTTTTATCACTCATCCGGATGCCGGCTACATTACAAAAATAAAATCAATTTAAGTTCTAAAGCCACAGAAATCACTTTTTTACTGAAAACACATTTTATTCCAAAAGAAATTCAATTGGCACAACGACATGGAACAAAAGGAAGAATATTGTATTGTAGAAAATTTTAATTGATAAGAGCTGATCAGCATGTACCGCGAAGGTTAGGTATAGACCGATAGTCTAAGCCTGGTAGTCTACTCAGTCCATTGTAAAGAATTTCTGTATTATTTTATTGCCGAGGCCCAACGGCGTCTCTTATAGCTGTGAAACTACTTACAGATCGTTTGAAACACTCAGAAATATGGCTAGTATTACTGATAGAGTATAATTCTTTTTGGTGTTGTATCGAAACTGGGATTGAAGCCATTTGCAAGACGATTCGCATGCGTGTGACTACAGTCGCCCATTTCGGATATGTTGAAAAAGTCACATGGCGCAAGAAAGGTTGCATGATGCAAATGAGTCTAAAGTCGCACAAATGTAACACTGACTGCGAATACGGGCATGAATTTGAGGCCATAAAATCCAACGGTTATGAGAGCCGTAGCTCGAATATTACAAAACAAAAGCATTTATCTACAAAGCCTCATTTAAGACTGACTCCCTTATTTGATTATGAAAATAATGGCATAAAGCTGGCATAGTTGAGTCAAGTAAAAACCTCAGCTCTTAAATATGTGGAAGTGTCAATAATTAGGAAAGGTTTTCAAATTCGCTTACGCCTTACACAAAATGAAGTACACTCACACAAGAGGTGTTTAATTGATTACTTTTCATCCGCATCATGACAGCTCATACAGTAGTCATTATACTTCGCGCCAATAGTTTCTGCAAAATCCCCTATCAGACAGCGACCCGTTATAGCAGATATCAGGAGTGAAGTCTGACGTTTTGAGAACACTAGCATATCTAGTGTCCGGTTTAAGTTTTAATTGGGGCCATATTTGCTTGGTGTCGTTACAACCCTTACAATTCTCCAA
The DNA here is from genome assembly GCF_050003625.1 of Haematobia irritans. NCBI lineage: Eukaryota > Metazoa > Arthropoda > Insecta > Diptera > Muscidae > Haematobia > Haematobia irritans. Next base: position 63,481,531 of record NC_134400.1, read on the forward strand.
TCGAACATTTGCCATCATAACAGCCTTCTCACGCATTAACAGCTTGCAGGTAGCCAGAGGCATACCAACAGATTCCAGTTCCCCTGGAATATGAAAGGTAGTTCCTAGCCTTGCTAACTCATCCCCTTCGCAGTTCCCCGGTATGTTCCTATGCCCAGGCACCCATATTATGTGAATATTGTACTGCTCAGCTATCTCGTTGAGAGATTTGCACAGTTGATGGCCGTTTTCGAGATAAGGAACACAAAATTCAATTCGCCACCACTTTTATTGCTAATATTTCAGCTGATTATGTAATATTTTCGCTATTCGAAGTTCCAGGTCTTTAGAATATACTCCGAACACCACTTGTCCATCCAATTTGGAGCCATCAGAGAAGAAATCTATATGATGTTTATTCCCTGGGGTCTGTGTGCACCACGCCTCACTGTTGGGAATTAGAATTTCAAACTTTTTGTCGAAAAGTGGTTTCACCAGAGTGTAATCCACTACGTTTGGCACATCTGGCATTATTTTGAGGATCGAACTGTGACCGTACCTCTTTTTCCGACTACAGCGATAGCTCGCGCAACCGCACAACCGTTGTTGCAGCTGTCTGTTTGGCTAAAATGTCTAAAGGCAAGAGATGCAGTATGACATTAAGGGAATCTGTTCCTGTCTTACTGAATTTGCCTGAGATACACAAGCAAGCCATACGTTGAACTATATCTAAGCTTGTCGGCTGCTGAGGTGCCGGCCACCAGACTACAACGCCATATAGCATTATAGGTCTAACCACTGCTGTGTGTAGCCAATGCATAATTTTCGGTTTTAGTCCCCACTGTTTTCCTATTGCTATTTTGCACGAGTAAAAAGCTACCGTGGCTTTTCTCGCCCTTTCTTCAATATTAAGCCTAAAGTTAAACTTCCTGTCCAAAATAACGCCAATGCATTTTGCACACTCACCAAAGGGTATTTCAATACCCCCTAAGGATATGGGCTTAACCGTGGGAGGTTTGCGATCGTTGCAGTACATGACTAGTTCTGTCTTTACAGGATTTACCCCAATACCATTCTCTTTCGCCCATATCTCAGTCATCCGGAGGGCTCTCTGTTTAATATCTTTGTATGTGGATGGGAATTTTCCCTGACTGCTAGAGATAGTGATAGTGAGCTTTCAAGCTGACTAGTTCATGCAGTGCGTTCTCAGTAGACCTGTTCTTCGAGTATGCATGCTGCCGTTTCTTATATAAATATCTAGGATCCTCTCCGCGGTCTTAAGTAGGAATGACAATAAGCCGATTGTTCGGAAATCCTTCACACTCGAGTGAGAGGCTTTTCCCGCTTTAGGTATGAAAACTACTTGTGATACATCCTATTTTTGGTAACGAAGGTTGGTGCATCTCCCTTATAGCAAACTACCAGGTTAGTACGCAAAATAAATTCTATTAACGACTCTCCCCAAATAAATACTATGATGTGCATTTGCATCACATCCCATAATAAGTTTTGTCTTTGTTTTCAGTGACTTCTCAACCTAGGTCTTAACGGCACATATCATGTCCCATGTAGACCGAAGATCCTCAATATTTGCATTTGGCTGCCTCTAGACTGACTGCGACAGTGTCTGCATTGCTCAATGAAGGAGGATGGAATAAGTTTAGTTCGTTTTTGGCACTTAGACATGCTCTATTTATATCTTTACTTGCAAAAGTTTGAAATACGGAGTGCTTAATTCACAGATCTTGTTCTTATGGTTCTTGGCTAAGAACTATATATGTATATGTCTCCTTTCATCAGGAGAACTTTTAAAGCAGCACAAGCAGCCTTACAATGGTGAAGATTTATCTGAAGGAACCGTCACATCAGCCGTTTCGATTGAGTCATAAAGGGCTTCCTCTTCAAAGCTTTCGGTGACTCTCACAACAATCCGCGGTTCAGCTTTGGTTTTTGTGTCTCTTTCGGCTTCGCAAGCCGATTTTTTCACTTCTGACTCTAACGGAGGCTTGTCCGTTTCGGAATCCTTTAGCTGATCGCTTTTGTATACCTTCATATGGATCTCATGAAAGCCATAACCTACACGACTTTGGGTCTGGGCTAGATGTGGCAGCGACCCAATGTTCAATATAAACACCGCATGTCGTCTTGGTCCATCCACCTCATCCAAACGACCAACCTTCCAATCGGTGGTTGGAAGATCTGGGCCACATTCCTTTAGTCTGTTTAATATTGATTCAGGATCAGGAGGGTTTGCAGGTATCCATGTATGTGCTCTAGGTTTAGCCGGTAAGTCTTTTTTTTTGCCCAAATGTATAACTTCAGTGGACCCTGAAGTTAGCAACCCAGTGGATGAATTTGAATTTCTCTGCATGGTGGCTTAATTTACCACGACACTTGAAATTCGTACTTGGTACTTATTACGATGAAATAATCCACGTCCGTTCAGTTCGACGGTTGAATGAAAATACCAGACCAAGATCAGAATTTGGATGTAAGTTTTGTAAACATCTTAGAATTGTGAAAGACTTAAAACTGCGAGAGCCTTCCTTCGCTGGCCAAATCGGTTCGCGTCCTTTACTCTTACAACCACTTTCCCATAACAGCATTATTTTATTTAAAAAATTCCCATAACAGCATTATTTTATTAAAAAAAATAGAGAAATTGAAAAAATCTAACATGGGGCGATATGACTAGAACAATTTTGTAGGAAGGGTAAGGCACAATATCTGCATGACAAAAAATATAGCTTGCGCTATTGCCGAAAAATAAAGCAGAGCTTCATTTATATTGCAGGGAATAATCTAGAGCTTCGAAAAAATCGATATTTTTTCGCTGGGTGTCCTATATGAAAATATCTATACCACCTTATAATTACACTCAAAAAACAGTTTATCTGGATCCAAAGATTTTGATCTTCCTTAAGGATTTGGGTTCCGAGTCAAAGATGCGGCTTCTTCAAAATAAACACATTTTTAACGACCTATCTGGCTTTAAATATAGGATCAATGAAATGGAAATTAGGATACAAATTTCATTTATCGAATTTTCATTCATAAGTCTATTCACGTACAAACAAATGCAAGTTTAAAAATCCAAATAATAACGGATACATCAAAGTAAAAAATGTTTTCTTAATTCCAAAAAAACTTTAAACCAAAGATGCTAATACCTCCAAATAAGACTGTATTTGAAGAGTTTTAACCTTAAATCTAAAGATTCAATATTTCAGTCAATTTCATGACGATTTCTTTAAATCAAAAATGTTTCCTAACTTTGAAGAAAATTTGCCTTAATTTTTTCCTAAATTTCATAAAAAATTCTTTGAAGCAAAGATTATAAATTTTATTTTAATTAAAATTTAAAAATATATTAAAGAGATGTGTCCTTAATATTTTGTAAATTGCGCATCCTAAAATTTAGGTTGCGTAATCTTTAATATCACATACATATTTTTTTCAGTGAATGTTTATATTTTGGTTTTCCATCTTTAGTTCCACCGACTCTTCGGGCTCTTCCACACAACGGACAAGTAACGGCAAGAAAAGGAAGTACAGTCACACTGGAATGTAAGGCATCTGGAAATCCTGTTCCTACAATTTATTGGTTCAAAAAAGATATGTTTTCTGGTCCTACACATTTGTCAGACAGTTCAACGCTAATATTGGAAAATGTTGATAGACATCATGCAGGCATATATCAATGTTCAGCTGACAACGGTGTAAAAGAGAGAGTTTCAATGGATATTCAATTAACTATTTTATGTAAGCAGCTAATCCCGAAAAGACTTCACGTAAAATACTTTTAAATTATTTTTCAGCTCCTCCGGAGATAACTGTAGAGAAATCTTGGGTTCATGCGGCTGAAGGTTACGATGTGGAACTAGTTTGCATTGTGCATGGGGATGTTAATTCAGAGGTTAGTATGGACATAATTTACAATATTCAATTTATTCGTTAAATCTGATGATAATTCACATCGGCATATAAATTTGATTTATTTATTATTGTAAATAGATTTTTTAGTAGTTACCCTATTTTTTTATTACCTTATGAACAAGTACATAAGTTCAGCCGAGTCTTAAGTACCCACTACCATGGATCATTTAAAATGATTTCTTTTAAGCAACTTTTTATAATGGATTACTGGACATCTATATGATGATTAAAAATATCAATGAATCTGAATCTGTAAATAAAATAAAACTAGCACCATATAAGCACATTAAAAAGAGATGCCGTTTGCATATAAAACCTAAGGTAATTCATACTGCACTGAAAAAAATATTGTCGTGAGGTCAAAGATTTCATGTCTTTAAAATACGAATACAACTTTTGCTTAGCGTAGAAGACGCATTTCTCTAAAATAAAGTTATTTTCCTTGTCCAAAAGTCGATAAACTTTTCAATGAAGTCGTATTGTCCTCATAATTAAGTGATTTGACTTAAAAATCTTAACATGAAAGAAAAAATTTATAGGCTAAGGTCAACTTGACTTTAATAATTCAGAAAAATTCTTTAAATTTAATGAAATTGTCTTTAAATTGGTTGTCTTTTTGCATCTTGACTACAAAGCAAAAAATCGTTCAAATATAGGACATGTTTTTCAAAACTTTATTTTAAAGAAGTTTTTTACTTCAAACATAGCATAATTTCTACTGGATGTCGAGTCTTAATTTGGAAATTAAAGTTGCCGTTAACTCGGTTTTAAAGGACTTTGGTAGCATACGAAGAAAAAAAGCTGAGAAAGCGAAAAATTAAAATTTGCTTCCTAGAAGCAAGTACACAAAACTTAAATTAAAAAGAGAATTGTGTCTTAAAGGTATCCTTACTTGTATTCTCCGCTTCTTTGGCTTGGAATCAATACCAAATTTTTTGAAGTAAAGACAAAATCTTTGGAACCGAGTATGCTTTTTTTCAGTGTGCTTAAAAATTAACAATAAATGGTAAAGGTGGAATTACATAAACTAATTTTCTTCTATCAATCCAATTAAAAAAGATGCAAGAATCAAACATGTTATTATTTCGCCTATTAAGATAAACGGTGTTGAAAATTAAATAATTTACTCATCTTTTTCAATTACATTAATCAAATTTCCAGTACCACAAGTACATAAGAAAGAATTGTCAAAACTTTGAATTCTATCTATATTAACTCCAACAGCTCTAAACAAGCTACATATCAAATCATACCAAATCCATACTTTCATAATCATGAACCACTATGAATTCCTGTAACGGATACATGCTAATGTCAATCAAAGCATACGTCAACTTTATAACGAAAATGTATCTGGTGGAAACATAAAGCCAAAAAGATTTTCAACTCTGTCACTTCAATCGCTCCTACAGAGTGTCCAATAAGGTCCATCTCAAAGAGTGGGGTAGACCTTAAAACAATCTTCAGCCCGCTTCTGTGTAGTTTAGAGGCTGTCAAAATCGTCAGATGATTTGTTCCATGTTGTCCATCTGCAACTTCCACAATTAACCCCTTTGTTCGTCAAAAAGCCATTGTCGCTTATTCGCTATTTGATCTTAAGAATAACAGGTGATTATCTCAAACAAAAAATGGTCAAGCACATGAGAGAACTCGTCCGCGTCTATTTTAGAGTCAAACAATACTCTGCGTTATAATTATTCAACTATTTCAAAGATTCATTCTAATCTGTATTATAATTATACAACTATTTCAATGATTATGTAACTACCAAAATAAACTCTCAAAGAACCATCTGACTTAGTAGTTGTTTATATTGTTGCATTTTATAAGCATATCAAAATTTTGGCCTCATCATAAAACAGTTTTCTGAAACAACATACAAGCGGTTTCACAGAAATTGCCCTCTTTTGATTCTTTCGCTGTGTTATGTTGATATCTTTCGTCAACCCTCCCGGTTTCTATCTCTATTTCTTTCTCTATACTCTCTCTGTCGCTCTCTGAATAAAATATCACAACATATATATGTTTACTCGAAATTTGTAAATTTATATATGTTTACATTCACACATATTATTTTTATGAAACATTCATGCCCCAAACATAATATATTCTAACATATTAACATATGTGTCCCAAACATTTAGTGTTAGCTTAGGAACATTACATGTTTGCACTTAAATATATTGTGTTTAAAAATTGTGCCCGAAACACATTTTGTTATATCGGAACATATGAAAAACATATTTTTCTAACCAGAAATATTGATTTTAGACTCCATAAAACATACTGATCGACTCAGAATCACCTTCTGAGTCGATCTATTCATATTGGTCCGTTCATCGGTCGGTCTGTCTATGTATTGTTCGCAGGATTCCGGTCCAATTCTTTTGATGAAACTTACTTTTCATATATATGCATATATGCAAAATTCAAGCGTGGTGAAATGAGCACGGAGGACGGTGAACGCAGTGGACGCCCGAAAGAGGTGGTTACCGACGAAAACATCAAAAAAATCCACAAAATGATTTTGAATGTCCGTAAAATGAAGTTGATCGAGATAGCAGAGGCCTTAAAAATATCAAAGGAACGTGTTGGTCATATCATTCATCAATATTTGCATATGCCGAAGCTCTATGCAAAATGGGTGCCGCGCGAGGTCACATTTGTCCAAAAACAACAACGTGTTGATTATTCTGAGCGGTGTTTGCAGCTGTTAACTCGTAATACATCCGAGTTTTTCCGTCTGAGTACTATGTTCAGTTTTCAAGCTGAAAACCAGCTTGTTTTCACGGTTACTTTTTTTAATTAATTAATTTAGAAATATAAAATTAGTTGCAATCAATTCCTTGGATCTTTTCCATCCATTATTTGGTAAGACTTGATCAAAATATAATCGTCTTCATAAATATATTTGTACTTTTAATTTAGTGTTTTGGTGAAAACATCGAACATAGTACTCACCTATATGTGACAATGGATGAAACATGGCTCCATCACTACACTCCTGAGCATTAGCGTAGCTAGACAATTTTCCTAGGGGGGGGCTATAGCCCCCCTAGCTAAATAGTGATATTTCATTTATTTATATATCAATTAATGTTTTATTTCATAAAAATGAATAAAAACAAGTATATACGGCCGTAAGTTCGGCCAGGCCGAAGCTTATGTACCCTCCATCATGGATTGCGTAGAAACTTCTTCTAAACACTGCCATCCAGATTCGAATTACTTAAGTTGCGGTAACGCTTGCCGATGGCAAGGTATCTTAAAACCTCCTAACACCATCTTCTAAATTGTATGTAAGTCCATACGTGGTATATATTAAATCAAAAAAGATCGATCCAATACGTATATAATTCAGTTTGACAAAGTAGAATTTTTACAAAATTTTCTACAGAAATAAAATTTTAACAAAATTTTCTATAGAAATAAAATTTTCACAAAATTTTCTATAGAAATAAAAATTTGGACAAAATTTTCTATAGATAGAAAATTTTGACAAAAATTTCTACAAAAAATAAAATTTTAACAAAATTTTCTATAGAAATAAACTTTTGGCAAAATTTTCTATAGAAATAAAATCTTGGTAGATTATTTTTGGCTCGAGTGGCAACCATGATTATGAACCGAATAAAATTTGAACAACATTTTCTATAGAAATAAAATTTTGACAAAATTTTCTATAGAAATAAAATTCTGACAATGATGAAAATTTTATTATGATCCGAATAAAATTTTAACAAAATTTTCTCAAGAAATAAAATTTTGGTAGATTATTTTTGGCTCTAGTGGCAACCATGATTATGAACCGATATGGACCAATTTTTGTGTGATTGGACCAATTTTGGTATGGTTGTTAGCGACCATATACTAACACCACGTTCCTAATTTGAACCGGATCGGATGAATTTTGCTCCTCCAAGAGGCTCCGGAGGTCAAATCTGGAGAACATTTTATATGGGGGCTATATATAATTATGGACCGATTCTGCCACGGTTGTTAAAGATCATATACTAACACCATATTCCAAATTACAACCGGATTGGATGAAATTTGCTTCTCTTGGAGACTTCCCAAGCCAAATCTGGGGATCGGTTTATATGGGGGCTATATATAATTATGAACCGATGTGGACCACTTTTTGCATGGTTGTTAGAGACCATATACCAATATCATGTACCAAATTTCAGGCGGATCGGATGAAATTTGCTTCTCTTTGAGGCTTCGCAACCCAAATCTGGGGATCGGTTTATATGGGCGCTATATATAATTATGGACCGATGTGTACCAATTTTTGCACGGTTGTTAGAGACCATATACCAATACCATGTACCAAATTTCAGCCGGATCGGATGCAATTTGCTTCTCTTTGAGGCTTCGCAAGCCAAATCTGGAGATCGGTTTATATGGGGTCTATATATAATTATTGACCGATGTGGACCAATTTTTGCATGGTTGTTAGAGACCATATACCAACATCATGTACCAAATTTCAGCCGGATCGGATGAAATTTGCTTCTCTTTGAGGCTCCGCAAGCCAAATCAGGGGATCGGTTTATATGGGGGCTATATATAATTATGGACCGATGTGGACCAATTTTTGCATGATTGTTAGAGACCATATACCAACACCATGTACCAAATTTCAGCCGGATCGGATGAAATATGCTTCTCTTAGAGGGTCCACAAGCCAAATCTGGGGATCGGTTTATATGGGGGCTATATATAATTAAGGACCGATATGGACCAATTTTTGCATGGTTGTTAGAGACCATATACCAACACCATATACCAAATTTCAGCCGGATCGGATGAAATTTTCTTCTCTTTGAGGCTCCGCAAGCCAAATCTGGGGATCGGTTTATATGGGGGCTCTATATAATTATGGACCGATGTGAACCAATTTTTGCATGGTTGTTAGAGACCATATACCACCACCATATACCAAATTTCAGCCGGATCGGATGAAATATGCTTCTGATAGAGGCTCCACAAGCCAAATCTGAGGGTCCCTTTATATGGGGGCTATACGTAAAAGTGGACCCATATGGCCCATTTTCAATACCATCCGACCTACATCGATAACAACTACTTGTGCCAAGTTTCAAGTCGATAGCTTGTTTCGTTCGGAAGTTAGCGTGATTTCAACAGACGGACGGACGGACGGACATGCTTAGATCGACTCAGAATTTCACCACGACCCAGAATATATATACTTTATGGGGTCTTAGAGCAATATTTCGATGTGTTACAAACGGAATGACAAAGTTAATATACCCCCATCCTATGATGGAGGGTATAAAAAGTGTTGTTCCACCAAGGCAACGCACCGTGCCACAAGTCATTGAGAACCATGGCAAAAATTCATGAATTGGGCTTCGAATTGCTTCCCCACCCACCATATTCTCCAGATCTGGCCCCAGCGACTTTTTCTTGTTCTCAGACCTCAAAAGGATGCTCGCAGGGAAAAAATTTGGCTGCAATGAAGAGGTGATCGCCGAAACTTAGGCCTATTTTGAGGCAAAACCGAAGGAGTACTACCAAAATGGTATCAAAAAATTGGAAGGTCGTTATAATCGTTGTATCGCTCTTGAAGGGAACTATGTTGAATAATAAAAACGAATTTTGACAAAAAGAAAATGTGTTTTTCTTTGTTAGAATTATCAGCCAACCTGTTAAAAGAAAACAGGCCTAATATAAACAACGTATAAGCGACAATGGCAAATGTCAAACACATGCAGTACTACATAGATAGACGCCGTTGTAATCGTATTAATAAACAATACACAGCGACGTAATTCATGTGGTTCCAGTCCTGTCTACACCCAGAAAAAAGTGCCTTCGAATCTAAAGGAAAAAATTTTCATCAATATAGTTTATCCATTTTATTTCCATTAAGGTAAATTTTTGTGAAAAATAATAAAATTTACTCGTTTCAGTAAAAAAATCCTAAACTGTAAGCAGTTAGGAATAGTTCATTAACTAGAATAAGGTATGGAATTTTACTCATACTATTTTCTTCGCTGGGTATAGGAATTTACTACTGAAAAAGAAAATTTTATTCACCGATAACAAAGCATTCGTAAAAATAAACAAAAACCGAACTAAAACCAAGTTTCCTCAAAATTAGTAAAATTTCTTATAAAATGATAATTGCGACTTCCTTTATAATAGAAAGTTTTTCATACATACGAACAACACTTGGCATAGAAAAATATTTTAGTTCATTCGTACTAAGAAGTATGCAATCCTTTCAAAACTTAAGGAAACACACTTGTTAGAATATAGGAAATTTTCCTAAATTTCTATTGTCTACCTGTAATCGATAACTGTCATCGTAATCGATGTGTTTGCGCGTGGGTGTAATCGATATATTTGCGCGTCGGTTGTTTTTTTAGTTGGAATCGCGTTGTTTTGGTATACGGAGAGATTGTTAAAAAATAATATGGCAAAATAATATAATAAATAACAAATAAAATATATAAAATATTTGTTATTTTAAATTAGTGAGAAAAATTTTCGTTTTTTTTTTAAATAAATCTATCAATGTTCGTGATAGTGTATAAAGAAAGAAAACACCAGCAGAATAACAACCCTTTCATTTGTCTTCATTTTGGAATCTTCAATTATCAGGTAATATTCAGTGACGCTAACCTTTTGCAACAAAAATGTTTTATGATTTTTTATATTTATAGGTATTGAAATTGTAAAAGGAGGACAAAATCGTTAGGCAGCAACTTATTAAAAGTGAAAAGTACAAGAAGAAGAAAAAGTGCGTTTTACAGTTGATAATATCACACGGAAATTGGAAATAGTGGAATAATAAACTAATATTTCAAAGAGATTCGATGCTGTTGATTCTTAATAAATATATTCAATATATTAATAAAACATGTCTTTTATTGAAGATAAAATTGCTTATAGAAATAAATAAAATTGTATTTAAAAACGAAGGTAAGCAGTTCTAATTATGAAGTAAAAGTTTTACCACAAATATGTAAGATTTGTCCAAATGAATGAAAAAATTTCAATAAAATCATTCCATATATGAATTCAAATTAGTTAAATTTTTTCATTCTGTAGTATAGTAGTACATAAATATAGGAAAATGTTAACTAATATATGGAATGCATTATTCCTAATTTCTACGAAAATCACATCGTTCAAACAAATAAAAATGTCTTTGGCGCTATACGAAGTTCAACTTTCTTCACAATGAGTTCATTTTAACTTAAAGAAGGGGTCACTTTTTTCTGGGTGTAGGCATTACAGAGGCCTGCTTAGAACATTACACCTTCCCTTTCCATTGAACATATGGTGACATTGGATGACAAGCCCTTATTTGTAGCTTCCATTAAAAGGCCTTACCCAGCCCTCCAAAAAGGAGAAGGCTTACAGGATTTTATATAAAACTCATTTTTAGATATTTCACAAGCTTTTGATAAAGTGTGGCATGACGGTTTACTACACGCTCACAAAAATTGGCTTCTGTAACATATACTCCCAAACATATTTTGCTTCAAGCATATACATTTTTGGCTATTGCCCAAACATTTATATGTTTGATCTCTTCCAATATATAATATGTTTGAAAGCATATTGGTCTAAACAATATATGTTTGGGTAGTCAATTTCCAAACATTTTGTATTTTTGCATCCCAATTCAATAATGTTGTCTTCCAAAAAACAATATGTTATTATGTGAACATATAATATGTTTGGAAGCATTTTGCACCCAAAAATATTATATGCTTAAAAAAATTCTCCCAAACAATATTGTGCTCAAAAATTTATTTATTTATTTATATATTTACAATCATAATGAATTTTGAAAATAAACAGGTAATATAGGTGCTAACAACATAGGTTTTCGACCTGAATGCTCAAAATTTTGTTTCTGCCCAATTGTATATTCCCCCACATCTTTCTCACTTCCACGAGATTTTTTAGTTCTTAGCACCTTTTTCTGTAATACAAACATTGTAGAAGAAATTATTCAATTGTATGATTTTTTTTTTATTTTATTTTAATTTTACCTTTTGCCGGACGGGGATTCGAACAGCGGACCACACAGTTTGTAAGGATCAAAGAAGTAGCTGATCAATTGCCCAAGGAAAAATAAAATGTTAATTTTGTAATAACAATCAACAACCACCAACTTAATTCAATATCGCTCCCTGTTAAATAGCGCTCCAAGCTACTAAACACATATATGTTTATAGGCTATTTCTAAATTAATATATGTTTGCATCCAAGCATATTATATTTAAAAACATTTTATGTCCCAAACATAATATGTTCTAACATATTAACATATATGTCCCAAACATGTTATGCTAGTTTATGAACATTATATGCTTGCACTCAAAAATATTGTGTTTAAAAATTTGTGAAACTACGGTTTCTATAAGCCCAAGACCCCAAAGCGGGAGGTCGTTTTATACGGGGACCATACCAAAACATGGACCGATACCCACAATTTTTGGCACACATATTTGTGGTCCTACAATACCTCTAGATTTCCAATTTCAGGTAAATTGAATAAAAACTGCGGTTTCTATAAGCCCAAGAAGTAAAATCTGGAGATCGGTCTATATGGGGGCTATACCAAAACATGCACTGACACTCACCATTTTTGGCACACCTCTTCAAGGTTCCAAAATACCTCTAGATTTTCAATTTCGCGCAAATTGGATGAAAACTACGGTTTCTATAAGCGAAAGACCCCAAATCGGGAGGTCGGTTTATATGGGGGCTATACCAAAACATGGACCGACACTCACCATTTTTGGCACACCTCTTCAAGGTCCCAAAATATCTCTAGATTTTCAATTTCGCGCAAATTGGATGAAAACTACGGTTTCTATAAGCGAAAGACCCCAAATCGGGAGGTCGGTTTATATGGGGGCTATACCAAACCATGGACCGACACTCACCATTTTTGGCACACCTCTTCAAGGTCCCAAAATACCTCTAGATTTTCAATTTCGCGCAAATTGGATGAAAACTACGGTTTCCATAAGCGAAAGACCCCAAATCGGGAGGTCGGTTTATATGGGGGCTATACCAAAACATGGACCGACACTCACCATTTTTGGCACACCTCTTCAAGGTCCCAAAATATCTCTAGATTATCAATTTCGCGCAAATTGGATGAAAACTACGGTTTCTATAAGCGAAAGACCCCAAATCGGGAGGTCGGTTTATATGGGGGCTATACCAAAACATGGCCCGATATAGCCCATCTTCGAACTTGACCTGCGCGCAGACAAAAGACGATTCTGTGCCAAATTTCAGGACGATAGCTCCATTATTGAATGCTGTAGCGTGATTACAACAGACAGCCAGACAGACAGACGGACAGACGGACATGCTTATATCGTCTTAGAATTTCTCCCTGATCAAGAATATATATACTTTATATAGTCGGAAATCGATATTTCGATGCGTTACAAACGGAATGACAAACTTATTATACCCCGTCACCATTCTATGGTGGTGGGTATAATTACAAAGGGATCTTCATAAAAATAACGAAAGGGTACTATACTCGTTTTAGAGTTGGGACAGTAAAATGAAAAAAGGAGGAAGCAGTGAAAAATTAAACAGTAAAATGTATAAAAACAAAGTTTAGTTCCCCGTAGTCCAAGAGGACTTGGCGGACACCTTCAAATATAAAAGCGGACATTAAGTTCGAGTTTTGCAGCAACAACAATTGAAAAAGTTTATTTTCTTTAAAATTAATTATTAAAGAAAAGTAAAAGGCAAAACATTTTAGAGCAATAATGCCAACTTAATACCGACCTTAAAGGTAAAAATGAAATTAAGTACAAAACACGATAAGTTTTAAATGCATTTAAAATGGTGTTAAATGCTAGTAAAAAACTGTACACGCCTAAATAAATTTATGTGTATATTATAAAAATATTTATGTATGTGTATACTCGACTCCACGTTCTTCTTTTGTTAGAGTTTTTGGATTCCTTCCAAAATTTCAAATTTTTATACCAAAAACAGTTTTTTATTACAAAATTGTTATTTTTCCAATAAAAAATAATATTTTATCCAAAAGCTCAGTCCATTTCGTTTATATCAAGCACTGTTTCTGACTATAAATCTTTAATAACCCACATTTCGATGTTTCATTATAAAAATTTAATATAGTATAAATATAAATGTGTAAATTAAAACAAAAATTGGTGTACGGTCGCAGGGATTGAACCCACGACCCTTTGCATGAAAGGCGGACATGCTAACCATTGCTCCACGTGGCAAATAAATGTATGTTTCTGTTAAATAATGTTTTGTTTACATCGGCTCGTGGGCGCTGCAGACTATGATACATAAATATAACTTATAACGGTAATTGTCTATTGATGGCCATAACAGCTACGTAGCCCAGTGGATAGTGTGATGGCTTACAAACTGTATGGTCCTCGGTTCGATTCTCCGTCCAGGAGAATGGTAAAATTTAAAAAAAATTTATAAAATTTAATAATTTCTTCAACATTATTTGTATTACAGAAAAAGGTGCCAAGAACTAAAAAATTTCGTGGAAATGAAAATTATGTGAGGGAATGAGCACAATCTTCTTTGGGGAGAATTCTTCCAAGCATATAATATTTTTGGTCTCAAAATGCTTCCAAACATACAATATGTTCACATAAAACAAACATATTAATGTTTCGGCAGTATCCAATAATATATATATGCTTCCTGCAAAATATGTTTGGAATATATGTTAGAGAAGCGATTTTTTTGAGGGTGTAGAATTCAAATCACCGCATATCAAATATTTCGTGGGTATGTTCAAAAGTTTTCCCAAATCGGATCTGTATTTATTCCTCAGAGCATTATTATTTTGACCGCCTGGAAAATATACACTATAAATTCTAAGTTCTCATATGTTCCCTGAACAAAATTTCAATTCCAACATTTTCGATCACCTCTGTCCTCACAACAGGTATTAACTTAAAATTCGTCGACTTCTTTACAAGAACTGCAACACCACCACCATTGTGCCCCACACGATCTCTTCGTATTGTCTCATAATTAGGATCATACAATTTATTTCCCTCACAGAGCCATGTTTCAGAAAGTAGACACACCCTCAAAAAAAATCGCCTCTCTAACATATGTTCCAAACATATTTTGCAGGAAGCACATATATTATTGGATACTGCCGAAACATTAATATGTTTGTTTTATGTGAACATATTCTATTTTTGGAAGCATTTTGAGCCAAAAATATTATATGCTTGGAAGAATTTTCCCCAAAGAAGATTGTGCTCATTCCCTAACATAATTTTCACTTCCACGAAATTTTTTAGTTCTTGGCACCTTTTTCTGTAATACAAATAATGTTGAAGAAATTATTCAATTTTATAATTTTTTTAAATTTTACCTTTCGCCTGGACGGAGAATCGAACCGAGGACCATACAGTTTCTAAGCCAACACACTACCACTGAGCTACGTAGCTGTTATAGTCACCAGAAGACAATTATCGTTATAAGTTACATTTATATAGCATAGTTTGCAGCGCCCACGAGCCCATGCAAACATAACATTATTTAACAGAAACATACATGTGTTGGCAACGTGGAGCAGTGGTTAGCGTGTCTGCCGTACATGCAAAGGGTCGTGGGTTCAATCCCTGCTCCGACCAAACACCAATTGTTTTTTTTTTTTTAATTTACGCATTTATATTTATATTATATTAAATTTTTATAATGAAACTTCGAAATGTGGTTTATTAAAGATTTACAGTCAGAAACAGTGCTTGATATAAACGAAATGGACTGAGCTTTTGGATAAAATATGATTTTTTTATTGCAAAAATAACAATTTTGTAATAAAAAACTGGTTTTGGTATAAAAGTTTGATATTTTGGAAGGAATTCAAAAACTCTAACAAAGGAAGAACGTGGGGTCGAGTATAAACATACATAAATAATTTTATAATATACACAAATTAAATAATATTTAGAATTAATTTAAATAATATTTAGACTTAAGCGTATAAACTTTTTGTCCTTATCATAAAGCAGTTTCCGAAACAACATATAAGCGGTTTCACAGAAATTGCTCTCTTTCGATTCTCTCGCTGTGTTAATTTGATATCTTTCGTCAACCCTCCCGGTTTTTATCTCTATTTCTTTCTCTATACTCTCTCTCTCTCTCTCTCTCTCTCTCTCTCTTTCGCTCTCTGAATAAAATATCACAACATATATATGTTTACTCGAAATTTGTAAATTTATATATGTTTACATTCACACATATAATTTTTATGAAACATGCATGCCCCAAACATAATATATTCTAACATATTAACATATGTGTTCCAAACATTAAGTGTTAGTTTGAGAACATTACATGTTTGCACTTAAATATATTGTGTTTAAAAATTGTGCCCGAAACACATTTTGTTTATATCGAAACATATGAAAAACATATTTTTCTAACAGTGCATATATCTATATTATAAGAATTCAAAAAACTAATAAATTCATAAATTTTGTTTCGGATACTTCTACAGTTCCCGAATACTATTTGTATTTTTGAATGAGACATCGTTTATGATTTGAGAAAACAATTTTAAATGCTAGTTGATTAATAACATTAAATTGATCATCTCTTGTTTTACAGCATCTTAATCTGGTGATCATCTCCATCGTGAGCTCCATAAGAGAATAGATTATTGTTGTTCTTCTCTTTTACGTACTGATTGCTTTTGAACATATGTATTATTTTCCGGAGGGGCATTATTGCCTACACTAACATTCGTAATATTTTGGCTCCCAACATTTAGGCATTGATAGGGTTTGAGAGTTAGGCAGAGGCTCGCGACGTCTATTTAAACTCGGGAAGTTGTTGTCGTTGTTGATATATTTATAAAAAACGCGTTGAGGCGGATGTACTGTTTTATTATTGATTCTCTGCATCATGTCTTTATACTCAGACAGAGCAGAACAATGTAAGTCAGTTGATTTACACATTTTTCTTTATAGCGAAATTTTCGGTAGCAAAAATTTATTTAAGTCTACAACAAAAAAACAGGGCTGTGTACACAAATTTTAAACCAGCTAATCGCTTTTAAAAATTGTTAATATATGTTCCAAATATTCCTCAAATAATTTGTTTATTATTTACAGACCTTCTAAAACTTTTACGCATACAATGATTGTAATAAATTAAATGTTTGCTGCCAAAATATGCTTTTGACAACCCTGTTATTTTCATTAGAGGTGCGTACCACCTTACGAAATTGAACGCTACCGAAAATTTCGTTAGCATAAATAGCAATGCATTTCTTATGGGAATGAAATTTTTCGCTAGAGGTGCATACCGGCCTTATCTGTTTTACAGTCAATGGTCTTGTGCTTTTGATCGCAATTTGCGCACCTTTCGGTGACGTTGCACCCCTTTTCTCCACGACCGAACATTTGACAACGTCGGCATTGAACTGCTTTGTTTTTAATTTTACTATGATAATCCCACGTGATAATTGTATGGAACAGTGCTTTTACTTTTTTCTTCAGATCATGGAGCTTAATTGAACCATTTTCAAGATGAACAATATAAATAGTGTCAAAATAATGTTCGAAAGTTTTTTTCACACATTAGATTGCATGACATTTGAGTCCCAGACGATTTAATTCATTCAGAACTTCAACATCAGTCTAATCAGCAGTCTAAACCACGAATAACTGCTTTAAAATGTTTTTTATCTTTGTGATCATGAGTGAAAAATTGGCATTTATTTTCACTAACAGCCTATTTCTGCTATCCGAATTCTAGTCTTCGTTCGCATACAAAACGAAAAACAGCTGATTTTGGTTTCTCCAAGGGGTATCTAAACGAAAATCGAAACGAAAGTCAATGCGAACGAAGACGTAACGTAATCTCTTAAATTGGGTTTCTCTAAATCGATTCGTTCGCATTTTGCCGAACTGAAATGTCAAAACCATAGATAACTAATAGATGACCCATCTGTGTCAAACGCAGTCTGACAGTTCCCAAAATGAGGAATAAACGAAGAAAATAGGGGGAATTCCAAAGTTTCGTTTTTACAATTTTCCTGTTTTATCCACATACCGGCTAGACCAAGAGCACATGCGTGGATACCTGCAAACCCTCCTGACCCTGAATCTATTTTAAATAGACTGAAACAATGCAATCCAGATCTTCCAACAGCTGATTGGAAGGTTGGCCGTTTGGATGAAGTGGATGGGCCAAGATGGCATGCAGTGTTTATATTGAACACTCAGTCTTTGCCACATCTAGCAAAGTCTCAGGGCCGTGTATGTTATGGCTTTCATTATATCCAAATGAAGGTGTATAAAAACGATCAGCTAAAGGATTCAGAAATGGACAAGCCTCTGTCTGAATCAGAAGTAAGCGGATCCTCTTGCGAAGTCGAGGGAGGTACCAAAGTTGAAGACATGGATAGATACCGTATGCGTGAGGAGGCTTCTACTGCCTCAGAACTCACCAAAGTTGAACCTATGGTTATTGAGAGAGTCACCGAGATCTCTGAAGAGGACATTCTTGATGACTCGATTGAAGCGGCTGATGTTGTTGAAAATCTCGATGGTCCTACGGATCCTCCAGATAAATCTTCATCATTGTAAGGCTGCATGTGCTGCCTTAAAAGTTCTCCTGATGAAAGGGGACATAGATATAGTTCTTATTCAAGAACCATATGTTTATAGAAACAAAATATGTGAATTAAGTAATCCGGGGTTCAAACTATTGCAGTATACTGGTAATGATGTAAATCGAGCCTGTATAATTGCTAAAAATGGGCTCAACTTGTTTCTGCTTCCTTCAATGTGCAATACAGACACTGTCGTTGCCAGTTTAGAAATAGCCAAATGCAAATATTGGGTATCTTCGGTCTACATGGGACATGACAGGGAGATGCCTCCATGTGCCGTTAAGACCTTAGTGGAGGAGTCACTGAAAACAAAGACCAAACTCATTATGGGATGCGATGCGAATGCACATCATAGTATATGGGGAAGTAGTGATACTAATGCAAGGGGAGAGTCGCTAATAGAGTTTATTTTGCGTACTAATCTGGTAGTTTGCAACAAGGGAGATGCCCTTGTTGCAAACTACAGGCAAGAGGTTTTGGACATCACCTTGGCCTCGCAAGAACTGAATGAAATGATATCTGAGTGACAGGTTTTAAGTGAACACAGCTTCTCAGATAACCGCTACATCAGTTTCAAATCTAATGTTCATATCACCAAGACCATATTTCCGCCAAATGTTAGGAAAGCTGACTGGAATAGGGAATCGTTCAATATGATGACACCGGAAATAACAGAGACAAATATGAGAAATGTGCAAGATATCGAACACGCAGTGGAGCGGATTACTAAGGCCTTCAACATCTCACTGAAAGCTGCATGCCCTAGAGGGAAGCCAAGGGGGAAAAATCGACCACCATGGTGGTCTACGGAATTAAGTAATATGAGGAAATCCTGCAAGAAGCTCTTTAACAAGGCAAAGTCCACCAGAGCCCCTGAGGGAAACAAAAGTCGTTTTCAGACCTAAAGCGGGAAAAGCCTCTCACTCGAGGGCGAAGGATTTCTGACCAATCAGCTTATCCTCATTCCTACTTAAGACTCTGGAGAGGATGATATATATTTATCTTAGAACTAGCATCGATTCAAGTTTGTTCTCGAAACGACAGCATGCATACTCGAAGGGCAGGTCTACTGAGACCGCATTACATGAACTAGTCAGCTTTATTGAAAGCTCACTATCTGTCAAAGAATACACAATCGTGGCGTTTCTAGACATCGAAGGGGCGTTCAATAATGTCCATCCGAGTTCGATATTAAATGGACTGACAACTCTGAATGTTGATCCATGTATACTTAGGCTATTAGACGAACTTCTAATGAAGAGACGTATTTCACCCACACTAGGACAAGCAAACATACAAAGGTATGTGAACATAGGCACTCCCCAAGGAGGAGTTCTATCACCTCTTCTTTGGAATGTTGCTATAAATAACCTTCTGGTTACCCTAGAAAAAGAAAGGATAAAAGATGGTGTGGCTCTAGCAGTCAGGGGAAAATTCCCATCCACAATCAGAGATATTATTCAGAGGGCCCTCCGGATGACTGAGAAATGGGCGAAAGACAATGGACTTGGGGTAAATCCTGCAAAGACAGAACTAGTCATGTACTGCCAAGATCGCAAAACTCCCACGGTTAGGCCCATTTCCTTAGGGGGTATTGAAATTCCCTTTGGTGAGTGTGCAAAATACCTTGGCGTTATTTTGGACAGGAAGCCGAACTTTAAGCCTAATATTGAAGAAAGGGCGAGAAAAGCAACTGTAGCTTTGTACTCGTGCAAAAAGGCAATAGGAAAAAAGTGGGGACTAAAACCAAAAATTGCATTGGCTATACACGGCAGTGGTTAGACCTATAATGCTATACGGTGTTGTAGTTTGGTGGCCGGCACTTCAGAAACCGACTTGTTTAGATAAAGTTCAGCGTATGGCGTGTTTGTGTATTTCAGGCGCATTCAGCAAGACAGGAACAAATACCCTTAATGTCATGCTGCATCTATTGCCTTTAGACATTTTGGCCAAACAGTCAGCTGCAACAACGGCTGTGCGGTTGCGCGAGCTATCGCTGTGGTTGGAAAAAGGTTACGGTCACAGTTCGGTCCTCAAAATAATGCCAGATGTGCCTAACGTAGTGGATTACACTTTGGCGAGTCCACTTTTCGACAAAAAGTTTGAGACTCTAATCCCCAACAGTGAGGCGTGGTGCACACATACCCCGGGGAATAAAGAATATATAGATTTCTACACTGATGGCTCCAAATTGGATGGACAAGTGGGGTTCGGAGTATATTCTAATGATCTGGAACTTCGAATAGCGAAAAGATTACCTAATCACTGTAGTGCTTTTCAGGCTGAAATATTAGCAATAAGAGAGGTGGCGAATTAGCTGAGAAGTAATGTTCCAAAAAATGTGGGCATTAATATATACTCAGACAGTCAACCTGCAATAAAATCCTTGGACTCTGTGTTCCTCAACTCGAAAACGGCCATCGACTGCCGCAAATCTCTCAATGAGATGGCTGAGCAGTACAATATTCACCTATTATGGGTGCCTGGCCATAGGAACATACCGGGGAACTGCGAAGCGGATGAGTTGGCAAGGCTAGGGACTACCTTACATATTCCAGGGGAACTAGAATTTGTTGGTATGCCCCTAGCTACCTGCAAGCTCATACTGCGTAAGAAGGCTGTTATGATGGCAAATGTTCGATGGGAGAATTGCAAGGGTTGTAACGATACCAAGCAAATATGGCCCCATTTCAACTTAAACCGCACACTAGATATGGTAATGTTCTCGAGACGTCAGATATCACTCCTGATATCTGCTATAACGGGTCGCTGCCTGATAGGTGATTTTGCAAAAACTATTGGCGCGAAGTATAATGACTATTGTATGAGCTGTCATGATGCGGAGGAAAAAGAATCAATTAAACACCTCTTGTGTGAGTGTCCTGCACTTTGTGTAAAGCGCAAGCAACTTTTAGGAGCATATACCTTCAGATTACTGGCGGATCTGGAAAACGTTAACTTAAGCAGTCTGCTAATGTTTTTGGAACAATCTGGTTGGTTCAGCGAAGAAAAATAATCGAGAAGGTTCAGCGGTTAAAACTAGAAGTGCCCATATGTAATAGGTACTTTTAGTTAATGTGGTATCACAATGGACTGAATAGTCTAAGTGAGCCTGAATCTAAATCGGGCTGCCACTTTACTAACCTACCTTTCGCCTGGACGGAGAATCGAACCACGGACCATGCACTTTGTAAACCAATACACTAACCATTGATCTATGTACCTGCTATGGTCATCACTAAATAAATATCCACACTGAAAAAACAGTGAACCCTTTTCCATTGCAAAATGAACTAAACTGTAGTAATATTGACCATGATTTAGCCCTTAAGATTTTTTTCAACTTGTCTAGTTTATAATTCTCTTAAATTTTAGTTAATCTATAGCATTGTATTTTAGTTCATTTTTACAACACCATAAGATTTATATACCCCTACCAAGTTAAAAAGTCAGTATTGTTTTGGTTTACTTGCTTATTTGTTGGGAAACCCGATAATAACAGACTCTTTAAAATGTCGACGACTAAGCTATTTTTAAATCAATCATTCCACAGTACAGAGAAATTAAATAATTAAAGGAACAACAAACCGTTTTACTATTATGAAAATGTTCATACAATAAAATTAAAGTTTCTTTAAGCAAAAATACTTTATTACAAAAACTTATGATGAAAGTTCTTAATACAATGTTTTTGTGAATGAAAATTATGACCACGTGGAACAAGAAAGTAGTTTATTTTTGGACATTTTGACTTTTCCTTAGTTTTTTATTCATCGTAAGTATATTTTTTACATATCTTGCTGAAAAAATGGAAGGAATAATGAAAATTGTTAAAATTTAACATGTAATAAAATATAATTTTTTAACTCTTTAAATTAACTTATAACTTACCATATTTGGGGGCATTTTATTAAATGGTGTAAGGAATTCAACTTAAACGTACCTCATAAAGTTTGTACCTGAAACAATTAGAGAAATAATGAATTAAGTAATATATTAACCCATAAAATTGTGTTGTTATCGATGTGAAGGACATAATACAATAAATATTCTTGTTAAAAGAAAGCCAAAGATTTAATATAAAACTTACCAATTCTCTATTACATTGTACGCTGAGGTTAAAGAGTTATCGAAATTCATTTGGAGTTACTCTGAAATTAAATATTTATTTTTTACATTAAATAAAAAACATTAAATTTGTTTCCAAAAAATCGAATTAAAGAAATAATATGCATAAAAAAACTAAATATTCTGGTTAAAAGAATGTTAAAGAACGCTTACCAATTCATAAAAATGTTTCCAAATTGTTATTCTGAAATTAAATATTTATTTTTTTTACATTAAAAATATTAAATTGGTTTCCAAAAATATTTGATTAAAGTAATACTAAAATAAGGTTTAAAACCTGTAATATTGATAATAAAAAGGTCATAAAAACGTAAATATTCTATTGAAAAGAAAGCCAATTTTTAAAAGAAATCTCACCACTTCTCTATTAAATTATACGCTGAGGAGAAATATAAAAATTTGCCCAAATCCATCTGGGATTGCTCTTAAATTAAATGTTTTTTTACAAGAAAGAAAAACATGAAAATGGTTAAAAAAATAATAATAATTAGCAAATAATAATATACATAAAGAATATTATTTTTTAAAAGAAAACCACATTGAAAAAAGAACACTTACCTATTTATGATTAAACTACACGCTGAGGTGTAACAAACTATTTTCCAAATTCATCTGGAGTTATTCTGAAATTGAATATTTATTTTTTACATTGAATAATAAAAATTAAATTAGATAAAACAACTTCAATATACTTTCCATATCAGCATTTTTTCCTAAATATTGAACATTCTTAAAAACTTTTTTCTACGCTACCGATCATCACTTCGCCATTGTACAACTCATCGCTAAAATATTAATAACTTTCATTTAAAAGTTTTAATAAACAAACACCAATATATGTCTCAAAAAACCAAAATATTCCATACCTTCATATTCCCTTGTCACACACTTGCTAAAAAGGTGCAACAGCCCACGCCAACGCCAACTATACAACTGAAGCATGCCAAACAAAACCAAGCAAAACCAAAACATTTCTACAACAACAAAAACACATGTGCCTTCATTGAAAACAACACCTCATCCAGACAAATAATCCATTCGCGAATAATAAACACACACACACAAACCACTGAAAGAACAAAAATAAAAACAACCCCATGCTCAGATATACACAACATCCCCATCACTCGCTACCATTTCTCGTTATTGCATTGCATGCTCTCACTCTCAAAAAAATTTCAAGTAATATCATCTTTACATTAAACAAATTCCACTTTGACGAGAAAGATCTATGTACTATGCATTAGTTGATCGCATCTGTCCACAATTTACTCTAAAAACAATACTCTTAAATGCATATCAGTATAAGAACGATGAAAAGTTTAACTTAAAATTAGCAAAAACTTAATGAAATGATATCTACCCATTCTTGACGAAAATGTCTATAAATTTAATTACATGTGAACAAAAAATATTTCATTGAGAAATGTTGTACCAACTATTATTAACTATAGGAATTGCCAGTAAGAAATTGCTATCCGCTTTCAAGTTAAATTTTCGTAAAAAAATATTTTCTCATACAAAAACTCTTTATAGTAAATTACACTTATTATTTAAAAAGTACTTTACATTTCATAAGTAGTTTTATAAAGGGTGATTTGTTAAGTGCTTGATAACTTTTTTTTAAAAAAAACGCATAAAATTTGCAAAATCTCATCGGTTCTTTATTTGAAACGTTAGATTGGTCCATGACATTTACTTTTTGAAGATAATTTCATTTAAATGTTGACCGCGGCTGAGTCTTAGGTGGTCCATTCGGAAAGTCCAATTTTGGGCAACTTTTTCGAGCATTTCGGCCGGAATAGCCCGAATTTCTTCGGAAATGTTGTCTTCCAAAGCTGGAATAGTTGCTGGCTTATTTCTGTAGACTTTAGACTTGACGTAGCCCCACAAAAAATAGTCTAAAGGCGTCAAATCGCATGATCTTGGTGGCCAACTTACCGGTCCATTTCTTGAGATGAATTGTTCTCCGAAGTTTTCCCTCAAAATGGCCATAGAATCGCGAGCTGTGTGGCGTGTAGCGCCATCTTGTTGAAACCACATGTCAACCAAGTTCAGTTCTTCCATTTTTGGCAACAAAAAGTTTGTTAGCATCGAACGATAGCGATCGCCATTCACCATAACGTTGCGTCCAACAGCATCTTTGAAAAAATACGGTCCAATGATTCCACCAGCGTACAAACCACACCAAACAGTGCATTTTTCGGGATGCATGGGCAGTTCTTGAACGGCTTCTGGTTGCTCTTCACTCCAAATGCGGCAATTTTGCTTATTTACGTAACCATTCAACCAGAAATGAGCCTCATCGCTGAACAAAATTTGTCGATAAAAAAGCGGATTTTCTGCCACTGATTTTGGTAATAAAATTCAATGATTTGCAAGCGTTGCTCGTTAGTAAGTCTATTCATGATGAAATGTCAAAGCATACTGAGCATCTTTCTCTTTGACACCATGTCTGAAATCCCACGTGATCTGTCAAATACTAATGCATGAAAATCCTAACCTCAAAAGAATCACCCTTTAGTATGGCGAAAGAATTTTCAACTATCAGTTATGAAAATTTTTAAGGAAATTTCCATCGTATTTTGTAGGCTATGAACTAAACGATTGCTACTTAAAATTTGTAAAATTTCCTTTCGAGTAGTTAATTTTCGTTAAAGATACGAAAAATGAACTAAAATTCTGGAAAATTCTTGTAATAAATTATTGTAAAAATCTTCTTAAATTTACGAGACACTTTTTTTCTGTGCATATAAGTTATATTTATATAGCATAGCTTGCGGCGCCCACGAACCGAATAAACAAAGTTTATTTAACAGAAACAAACATTTAGTTTGGCACCGTGGAGCAGTGGTTGCTACGTCCGGCTTGCATGCCAAGGGTCGTGGGTTCGATCCCTGCTTCGACCAAAGTTTTTTTTTGTTTTTTTTTTTTTTTTTAACATATATTCCAGATATGTTCGCAACATTCCGAAAAAATGTTCAACATTACACTGTAGTTTATTAAATTTTGAACGGCAAAATGTGTCTTATTAAAGACCTAAAGTCAGAAAAGAACAGTGTTTGATATAAACGAAATGGACTGTGTTGTTGTTTCCAAAATAACTTTTTTTATTGAAAAAATTAAAATGTTGTAACAAACGAATTTTTTTGGTGATAAAAGTTTAAAATTTTTGAAGCAATTCAAAAACTCTAACAAAAGAAAAACGTTTTCGGTACACGTTTTCCAAACGTTTTTTTCTTTGCGTGTATAAGCAATTTTTTCTTCAATAAAAGACATGCTTTATTAATATATTAAATATATTTATTTAGAATCAACAGCATCGACTGGCCTTGAAATATTAAAACACATTTTTTTTCTTCTTCTAGTACCTTTCACCTTGAATAAGTTTCTGCCTAGCAATTTTGTCCACCTTTAACAATTTCCATACCTACAAATATAAACAAAAATCCTAAACCAATTTTTTCACAAAAGGTTAGCGTCACTGAATATTACCTGTTAATTGAAGATTTCAAAAATGAAGTCGAATGAAGGGGTTGTTATACTGCTGGCGTTTTCTTTTTTATAAACCAATTTTCAAAAAAACGAACATTTTTCTCACTAGTTTCAAATAACAAATATTTT
The DNA here is from genome assembly GCF_050003625.1 of Haematobia irritans. Taxonomy (NCBI): domain Eukaryota; kingdom Metazoa; phylum Arthropoda; class Insecta; order Diptera; family Muscidae; genus Haematobia; species Haematobia irritans. The sequence goes on from NC_134400.1 coordinate 63,507,854, forward strand.
ATGGTTTTAGTTCGGTTTTTGGTTATTTTTACGAATGCTTTGTTATCAGTGAATAATTTTTTTTCAGTAGTAAATTCTTATACCCAGCGACGAAAACAGTATTAGTAAAATGCCATGCCTTATTCTAGTTAATGAACTATTCCTAACTGCTTTCAATTTAGGATTTTTTTACTGAAACAAGTAAATTTTATTGTTTCACACAAAAATTTAACTGAATGGAAATAAAATGACTAAACTAAATTGATGAACATTTTTTCCTTTAGTTTCGAAGACACTTTTTTGTGGGTGTAGAAGCCCAAAAAGTAAAGTCGGTAGAGCGGTCTATATGGAGCTATATCAAAACATGAACCGATACTCATCAATTTCGGCACACCTCTTTATGTTCCTACAATACTTCTAGATTTCAAATTTCATGCAATTTGGATAAAAACTATGGTTTCTAAAAGCCCAAGAAGTAAATTGGGGAGATCGGTCTATTTGGGAAATATACCAAAACATGGGCCAATACACGCCATATGGGGACTATACCAAAACATGGACCGATACTCATCATTTTAGACACACCTCTTTATGGTTATAAAATACCTCTAGATTTCCAATTTAAGGCAAATTGGATAAAAACTACGGATTCTAGAAGCCCATGAAGTAAAATCGGGAGATCGGTCTATATGGGGGTAAACCAAAACATGGACCTATGCTCACCATTTTTGACACACCTCTTTATGGTTCTAAAATACCTCTAGATTTCAAATTTCAAGCAACTTGGATAAAAACTACGTATTCTAGAAGCCCATAAAGTAAAACCGGGAGATCGGTCTATATGGGGACTATACCAAAACATGGACCGATACTCACCATTTGTAGCACACCTCTTTATGGTCCTAAAATACCTCTATATTTCGAATTTTAAGCAAATTGGATAAAAACTACGGATTCTATAAGCACAAGACCCCATATCGGGAGATCGGTTTATATGGGGACTATATTAGAACCTGGACCAATATAGGCCATCTTCGAACTTGAGCTGCCTGCAGACAAAAGACGAGCTTGTGCAAAATTTTAGCACGATTGCTTCATTATTGAAGACTGTAGCGTGATTACAACAGACAGATAGAGAGACGGACATGGTTATATCGTCTTAGAATTTCTCCATGATCAAGAATATATATATATATATATATATATATATATATATATATATATATATATATATATATATATATATATATATATATATATATATATATATATATATATATATATATATATATATATATATATATATATATATATATATATATATATATATATATATATATATATATATTATATATATATATATATATATATATATATATATATATATATATATATATATATATATATATATATATATATATATATATATATATATATATATATAATATATATATATATATATATATACTTTATATAGTCGGAAATCTATATTTCGATTTGTTACAAACGGAATGACAAACTTATTATACCCCCGTCACCATTCTATGGTGGTGGGCAGGGCTGTGAAGCCGAAGTCTGAAGATTTTGCTGGAGTCGGAGTCGTAAACATTTTGCTCGACTCCGACTCCGGCTAAACCAAATTTTTCAAAACACTTCACATTTTTGTAACTAAGCAAGTTTTTACGCAAATTAGTTTCCATTGCGTTATTCATTCGATCAATGTACAGCATGATTGCGTTATTCATTCGATCAATGTACAGCATGATTGTAAATGAAAATCAACTTCCAATTACGGCTATTTTTTGATGTTTCCTAGAATGTTAGACTAGCAGATGGGCTGGATCGATCCATTTTAATACCCGAAATTATTTTTTTTTTAATTTTATTTTAAGGCCATATACATATGTGGAATATTGACAGAAATTTTTTTTCAAAGTTGTTTTTTATAGAAAATTTTGTCAAAATGTTATTTCTATAAAAAGTTTTGTCAAAATTTTATTTCTATAGCAAATTTTGTCAAAATTTTATTTCTAAGCAATACTTATCATAGTTTCGGCTATAGGTCGATTAAAAAACATAGGATTGATGTTTTTATTTAAGTTTTATTTCCAATATTTCGGTTGACTTCGTCAAAACCGTTTTCAAGGATTTATTCTGGTGTGCACAGCTTTACACTCTGTTTTACACTATATAATTACACTATAAAAAAATTATTCAAAATTTTATTACTATAGAAATATTTTTTTCTATAGGAAATTTAGTCAAAATTTTAATTCTATAGAAAATTGAGTCAAAATTTGTTTCTATAGAATGTTTTGCAAAATTTTATTTCTATAGAAAATTTTGCAAAAATTTGTTTGTTACACAATTTTTTTTTTTTAATTTTATTTCTATTGATATTTTATTTCTATAAAAATTTAAGCCAAAATCTTATAGTAATAGATTTTTTATTAGAAAATTTTGTCAAAATTTAATTTCTATAGAAAATTTAGTCAAAATATCGTTTCTGTAGAATATTTTGCAGAATTTTATTTACTACACAAAAATTTTTCTAAAATTGTATTTTTATTGATAATTTTTTCAAAATTTTATTTCTATAAGAAAAAATTTTCAAATTTTATTTCTATAGCAAATTTTCTCAAATTTTTTTTCTTACTGATGCTCACTGCTATAAAAAATGTATTCGAAATTTTATTACTATAGAAATATTTTCTTCTATATAAAATTTATTCAAAATTTTATTTCTATAGAAAATTTAGTCAAAATTTTGTTTCTATAGAATATGTCATTTTGCAAAATTTTATTTTTATAGAAAATTTTGCAAAATTTTGTTTGCTATACATTTTTTTTTCAAATTGTATTTCTATTGATAACTTTTTCAAACTTTTATTTCTATAAAAACTTTTGCCAAATTTTATTTCTATAAAAATTTTATTTCTATATATTTGGTCAAAATTTGATTTCTATAAAAAATTTTGCCAAAATTTTATTTCTATAGAAAAATTAGTCAAAATTTTGTTTCTGTAGAAAATTTTGCAAAATTTTATTTACTAGACAAAATTTTTTCCAAAATTGTATGCTCACTGATGCTCACTGCTTAGTCGAAAACTTGTAGAAATTACTCAAATTTTTAAAATTTTCAATGAATGAATCATAAATGCATTTTTGCGAAATTGTCTAAACAATTATAAATATTTCCCAAATATTGCCCGAGATTTGTAGAAGTCTGATTTGAGATTTTATCAAAATGTAGATCTAAATACAAAGTTGTGCAGAGTATATTATAATCGGCCCGCCCGACTTTAGACTTTCCTTGCATTTTTATTTTTTGTTAAAATTGTGTTACGTCCCATAACGTTAGTTTTAAATTTAAAGTACATAGATTCTGTAGAAGTATATACAATTTTGTCTAAATCGATTCAGATTCAAATTCATGCATATGGGAATATAAACCTTTATATAGCTCGCAACAAATTTAAAGGATTTGAGATAGTATCAATAATTTTGGCCCACAAATACATATACTGTTGGTATCTTCTCATATTATGATGGGTATTTATAGCATTATTTTATTTATTAAACATTGCCCTAAATTTGAAATATAGAGTTTAATTGGCATCTAATGTGAAATTAAGACCTTTTTTTTTGCACACATAAATAAATACGATACTTTATATCGATCCACTTACGGTACCCCCACAATACAACTACAAATTAGTGCACCCTCAAAAAAAATCGCTTCTCTAACATATGTTCCAAACATATTTTGCAGAAGGTACATATATTATTGGATACTTGGAAGAATTTTCCCCAAAGACGATTGTGCTCATTCCCTCACATAATTTTCACTTACACGAAATTTTTTAGTTCTTGGCACCTTTTTCTGTAATACAAATAATGTTGAAGAAATTATTCAATTTTATAAATTTGTTAAATTTTGCCTTTCGCCTGGACGGAGAATCGAACTGAGGACCATACAGTTTGTAAGCCAACACACTATCCACTGAGCTACGCAGCTGTTATAGTCACCAGTAGACAATTATCGTTATAAGTTACATTTATATAGCATAGTTTGCAGCGCCCACGAGCCCATGCAAACATAACATTATTTAGCAGAAACATACATTTGTTGGCCACGTGGAGCAGTGGTTAGCATGTCTGCCTTGCATTTAAAGGGTCGTGGGTTCAATCCCTGCTCCGACCTAACACCATTTTTTATTAATTTACACATTTATATTTATTCTATTTACTTTTCCTTAATAATTCATTTTAAAGAAAATAAACTTTTTCAATTGTTTTAGCTACAAAAAACGAACTTAATGCCCGCTTTTGTATTTGAAGGTGTCCGTCAACTCCTCTTGGACTACTTATTAATAAAGAGAACTAAACTTTGTTTTTATACATTTTACTGTAATTTTTCACTTTTTCCTCCTTTTTTCATTTTACTGTCCCAACTTTAACGAGACTATAGTGCCCTTTCGTTATTTTTATGAAGATCCCTTTGTAATTTTTGTATATTTTCCACCGTTTTTTTTTTTTAAATTTCCTTTGCCTGAATATTTTGACTTATTCCTCGTACGTTCCGATTTCTTTTAACGAACAAAGAAAAAAATTGTGCCCATAATGCCAAAATGATAGACAAAACACATGTCCACACATACATAAAATGCTGCTCCCAAGGCGAAAACATATGCTGTTTTTTTATCAAATGTCTATACTTTTGGTTCCGAATGTCTATTATCTTTACTCCAAATACTCATTCTAATAATCAGATTAAATAATATTTAGACTTAAGCATATAAAATTTTTGGCCTTATCTTAAAACGGTTTTCCGAAACAACATACAAGCGGTTTCTCTTTTTCATTCTCTCGCTGTGTTATGTTGATATCTTTCGTCAACCTTCCCGGTTTCCATCTCTATTTCTTTCTCTATACTCCCTCTCTGTCGGTCTATGAATAAAATATCACAACATATATATGTTTATACGAAATTTGTAAATTTATATATGTTTACATTCACATATCTTATTTTTATGAAACATTCATGCCCCAAACATAATATATTCTAACATATTAACATATGCGTCCCAAACATTTAGTGTCAGTTTAGGATCATTACATGTTTCCACTTAAATATATTGTGTTTAAAAATTGTGCCCGAAACACATTTTGTTTATATCGGAACATATGAAAAACATATTTTTCTAACAGTGTGGTATTAAAATGAGATTTAGTTACATTACCCGGAGTCGACTCCGGAGTCGGAGTCGAGCTGATGAAAAATGCTGGAGTCGGAGTCGAGCAAAATTGGCTCGACTCCACAGCCCTGGTGGTGGGTATAAAAATAACTTACACTACCCAATAAACACAGGATGAGCGTTTTTCAAATGCAACACCTTTTCAGTTTGAAGGTAAATATCATTTGCAAAATAAATTCAACTTGACTTGAAACAGGTAATCTTCAATACATTTTCAAATTGTTTGCGAATTACATCCAAACCGCCAAAATGTTGACGAAAACTTCGAAAATAAGTTGAGGATTATTGGAGAAAGCTTTGGCAAAACACTATCTTGAAATGCAACGAAAAACCCACATGGTTTTCAATACTACTTTGTGCAACGAAGTTCGTGGAAGAAATAAAAAATGTAGAAATTTTTTGATAATCAACTGAAATTACTCAAAATATTTTATAAAAATTGGTAAGTAAAAATAAAACACGAAATGAAAACTTTAAGGATGTCACTAAACTCAAATCTCTGCAGACAACCAATTAAACATGGTATTTATGCTTTCCCATATCAATAACTACTGGATGATAATTCGCATCACATCGATATTTTAATTTACATCGCATCATCGGTTTAATTTACTATTTTGTGAATTCATATTGCCGGAAATTTATTCTGACCTTGCAAATTCCCCGAATTTTAATGAGTTTTATAACAATTTTGTGACACCAACGTTCTTGAGGAAATCGAATTTTGTGGTTTTCAATACATTTTGTGCCACGAAGTACGTTGTCAGTTTGAAGAAATACAAAAATATGAAATATTGTTGTTTTTTTGATCTCAGCTTAAAGCCATGCATTGACTAAACTACAAGTGTAGCTTAACCAACAGAGGAAAAGTATGCTTGTCAAATTTATTTGGGCAAAGCCCTATAGACTGCAAGATGGTTGGATGTACAGCTGTTTCGGAATTACCACATTCCTCATCAGCATCCTCTACTTGCAGCAAAACTATCAACCAATTATCAGAATAAATTCGGGTAATTCACTCAACCGAAAGTGAACTACACTTGAACCTCCCGAAAAAAGGGTTTGATAGTCGGCTACTGCCTAAACAAATTTGCCATCATATCTCTTTTCCTTTGCCAAACTCAAATCATCGATTTGAATGTATTTGGCTGGGTTTGTTTTTGAGCGTGCTTCCTCTATCTTCATTCGTTTTGTTTGTTATTGTTGGCTTCTCTTCAATCGTTATTGTTGTTTTTTTGATCTCAGCTTAAAGCCATGCATTGACTAAACTACAAGTGTAGCTTAACCAAAAGAGGAAAAGTATGCTTGTCAAATTTATTTGGGCAAAGCCCTATAGACTGCAAGATGGTTGGATGTACAGCTGTTTCGGAATTACCACATTCCTCATCAGCATCCTCTACTTGCAGCAAAACTATCAACCAATTATCAGAATAAATTCGGGTAATTCACTCAACCCAAAGTGAACTACACTTGAACCTCCCGAAAAAAGGGTTTGATAGTCGGCTACTGCCTAAACAAATTTGCCAGCATATCTCTTTTCCTTTGCCAAACTCAAATCATCGATTTGAATGTATTTGGCTGGGTTTGTTTTTGAGCGTGCTTCCTCTATCTTCATTCGTTTTGTTTGTTATTGTTGGCTTCTCTTCAATCGTTATTGTTGGTTTTTTATCTCAGCTTAAAGCCATGCATTGACTAAACTACAAGCCCTATAGACTGCAAGATGGTTGGATGTACAGCTGTTTCGGAATTACCACATTCCTCATCAGCATCCTCTACTTGCAGCAAAACTATCAACCAATTACACTAGCCAACAACCATTTTGTGAATTGTTTCTAGCATATTTTTTCTTATTGATTATGACCTACTAAACACGAAAATGATTTTTAAAAAATTTTCTGTCGATTGGTTTTCGAGATATAATTTTTTTAATTTTTTTTTTAATTTTTGGAGGTACACCTACAATTTTGAGCATATCTTTCGTTTTCTTTGACCTTTTTGATCCTAATACTACTCAAATTAAAGAAAATTGAGCCGTCTACAACCAAAATAAAAAGTGAAATGAAAACATAATGGAAATCACTAAACTAAATTGTTTTGCAGAAAACTAAAATTATTGGATGCTATATTCTTGGAAGATGTTGACCGATGAAAAAATGACGAAGGAATCAACAAAGAAAAATTTCCAGAAAACTTTCAAAGAGCAACCAATTAAAACAAAGTGCAACAATTCCCATATCAAGAATTTCTAGATGAAAATGTGCATTACATCAATTTACATCCCGTCATCAGTTTGTTATTTTGTGAATTCCTATTGCTGGAATCTATTCTAACACGCAAGCCAGCAAGTTCCTCGATAGCATTATTTCAAATTGCTAGCATATTAATTAATAATTATGTGACACCAACATTATGCTCCGAAAAAAGTAAATTGTTTTATAGGAAGAATAAAGTAACTCGTACGAAAATTGAACTAAATTTTGGTACACATTTTGAGATTTCCCCAAAGCGTTGTTAAAACCAGGAACATTTAATGCCCTGTTGTACTTTTTAACTAAAGTTCACGAAATTACACCCTCTAATAGAAGAAAATATTAACTAAAAGTTAAGAAGAAAATCATTGGCTCCAAATCATGACCATTTTAACCATACAGTAGTTCATTCTTACTATTTTTGGGAATCGTACGAAAATTTTCATTTTTTTAGTTCATATTGAACTTATGTGTACGGCCATCGAACTTTATACTCACGTTCAGTTCATAAAATATTAGAGACATACTTAAAAAACGAATATTTAATTGGGCTGTGGAAAATTTCGCAAAAAGTAATAAAATTTAACAACAAATATTTTTTTGCCATAAAAATAAGTTAAATTTAGCGTTAATTTAACTACGGAAATTTTTTTCTGTGTGGAGGAAATCGAATTATATGTGTAAAAATGTTTAAGATATTTAAAGTTGCACAGAAAAAATGAGTCTTGTAAATTTAAGGACCATTTTAACTTCCACATAGTTCAAAAATTTACTGTTATATAGTTAATTTTTCGTAACCACGACGAAAATTAACTTAACTAAAAGAAAACTTATAAATTATCAGTAAGTGCTTTTTAGTTCACTCACTATGAAATAGGAAGTATTTTTCCTTAATTAAATTTCAATCACAGTAGTTAATACATCGTTGATTGTATTATAAAAATACATAGGTGATATAAAAATCTTACTACACAGAAAAAAAGTGTCTGATAAATTTAAGCAGATTTTTACAATAATTTATTACAAGAATTTTCCAGAGTTTTAGTTCATTTTTCGTATCTTCAATGAAAACTAACTACTCGGATGGAAATTTTATAAATTTTAAGTAGCAATCGTTTAGTTCATAGCTTACAAAATACGATGGAAATTTTCTTAAAAATTTTCATAACTGATAGTTGAAAATTCTTTCGCCATACTATAAAACTACTTATGAAATGTAAAGTACTTTTTAAATAATAAGTGTAATTTACTATAAAGAGTTTATGTATGAGAAAATATTTTTTTACGAAAATTTAACTTGAAAGCGGATAGCAATTTCTTACTGGCAATTCCTATAGTTAATAATATTTGGTACAACATTTCTCAATCAAGTATTTTTAGTTCACATGTAATTAAATTAATAGACATTTTCGTCAAAAATGGGTAGACATCATTTCATGAAGTTTTTGCTAATTTTAAGTTAAACGTTTCATCGTTCTTATACTGATATGCATTTAAGAGTATTGTTTTTAGTATTGAGTTATCACTCAGTAAAAAGAAAGTACTTCACCACTCCGGTATCGCAATGGACTGAATAGTCTAAGTGAGCCTGAAATATCGGATTGCCACTATACCTAACCTAACCTTACTACTTCTGGTGTCTCATTGGACACCAGACTAACCTGATTTGTATTACAACTTTTTGAAGTAGCCTTGCTTATACGAGCCTTCCAGGTACTAAATTAATAATTTATTTAGCGTCATAATTCCCACATAAATCAATTGCCATATCTGTTCTAATTTCGTAAAAAAATCGCTAAAAGCACTCGGAAGTTCCGTTGAGTTTACGGAATAACACGAAATGTTATAACTTTGAGTCAATGCCGAATTATTGAGTTTTTATATTGAATGAGTGATGTATGTATTTCAAAATTTCCAGATGCTTTGGTATCAAAACTCGTTTTTATTGGATCCAACTGATAGACGTTCTATGTACCCCAGGGAGGACCGGTACAGCCTCATAATTAGAAATTTCCAAAATTCTGATTTTGGAAACTATAGCTGTGTAGCCGACAACGCACTTGGAAGAACGAAGAAGTATATTGAAGTTTCCGGTCGACCAGGACCTGCCGACTTTATATCGCCGGCTTTAAGTGGATCATTGGACCATTACAATCTAACATGGACCATAGAGTCTATCCCAGCTCTTGAAGAAATAAAACTTTTATATCGACGACTTCTGGTAAAATTGAAATGTACAGAATATAAGTAAGTTTTTAATCTCTTCTTTTATATCTATTAGATGAACGAAACCTACCAACATCCTGGAAAATGGCATGAATTTCATATAAAGCCAACTGCAATACGAACAGATAATACTCATTACATTATGTCATACGTTATAAGAAATCTGGAACATAACGCTGTTTATGAAGCAATTGTACAAGCAAGAAACAAATATGGATGGAATGAGGTAAGCAAAGAACTTTATATTGATTTTTTGAAATTATCTAATCTATCTCATGCTTAAAAAATAAATAATATAATAATAAATAAAACAGACCTACTTGCTCTAAGTTCGGATTATAGATCAGATTTGACCTAGTAAAGAAATATAGTGAATATGGTATGCGGGGATGCACAGTTGCCTGATCGTTTTTTTACAAACTTTTCAACGGATAAAGATATCAATATAATTTTGTGAAATCTGAAGTGTTTCCTCTAAGTTTGTGAATCGCTAATGGCTCCATACGCTGCGTTGAAAGTTGGTCACCTCGGAAGAATTAAATTTTGTTTGCCAAATGTGATTTGATCTTTGCTGGATAGAACTTGTAAAACACGTGCGCGTGCGAATATCTCTTATAGTTCGCAAAACATAGGCCCCATAATTATTTATTTTTTTTGCAAAATTTTAACAAAGTGGAGTATTTTGAACCTAGAAGGTCACTTTTTGGACTGATTCTTGTTTTTTTTAGCATTCCCCACAGAATTTTATGCATTTTAAAAAAGAAACTTGTGTACTTATCTGCTTTAGATCAAAAGTTAGACTCCAAAATTTAAAAAAAAAATTGACCAATTTTTCTCATTGGCAAAACACGATAGCTAAGCCACTATCTTTTCCGAAAAGCCCCATGAGTTCACTAACTAACACTAAAAAGTTTCATCATCCTACCGCTAAACAGCTAAGAAATATGCAAACTAGAATTCAACCGTCAAACTGACCGAGTTTTTCACATATCAGATTAATAAATTTACCGTAATAAGTACTTATTACAAATTTCAAGTGCGACATTAGCCACCATGCATCCCAAGAGATAAGATGGAATTACATACACGGATGAAAAAGACTGTTTTTTATATGTTTCGTCGTAAAAATTATATGTTTGGAACGAATTTTTAACAAGTGCAAACTTATAATGTTCATAGAGTAGTATAATATGTATGTGATATTGAGAACTGCAACCGGTGTTTTTTTCGTATTGCAATCTTACCCACAAATTGTCGGTGGCAGTGAGTAATACTACGTTCGCACTAGACACGAAATCTCGCTATTTAGAACCAAAATCTCTTACAAATCTCAAGTGTTCGGACTGGCAAAATAACGAGAATTCGTAGATTTGAGGATTTAACTGCTGTTTGTAAATATATCAATACAAACACAAACCAAAGACAATAAACTTGAGGAAGATAGGAAATTGGCTTGCGTCATACCAAATGTTGCATTTACCATGTTAGTTCCATACATGTTCGTAATTTTTTTATTTGTTTTTCGTTTTTATTTTTTAAATGAAAAACTTAATTTTCCTAATGAAATAATGTTAAATTTTAGGCAACAACAAAAAAACTATATTTTCCCGTTTAAGGAAATTTATTTCGTGCACTTAATTTCTTTTTATTTGCATTTTAATGCTATGACAATACTTGTCGTGTACGCGTTTGGTTCGAGTATGAAACTAACACGGTAAATGGTTTGATCTCCTCAGTAGCCAATTTCCTATCTTCCTCAAGTTTATTGTCTTTGACACAAACCCTTATCTGTACACGCACACACACATTAATCCAAAGACAATAAACTTGAGAAAGATGGGAAATTGGCTACTGAGGAGATCAAACCATTTACCGTGTTAGTTTCATACTCGAACCAAACGCGTATACGACAAGTATTGACATAGCATTAAAATGCAAATAAAAAGAAATTAAATGCACGAAATAAATTTCAATAGAGGGGAAAATGTAATTTTTTTGTTGTTGCTTAAAATTTAACATTGTTTCATTAAGAAAATTAAGTTTTTCATTTAAAAAATAAAAACGAAAAACAAATAAAAAATTACAAACATGTATGGAACTAACGTGGTAAATGCAACATTTGGTATGACGCAAGCCAATTTCCTATCTTCCTCAAGTTTATTGTCTTTGCATTAATCTACAAGGAAAATTGGAGCAGGGTTGCAAAAAGCGCATTTTTAGTAATAAAACCACAGTTGTACAAGGCAGTATAAGAGATTTTGTTGAAATCATCTACGAGCCAACTGATATTTGCCTATTGCAAATCTACTGAGATCTAGGAGGATTTCGTTACGAGGATTTCGCGTCTAGTGCGAACGTAGTATAAGGCACCAATTACCATGCGTGTAAGGCACCAATTACATTGCTACATATGCGAGAATAAAAACACTGCTCGTATAACCCATTGTTCGTTTGCAGTGTTAACCAATCAACATCGTAACAATGCGCGGTAGTATACATATATTAAGGGTGATTGCGGTGAATATGGGCGTCATTCAATGTTGACAACATTTGTGTTTATAAACGATTTATTCATAGTAGTTCTGGTCCTTTAGTAAGAAAGCTAGACATGAGGAATTTGCGATTCAATAACATTTTGTACAAATGTTGAAAATTTGAATGCACCTCAATTCAAATTTATTTTGGGAAAATTATATAAAATTAATTTAAAATGGAAACTATTAACGTTTTCCTAAAAATATGTTTCATTTAAACATAACTATGATTTGTAGACATTGAGAGATTAACTCGTTTTAGGACAAGGCAGTGATGGGATTAATATATATTTTACAAATATCAATTGAAACTTGTCCTAAATCGTTTTCATTGTTTAAAATGAATTAATTTAATGCTGCTATTTAAGCAACATATTTACGTCGTCTATGTTTTCAAAGGGATTTGTAAACTTAGGGCGCTAGCGTTGGACGTAATGGTAAAATAAGAAATTGCATCGCTATAGCTAACCAAATATACGAAATGAATTTCACATATTTTTATTTTGGCATATTAACAATAAGCTTTATTTAAAACTAACTGAAATGTAATTATTTTCAATGTCATGTTTCTTTTAAATGCATTAAATAAATGTAATTGACCATTAATTAAAAATCCTAAAATAATATATATATATATATATATATATATATATATATATATATATATATATATATATATATATATATATATATATATATATATATATATTATATATATATATATATATAAGAATCAAAAGAGAACACTTTCTGTGAAACCGCTTGTATGTTGTTTCGGAAAACTGTTTTATGATAAGGCCAACAATTTGATATGCTAAGTCTAAATATTATTTAATTTGAATAAAGAGAATGGACATTCGGAACCAAGAGAATAGACATTTGAAAAACAAACAGCATATGTTTTCGCCTTGAGAGCAGCATTTTATGCATGTGTTTTGTTTATCATTTTAGCATTATGGGCACAATTTTTTTCTTGGTTCGTTAAAAGAAATCAGGGTCTTCATAAAAATAACGAAAGGGCACTATACTCTTTTCAGAGATGGGACAGTAAAATGAAATAAGGAGGAAATAGTGAAAAATTACACAGTAAAATGTATAAAAACAAAGTTTAGTTCCTCTTTATTAATAAGTAGTCCACGAGGAGTTGACGGACACCTTCAAATATAAAAGCGGGCATTAAGTTCGAGTTTTGCAGCGTTTTATATTGAGGCGTGTTTAATGACCCGATAATTAAAACACAGTTCGTTTCAAATAACGACAATCTACAATTTATTTGCTTAACTGAGTTTCACTTATTTGCTCTACGTTGTGTACTGTTAGCCATTTAGTTTACGATTGACTTGACAGCTCCCTCTATTAGGGTTTTATATACCGAGGTATGACGAATTCGAACATTCTGGCTATTCATGCCTACAAGAATCACTTTGTCGCTCATAGTCTTGCCTACAACTTTCTAGAGCAGTATACAATCTAGATGTTGCACATATTTATCTAGCACATATTCAACTGGTTATCTTCATAGTCTTGCAGTGTTAGAAAAATATGTTTTTCATATGTTCCGATATAAACAAAATGTGTTTCGGGCACATTTTAAAACACAATATATTTAAGTGCAAACATGTAATGTTCCTATGTTAATATGTTAGAATATATTATGTTTGGGGCATGAATGTTTCATAAAAATCATATGTGTGAATGCAAACATATATAAATTTACAAATTTCGACTAAACATACATATGTTGTGATATTTTATTCAAAGCGACAGAGAGAGTATAGAGAAAGAAAAGATATGGAAACCGGGAGAGTTGACAAAAGATATCAACATAACACAGCGAAAGAACTCTTTCTGTGAAACCGCTTGTATGTTGTTTCGGAAAACTGTTTTATGATAAGGCCAAAAATTTGATATGCTTAAGTCTAAATATTATTTAATTTGAATAAAGAGAATGGACATTCGGAACCAAGAGAATAGACATTTGAAAAACAAACAGCATATGTTCTCGCCTTGAGAGCAGCATTTTTATGCATGTGTTTTGTTTATCATTTTAGCATTATGGGCACAATTTTTTTCTTGGTTCGTTAAAAGAAAACCCTGATTTCTTTTAACGAACCATAAAAATAACGAAAGGGCACTATACTCTTTTCAGTGTTGGGACAGTAAAATGAAATAAGGAGGAAATAGTGAAAAATTACACAGTAAAATGTATAAAAACAAAGTTTAGTTCCTCTTTATTAATAAGTAGTCCACGAGGAGTTGACGGACACCTTCAAATATAAAAGCGGTTATTAGTTATTAAGTTCGAGTTTTGCAGCTTAATCAAATTAAAAAGTTTATTTTATTTAAAATGAATAATTAAAGAAAAATAAAAGGCATTTTAGAGCGATGCTAGTAAAAAACTGTTCACGCCTAAATAAATTTATATTTATATTATAAAATTATTTATGTATGTTTATACTCGACTCCACGTTCTTCTTTTGTTAGAGTTTTTGAATTCCTTCCAAATTTTAAAGTTTTGTACCAAAAACAGTTTTTTGTTACAAAATTGTTATTTTGCAATAAAAAAATATTTTATCCAAAAATAAGTCTATTTCGTTTATATCAAGCACTGTTACTGACTATAAATCTTTAATAACCCACATTTCGAAGTTTCATTATAAAAATTTAATATAGTATAAATATAAATGTGTAAATTAAAAAAATAAAGTGTTCGGTCGAAGCAGGGATTGAACCCACGACCCTTTGCATGCAAGGCAGACATGCTAACCACTGCTCCACGTGGCAAACAATTGTATGTTTCTGTTAAATAATCTTATGTTTGCTGGTGACTATAACAGCTACGTAGCCCAGTGGATAGTGTGTTAGCTTACAAACTGTATGGTCCTCGGTTCGATTCTCCGTGCAGGCGAAAGGTAAAATTTAAAATATTTATAAAAGTGAATAATTTCTTCAACATTTTTTGTATTACAGAAAAAGGTGCCAAGAACTAAAATATTTCGTGGAAGTGAAAATTAAGAGTATGTTAGGCAATGAGCACAATCGTCTTTGGATAAAATTCTTCCAAGCATATAATATTTTTGGGCTCAAAATGCTTCCAAACATATAATATGTTCACATAAAACAAACATATTAATGTTTCGGCAGTATCCATATATGTGCTTCCTGCAAAATATGTTTGGAACATATGTTAAAGAAGCGATTT